>NC_090922.1:226017441-226338552 GCF_040938575.1 Ambystoma mexicanum | reverse complement strand
GTTAAGTTACTCAAACATAATGAGCTTATCAAGTTGGTACTTAGTTTGAATCAGGAAACGTTCTGGCAGAGTAGCCTAGGCTTGTACATAGACACAGATACATTCTATTTAGGTCGAGCCCCACTGTAAGTATGCATAGGAAGATCTGAAACTGGTCATACCTGCCATCCTAGCCTTATCATTTTCAGGCGCAGCCTTGTTGGTCCAACCCAGTGAGGTGCAGCTTGATTCCCTAGGCGTAGCAAGCAAGGCACCCACATCTCACTTCGGGAGACAAACTGACGCCAACATGCATTGACAATGCGACCAAGCCAACAGCTTGTGCTTTTTCTTAGGCATGGATAGGCATTTACCAGGCACTGCCATAAGGGCACCACCTGGCCATAATATGGAAACAGCTGGAAAATGGGGCGGGTACCTGGCCATATGATGGTATTGCCTGACAAATGTCTAATACCTGTACGCAAGCCAAAACTGTTGGCTTTACGATTGCTTGTTTAAGACAGTACTTCAGTGCAAGGGAGAGGCATTGGCCAAGATATTGCTTATAAAATCAACTGGCAGAAGACACACATTAAGAGATTTTTATTACACCACAGAGTCAATTAAATATTTAAACACTAAAAGAATGTTTATTTATAACACTGGCAGGCCCTATATAGCAACGTGTTTGGTGTTACTTTACTTTGATAGAGCTTGCTCAAAGAGTTCCGGAAAGGTTACATTTTGGTGGTGAGGGGAAGGTAGTTGGTGATTGTGCCATAGGCTTTAACATAGCCATTGCCAGTCATTGGGTGGGTAACAGGCTCAGAATGGCCTGTAGGGCAATAGGCCCATGGGCGAACCAAAAATGCAAAATGCTGGCGTGGGCCAGTTTTTTGGGTCAAATTGGGCCTCTTTTTGGGCCAATGGGGGCCAGTTTGATGTGTTACTTCACTATGCGGCTGGTAGTTTTGACCAGTGTTGCTGAATAAATATTCTTTAAAATGCACAATATTCATCACATTTTAGCAAAAAACTCCCCCATGGGTACCATTCAAAATAGTGTCACAGAAGGAATGACTAGCCATTTGCAACTGTTGGCCACTTTTTCATTGGTACCCAAGACAATTTAAAGGCCCAGTCCGACCCTCGTGGGTAAATGACCAGATACACCCAGAGGATATCTCCACCCTATCTGTGTCCCACTGCATGAGTTCCGGCTGGCACCTAATAGTGTCCTGCAGCTGAGTGTCTCCGAGTGTCTTGAGATACTGAGGCGAGCTGAGTTGTACTGCACTACCAACGCTGACTAATTCACGAAAGTTGAAGGTGAACCTATGTTAAGGTGCTCGTCAACTCCGGATCGCTTACATTGGTCCTGGAAGATTTCTATCTACAATTCCATTGTGCAGTCTACATGCTTTGACTGGAGGAGAACTTTGGCAATGTAACCTGTGAATGTGCGCCTTAGTGCATGCGTTGTGCAGCCGAGTGTCTCGGAGTGTCCTGTGCCTTGTGTCCTTGTTTCCTTTGCCTGAGCTCCAAGGTAAGCTTTATATCCCAAAAATATTGTGAATATTAAAACGTGAAGGCAGATATTGGTAGGAAGGCCACGCTACATAGCGCTGCTGTACGCACAAAGCTTGGGATTAGAAGCAACATTTCTGCAGTAATTGGGAAACGCAGGCACCATCAAACAATGCAATTAAATAGAAATACCTTCGTGAAACCTGGAATCTTTTCCTTCTTTTTAACGGAGAGCAAAAACCGACTGTGCTCTTTTCCTCCACACTGACCGGCGTGTCAATTGAGCATTGTCAATCTTGCACTATTGATACTGGTTACTCAAGTGGTGTGTGGGACTCAGGCGGGCATGTTTGGGTGATACTAAAGGCCCCACAGCATTTGGACCTCTGTGACGACATTATCGACATTGATTTATCAAACCCACCTGATCTCGCTGCCTTTGCTTCCTATTCGCCAGTTTCTGACATCACTACATAAGGTCACGAAGACGACGACCACGCTCGTGGGGAATGACCAGGAGCCTCACGATGGTGACACGGTGGGCCCCAGTGGCCTGAGCACAATCATGGCCAAAGTGGAAGCCTTGTCGACATTGATTGCCACTCTCGCCAAGGACCAGGGCATAATTAAAGTCTCACTTCCCCAGACTTTGGACAGGTTCGACGCGGTAATTGCTTTAATGCATCCTGCTAAAAGAACTCTGCATGAAAAGCCACTAAAAGCTACCAAGATCCAGCCTACAATGATTTGCGGTGCTGTGGCCACTCCACATTTGGCACCATGCCCTTTTATCCACTTTAGGCAAAAAGACACTCTGACGCCCAACTGGGACCACGAGGAAATATTGATCTCCTCTTCTCTTCGTCTGCCCTTGCTGTGGAGACAACCATGGTAGCACATGTTGCTAAACGATCCAAAATAGGAAAATGTGCACCCGCTTCCAGAGCTGATGTACAGCATCAAAAGGAATTGTATACTCAAGCACCTTCAAAAACAGTCTCTGCCACGACTAAAGCACAGGATGTTCCTCCTGGGAGGAAAATAGTTACTACTATTTTGCCTGATGGTACCGCACCAAGGTCCTACAAAAAAAACCTGAAACATTATTTAATAATCATAAACAGGAGGCAGGCCGTGCCACAAAATCTATTGTTGTTGGCACGACCCCCCCCTCCCCCCCAGGATCTGTTAAAATAAACGAGAAAACATGTGTACAAGCTAAATTCAATTTTGACGAAAACTCTCACAAAGATATGGGGACCTGGTCCATAATCGAGGAAATAAGCCCAACTGTTTGCAGTCCTTTTTTAAATAGATCAAAACTATTGGCTGTTTTACCGGAAATACCACAACTCCTCCTTATTTGTTCGGAGGACATTAAGCGTATTGAGCTACCAAGGATGAGCAGCTCCTCTAACTGGGCACTAATTGAATAGTATTCGTTACTTCTGCTTGCTTTGCTTATGTCACATGCTGTGGCTTGTACTCCGTGTGGCTTACCTCTCATCCTTTGTTGCAAAAGAAAAGAGTGTGCCCTGCACAGTCCACACTTGCCCACGGAAACGCAGACTTTCCCTTCATTAGTGGACCATTCGACTGAGAGAGACTCAGTGCGCGCTTTCCGAACCAGTAATGACTTCGCCATTATACATGATTGCAAGAGAGAATGGTGGTTCCCACACGGATCACTAATGGTGCAAACTGATATCCTGTTTCTGAGACACAAGTGAAATGGATGTCATGGAACACACGTGCCTATCGGTCTTTCCTTTGGCACTCTGCGGGGGTTGTTCTCATTGCTTCAAGTGAAGTTTTCATATTACAGGAAACGTGGTGCACCTCACCTTCTTTCATAAACGCTTATCAGATTGTGCATGACCCTGCAATTTCTTCCTTCCCTGGACGACCTTGTGGTGGTTTGGCCATTGGCACTAAACTAACACACACCTTGGAGATCTTCCCTTCTGCTTGCTCATCATTATATGTTTTAATCTCTGCTTTATACTTTTATGAGGGCACCTTTAGCCCTATTTTAATAATCAACGTGTACGATCCTCCTGGAGGCTCCGAAACCAAGTCTATGATAGCAGTCGTCAAAGACATCATGCTGCAATGGTTCTCTTCATCCCATTCTGGCTCTGTTATCATAGTAGGTGACTTAAATGCAAGAAACCTACACTGTTCTTCCTCTCATCATTTGTACTATGCAAAGGACTGGCCCATGAGTTGGGTTTCTTGCCTTTTCAAGTCTCTACTGATACTGGGAAGTCTTAGACATGGTTGAATGGTAACTCTAAAACACTCATCGATTACATTATTACTGACCCAGCCACCAAGTTAAGGTTCAGCAAAGTCACAACTGTATTTAATAATTTGAGCGATCATGCTGTGCTTGAATGGCACTCCTGTATCCCTCTAAGTCGAACTCAAATTTATATGGCAGCTAATCTAGGATCTAATATAAGGGGCAATCGTGTAAGCTGGTCATAAAAAAATAAAGGTTTTTAGCAATGCCTTTTTGCAGAATTGTAATGGCATAATATTAGCTCTCTCAAATGCAAATTGAGTTTGGAAACATGGTACTGATCTACATTGCCCCCACACAGATAACAAATGTTAGCGGCAACATCTCTAACGGTATTTCCCAAATCAACCAACCATATGATGCAACCATAGCTGAAATAAATAAACCATATCGTAAAGTTAGAGCTATGGTTAAAAATAATATATTACTGAGCTCTGGGGATAAATGATCTTGTTTGAAAAATCTGGCAACAAAAAACAAGAATTGGTACAAACACTATAAATCTTCAATAAATAATTCAAATTGGCTCCTTTTGTTTAGCAGGTTGAAGTCGCACATAAGTAACACATTTTGGGCCTACTTTAATTACCATAAAGGGGCACTAGTTCGAGCGAACTCAATGTTGTCTCAGAAAGCATATATGTAGAGTCCATTGCTAAACTATATTTCAATTCTGAAATAGCCTCTGATTCTAGCAAAATCCAATCTGTTATCCATGGTGTGGCCAATTTTGATATCGATGAGGAGCTCTTATGTATTATTATTAAGAACCTAAAAAGCTCCCGTGCCCCAGGCCCTGACGGTATATCCAATGTTGTACTAAAGGCTCACCCTACTCTTTGGGCTGAAATACTTGGGTACCTATACAAGCACATTGAAAAAAATAGTTTTTCCCCCTAGTTCATGTAAATCGATCTTGGTGCCTATTTTCAAAAAGGACGATAGGCTTAATCCCCACAATTAACGGTTATTGGCCATGATGGACACAAGCCAAAAGAAATTTGCTTCTATGTTTTTCCACAAACTTACCTGATGGCTCAATGACAATGGAATACAAACGGGTTTCAGAAAAGATTACAATACCATCACCAATATAAGTGTCCTACAATATTTAGCAGCTGAAACGAAAAATTCCAATAGACCGTATCTTTATTGCTGCTCTGTGGATTTCAGGAAGGCCTTCGACTTTGTCCCACATGCATTACTTTGGCACAAACTCACATCTTGAGGGATCGATGGAGATTTACTGTATTATATACAGCAATTGTATACTAATACATCAATCTCAGCTTGTTTGAATTCTGCTGGACTCTGCACCAAATATGTGCAAACTAACAGTGGCCTTAAACAAGGTTGTGTGCTGGGTCCAATTCTGTATAATTCATTTACTGCGGACCTGAGCACTGTCTTATCTTCGCTCAACAATTTTCCACCTAGAAGAAACGGCATACAGATACCATGGTTTTCATACGCTGGCAACATATTATATTATATTTGATCTTACCCCATTTGGCCTTCAGCGCTCTATAAGTGTCCTGGCAGATTATGCCAACAAAAATGCTATGGGCATTAATACATCTAAATCAAAAATTCTGTGCAATAGCAAAAAAGGAACCGACAAGGGGAAGTATGTATGGCATATAGATGAGGTTCCCCTCGACAGAGTGGTTGAACATAACTACTTGGGCTTTTTGATCACGACAAGTCCTTCCATCACTTATTATCAAGAGAAAAATGCTGCGAGGGGGGCGCTGTTGTGCTGTAGCAAGATGGCCGCCTAAGCGTTACGCTCCGGACTGGCAGAGCAACCGATCCTGTTTTCTTCCTCTCAACGCTGCCTATAACTCTGCAGGGCTACCTACAATCCTTCAGGAGCCTGCCTACCGCGGTTGTGTGAAGTTTGGAACCCGCACGCATCCTGGGGACCGGACTGCTGTGGCTTCCTGCTCTCCCGCCCCGCAGCTCCAGTGACGCCGGCTCGCCCATCCACCTGAAGACGCGGTGCTGCGGGCCGCTGTGGGGGAGGGGTGCCGACCCCGCGAGGCGCACCGGACCATTGCGGCTGGCAGGGCTGCCCCCCACGCACCTCACCTGCCTACACCACATCACCGGTTCGACGTCCCGGGGTCAGCACCATGCCTGGGCTCCCCCCCCACGCTTTTGGACCTGCTTCCTGAGTCTGTTTCTTGAGGGAGCCCCCTTCGCACTGCCTCCAGCATCTTTAACCGCTGCCCTCACCTTATCCCCCCCCCCCTGGACGCTCGTTGGGGTGGTGATTTGGGGCCTGCCTCCTATGGCCAAATAGGGCCCAGGGCGCCGTACACCTCCTGTCGCCATGACCAAGGGTGCTGGTGCTAGCAGAAAGTAAAGCTCAATAAACATGTTTGCCAAGACGCCCTCCAAGCCACCGCTCGACCCTCCGGAGGACTCACCAGCAGCCTCAGTATCCTCTACCCCCGATGACTCGCAGAAAATGCTGCAGTATATGCGCGAGGGCTTCACTACGCTACACACTAAATTGGACGATATGAACAGGACCATCTCGTCCATAAAGGCCCATATTGAAAGAGCAGATAGTAGAGTTGCTGAGATCGAGACGAGGGCTGGCACTGCAGAGGATGACCTAGGTTCCCTGCGCGCCGCAGTGGCCACCTTAACCAGCCGGGTCTCGTTGGTCGAAAAGAAAAATGACGACCTCGAATCCCGCTCTAGACGGAACAACCTTTGCATTGTCGGCATACCAGAAGACGACATCAGTGAGCCCATGGAGGAATACGTGGAACACACCCTTCTGTCACTCTTAGATAATCCCAAGCTCTCGGCACAATTTGCAGTGGAAAGAGTTCACCGCTCCCTGACCGCGAAGCCCAGGCCGGTTGCCCCACCCCGCCCTATCATAGCCAGAATCCTAAATTTCCGTGATCGTGATGCCCTGCTACGGCCAGCCAGGGCCAAGGGGGAGCTACATCTCGGAGGGGCAAGAATACACTTGTATCCGGATTATTCTGTGGCTGTGCAACAAGAGCGTATGACCTTTCTTGTGGTGAAAAAGAGACTCCGAGACTTGGGAGTTAAGTACTCCATGCTCTTCCCTGCTAAACTGAGGATCGAACACTCTAACCGCACATACTTTTTCACCATCCCAGAAGAGGCTTCGAAATTCATAGACAAACACATTCCTGGCTGATCTGAACTGTTTGTCATATGTTTCATATGTATCATTGGTTGTTCCACACCCGAGCCACGTATGGGACCACCGCGGCGCTTCCCCCCCACGGTGGCCACTTTCTCATAGTAGTTTATTTGGTTGTTAAAGTTGAAATATTGCTCCATTGCTCCTTGCGTGGGTGTCTCCCACGCCATGCTGCCGCATTATGTGTAGTGCTGCCCGCTCCTTGTTGAACCCTCCCACTTGGTTTCACCCGGCACTGCAGCCCAACCACTCCTGTGATTCTTATGGTGCCGTGTCGGAGCGCGTGGCTCCACCCCGTTCTCCCGCGGGCCCTCGATCATAGATCTGGCCCTGATGTAACCTGCACCCACTCTCAACGCTCTGCTTTACCATACTACGTGGCATAAATCTCCTTACGCTCTTCACAGTCCGGCTGCCATCGGCCGGCTGCTAACGGACCCCCAGGCGTTGATGCCTAAAAGTTTATGGTTATTCTGGTTTTATTTGGGTTTCGTCCCTCTGATTGGGGGAGGGATGTGGGCGGGGGGTTGGGAGGGAATGTTATGTTTTAAAAAGGTCTTGACAGCCTCCGGAGGCCCCGCAGGCACCGCGCCCAATCCATTCATATATGCAGTCACCCGACCGCATACACCTAAGGTACACACCTTTTTTGTCCCTGGAATCCACCTTTGCTTATTCCACCGCCACTCCTACGCATATGGCTGATACTTCTTTAACTTTTATGAGCTGGAATGTTAGGGGATTAGGGAACTATAAGAAGATGAGACAGATTCAGCTTCACGCTGAACGCCATGGAGTAAAGATCCTATGTTTACAGGAAACCCACGGTCGTTCAGAGCAATGTGAACGATTCGCCAAGCAATAGGGCCCCCAGAGATATTACACTAATTATTCCACTCAGGGTCGAGGCACCCTCACCTTAATACATAAAAGTTTGAAGTTCACCTGTCAGCAATCCCACATCGATCCACTTGGAAGATTTGTACTCATAACTGGTACATTACAACATCAGGAGATAGTTATTCTAAACATATATGGTCCTATCGTCGACGACCCTGATTTCTACCTTCACCTAGCCACTCTACTTGAGAGCTACCCCCTGATTCCTATTTTATGGGGCGGAGACTTCAATACGATATTAGATGTCAACTTGGATAGGTCCGGTTCTCGCCCTCGCCAACTATCTAGGGCATCCTATTCTATTTTGACTTCGCTCCCCCGCTTGGCACTGGTGGACGCTTGGCGCCTGATGCATCTTGATGACCGTACATACTCCTTTTACTCCTCAGTGCATGATTCCCACTCAAGAATAGATAGATGGCTTGTCACAGACTTACTGGTTAGATGCGTAACTCACTTGGCCATTCTCTCCAGGACACTTTCGGACCACTCACCGGTACTAGTCTCCCTAAACTGGGGATCGGACCCTAACAAAACAAGACAGTGGAGGATGAGCCCTCACGCGCTTCTTGACCAGGTGTTTGCCTCGGAGCTCGAATTCTATCGAGGAATACTTTGAGATTAACACAAACTCTGTTTCCACACATGCTGTGCTTTGGGAAGCCTTTAAGGCACATACGAGAGGAGTCGCCATCTCTAAGAGCAGTGGCATACTTAAGGGCATCCGTGCTGACATCGCCACTAGCGAGTCAGCCCAATCTTGTTATGAATCCCAATACGCTGTAGATCACTCCCCGGCTACTTTGGCGATGCTGGGTTCTGAGCTGGACAGGTTCCGTGGCCTTGCCGAGCGCGAGGTTAAGTTCCTGGACTCCCCTCGATCGGCGAGGAAATACGGCGAGGGTGAGCACCCCGGCAGGATGTTGGCGAGGCTGCTACGCCGCAAATTCGGTGCCCCCAACATACCGGCCATTACTAGACCAGATGGCACACTCGCCACCTCCCCCCAAGACATCAATTCTGAGTTTCTCACGTTTTACACCTCCCTGTACTCGGAGGTTGACACTTCCCAGATCTCTGAGATCGGCTCATACTTAGAGAACCTCCCTTTATCAGTCCTATCAGCCGACACTAGTGCCTCCCTCGAGAGGCCCTTTACCCTAGAGGAAATTGTGGAGGCCATTGAGTCACTGGCATCGGGGAAGGCGCCCGGCCCTGATGGGCTCCCGATGGATTTCTACAAACTATATAAGGCCCAACTAGCGCCGCAACTACTGACCCTATGGGAAGAATCGAGCGACATAGGCATACTTCCACCGTCTCTCCGTGAAGCATTGATCACAGTGCTCCTCAAGCCTGGTAAAGTCCCCACGCAGTGTAGCTCTTACCGACCCCTCTCACTAATTAATAGCGATATTAAAATATTTGCCAAACTACTTGCCAACTGCTTAGGCCCGTACATGTCCCACATTGTTCACCCAGACCAGGCTGGCTTCGTCCCTGGCAGGTCCACCTCCCTAAACCTACGGAGACTCTTTAATGTAGTTAGCAGAATCGACCCGGCCACTCAAGCAGTGGCAGCCACATTAGACATGCAAAAGGCATTTGATTCAGTCTCTTGGAAATACTTGTGGTGTGTTCTTGAGAAATGCAAATTCGGCCCCAACTTCCGCACCTGGGTAAAGCTCCTTTACACCGCTCCGTCACCCTCTAAATATCTGAAAAGGGGAAGAGCACCTATCTTCCCCTTTTCAGATATTTAGAGGTACGCGCCAGGGATGCCCCTTCTCCCCGCTCATTTTTGCCATTGCCATGGAGCCCTTTGCTGACATGATTCGGCAGTCACACTCACACAGAGGGTTGCGCACTTTTGGCCAAACTGATATTGTCTCCCTTTATGCGGACGATACCCTGCTGTTTGTTCGGTCCCCTGAAATTAATCTTTTACCTATACTGATAGACGTGGCTCGATTTGGGAACATATCCGGTTTGACGGTCAATTGTTCTAAGACTACATTATTCCCACTCACAGATTCGACTCGACCCCCTCCCGATCTTCACGGGTTCAACTGGGCTCCCTCTAGTTTCACCTACCTGGGGGTGGTGGTCTCCCGGCACATGTCACAGCTGCGTGACGACAATTATCACGCTTACCTAACTAACCTGGAGGTTAAAACCTCCAGCTGGACTAAGCTTCCCCTCTCACTAGCAGGCAGAATAGGCATACTTAAAATGATTGTATTACCTCAATTACTATATCGATTCACCAATCTGCCTCTGTGGCCTGGGGATACCTTTTTCCAAACACTGCACACCATATGTAACACCTTCCTCTGGCACTCTGGGGCCGTCCGGCTCAAATTGACCACACTAACTGCCCCTAAGGCGCTGGGCGGCTTTAGCGCACCCAATTTTATCAGATACTGGGTGGTGGCCCAATCACAGTTCGCTGCATTCTGGTTCAACACCGTTGACCCCCCCCTCATGTCCGCCTTGAGAAGCTAGCTGTCTGCGACCGAGTGATTGGGTCCCTGGTTCTCCAGCCAATCCCGCCTGGCTTAAGCTCTGCGAATCCGGTGGCTTGTACATCCCTGGCGTTGACTAAACTCTGGTCTATGGTCGACACAACTCGCCCGTTCCATGGGGATCTGCCACTGTGGAACTTCCTTCCCGATGTCCCGCACATTCCACTTTCGGTGGTCACTCGTTGGGCTGCTGCCGGTTTCTTGACCCTGCGCGATGCCTTTGATCAGGGAAACTTCATAGAGTGGTCTGATCTTCCCCCTTCACTCAGGCGCCGACCCTCGGTGTGGCTACAGTACTCTTCACTCCGAGCACATCTCAAGTCCAGATACTCGGACTTCCCCGCCTTGCCCACTGATGAACCCATAGTTGAGGAGCTTTGCTCCTATCTCTCCTTCAGAGGTAAGGTGTCAAGGCCATGGGGGGAGGACCTTGGTACTGAGATCACCGACGAGAGGTGGGCTCGGATGTATGCCCATACCCACGAGGTCTCCTACAACACTAAATTTAAACTCATTCAGTTAAAAATTTTACACAGGTATCATCATACACCCATGAGGCTCCACCGCATGTTTCAAGCCAACCCCCCCACTTGTCCTAGGTGCGGCGCAGATCAAGCCTCCTATATACACATGTTGTGGCTTTGTCCCCGTCTGTCCCAATTCTGGCTGGACATTTGTTCTACATTGTCTGACATTCTGGAATACCCAATCACCCCCACCCCACTGCACGGCCTATTCCATGATCTCCCGCAGTTACCCCGTGATGCTAAGAAACTGGCAGGCCTCTGCATGCTACTGGCAGTTCGCTGTATATTACTCTGTTGGCTCCGCCCTAGACACCTACTTATACTCAATGGCTCAGATCGGTCACATGGGCTCACGACACTGAGCAGTCCTGGAGTGCCATGCAGCATTCCCACTCCAGGCCGAGGGACATCTGGCCGAAGTTCCGAGACTATATTTCTGCCATGACCTCGCCGTCTATTTCCCCGTCTGCTTCCCCAGGTGGTTCCCCTTGAATAGCGACCTGTTATGGTGTATGTATTAATACTTTGTGTATTGCTTTTCATCAATATGCTATGTTTACGAAATATGCACTGTGGATTACTAAGTATTATTTGCATTTCGCGCTGGTGCCATGTGGCCTCCTCTGGTTGTTGTTGTGCTGTCAAGTCAATAAAAAGAGTTTTAAAAAAAAGAGAAAAATGCTGCTAAAGCCTGGAGTAAATGGTTAGCCATTAAACACTTCATCGTGCACCGTGGTGGGTAGAAAATCAAAGGTCTATTGGAAGTATATCATACAAGTATGGTGCATACTTTACTTTACGGTATGGTAGTCTTGAATAATAAGCAGGTTTCTTTGTTGGAACAGTCAGAAGGAAAAATCTTGAGATCCGTCATTAATGTGCCAAACTGTGTACCCGTCGAGGCACTGCGACTAGAGTTTTGGGTTACCTCACTCATAACTTCTTGGTACGTTCAAAGAACCCTTTTATACTCTAAGTTCTTCGGCAATAGACAAAACTCAAATTACCTTTTTCTATTGATGGCGAGAGCCTAAGAGCACGTTGTCAAAAACCATTTTGTAAAGGAGGAGTAAAGTGCCTCTACCGGAAGTCCCGCCCCCATAATGCCTATATGTTTGAAACCGGAAAATGCGACATGCACAACGCCAATAATGGTCCCTATACCACGAAAAGTCCTTGAAAGAAGGTATCCATTGGGAAAACCCTATATGATGTACCCGCAGAGAAATTACAGTCTTTTCAAGGAGATTCCGGAAGAAGTGTGAAGATGAATGAAAGAGAAGACTGGGGACGTCACATGAAGCAGAAATTACGCACCCAGAAGACATGACAGTAAAGAAGGTGAATATACCTTATAGAATCTGATGGCAAAGTAAAGAATTGACCAACATTTCATGTGTGGAATGAAGATTGCATGTGCGGAAAGCACAGAAGAAAATGCAAGCCGTTTTACAATTGTACAGATGCTGAAACGCAAGTAGATTAAGTAATCAAAAGCCTTGCTATACGTAGTGAATAGACTGCAGGCGGTGCCGCCATTATATATATGTGTATAGAATCTGGATGTTCTACGACACATTTTAGCAAACTAGTACCCCGTGAACAGAAGGGCTTAAAGTGTGGCGCAGTTGAAGAAAACAGCTGACGACGAGAGAAGTTTTGAGAAAGGTTGTGTGGCCCATTGTCAAAGGTTGGGGCAGCCAAGAAACTGGTTATCTGTTCGAGAAGATACAATGAACATGAGAAGCGAGATGAGCTCCTGTTCAGATGTAATGGAAAAACACTAAAAGTGCCAGTTTTATTAATTTAATAGTGTTAAATGCGAAGAAGGAGCTCAAAACGCGGTCTCTTTTCACATGGTCAGATGAAAATAGACTTTGGGCAAGCTACGCCGAGACTTGAAGATAAGACTATGCTCACACTCCCTTCTATTTCAGGCGCAGTGATACTTGCAAGGCCGAGTTCAAAGACTAATTGAATGGCAGACAGCAGGAGTGATGATGGATATTGGGCTAATTGGGTGGGGAGGCATGGTCAAGTTCAACCCTCCAGCACCTGGGGTACTAGCTTGCATGCTGCTAGCGCGTGGAATATTCCCAGAGGGTACAAGCGTGCCAACCAATCATGGAGGGCCACGTAGCAAAGAGCCCAATAGTTTGAAAGCCAATGAAACGTCATGACAGCGAAGATGGCTTGCACTAGGGTTGCACATAGCTATCCACCTGACCTTAGAGATCCAATCACAAGCCTACTTCCCATTATTTTGCCACGTAGTGTGACATCACGTATGATACATTTTTGCTATAAAAGTAATGTTTTTTATGAAATGCTTTGAGACTTATGCTGTGAGCCATCCGTTGACGCCAGTTGTACTCCCTGTTTTAGACAATTACAATTAAAAACTGTTATGTGTTGCCAACTTCCTGAGTCAGTCTTATTATTGGTGTAAGATTAGGATCTTGATCCCCATCCATCCCATAGAGCGCTACCTCGCTTAAAGGGCCTACGGGTTCAGTTTCTTGGCTGAACTCGAGACACTGCTACAACATGTATTGTTGAACTGAGCTTAACCGTTGATGTGTTGACAACGAACCCCAATTATGTAAATAAAATTAAGAGGAAAGCCAGATATTGGGATATGGTGAATAACGTTAATAAGCTTTATGGCAAAACTAGGTATAATGATTTTTCAAGACTACGTTTTCACATACACTTACCATCTACTTACTTGGTCAAGTTTTGTTCTATAGAACTTAAACGTTTTACTTTGTACTTACGTTTGAACTTGCTCCCTACCTTGGATCAAGTAGGCTCCTGGCAAAAGATCCCCCTGGAAGATCGTCTCCGTCGTCTCTGTCACACAGAAATAGAGACTTGCCAACACGTTTTGACTAACTGCAAATTATTGCAGACTCTACTCTCCTGGTTATACTGATTTTGTCACTAACATTAAAGATTGTTCCAGTGACCAATTCTGGTCTACCATACTTGGTGCGTCATCAACCAAACTGTGTCTGCAGCTTTTAACATATGGAAGGATGCATTTATGAAATTTAAATTGGGCACAAGCATGCTCCAATTTCATACATATTAGAATGAACTTGATTTGAACATGATTCGAGATGAATTTTGAAACAAAATGTATAGACGAAGTTTAAATGTGTATCTTTCTTGCATTTATTGCATTAATTGTATTATAATCTCTTATATTACTCTTGTTCTTATATGTGTTTAAAGTTTTGTATGAAACTAATTGCACAATAAATAATTAAAAAATAATAATAATAATAGGATAACATCTCTGAATCGAGTATAACCACCGGCGCAGCTTTGGCCAACCTACTATACCATTGTTTGTAACTTAGCCTTGGCCCTGTCCCTAATGTGAGAAGCCCTTCCAAAACTGCTAGACCACAAATCCTACAAATGCATGTGGTTGCTTGTATTCCAGTGCAGAGGGGTCATGTCCTAGCAATTGAGATTGAACTGCACCTTTTGGTGGCAGCACCAAAAGTCATTTGCTAATGGCTTGCAATGGTACAGACATACCATAGAATGTTGGCATGGAATGTTGCGCAGAGCAACGGTAGTGATAATATTTAATTCAAAGCCTTGCATCTATCACTTTTTATTTTACTACACTCTCCCCTCCAGAACTACATTTTTGTTATTATTAAGCGTATCTTTTCACTTATACTCAAGTAGCTAGTGCAGCAGAATATATACTTTGAATGTAATTTGTAAGGTCCCCCAGTTAGGTGATGCACCTTCTTCAGAAATCTGTGTTCAAGCAACATCATCTGCTATTTATAGTTTGATATAGTTAACCATTTTATTAAGCATGATGTGAAAAAACACTATATTCCACAAAAGATAAACATACTTTAAGTTACAGAAAGCAAATCTGATTTTCGGTTTGAGAAAATAGTTGTTGGCAGCAACTTGAATATGTGTTCTACCTCACTTATAGGTGTGCAAGACCCTCCATCTCCCTGGTCATTTTATGACTTTGGGGCAACGAATCCTGGTCGACCTCCTGCAGTTCTGCCTCTCAGAATGATATCTCTGAGGTTGCTGCTGCAGGTTTAGAGTGAAATTCTCCCCCACACGCATGTTCCCTTTGATCCCACTGGCATGGCCTCCTTTCTGGGGGGGGGGGCAAAGGGTGGTCTTGGGGGGGCCTAGCCCCCCAGGCCCTTCTGCTGGTGCGGGGCCTACTGAGTGGTACTTAATAAACAAAGCTGGTTGTGGTCAATCTTGTTTTTCCAGGTTTTTCTGCATTTGTTTTACTTGAAGAAAGGGTTGGGAGTTTTTGTTTTCAGATGGGTGCTATCACAAATGGGACAGAAATACTCCAAGACTCAGAGACGGTTCAAGGGTTTTAATTGATTTTTCAATGGGCCCTCTGACGTCTCTCTCTCCCTCATCTTGAAAAGCACCTCCTCAATAACTCAGGCATCCCTAGTCCCCAGGTTCGTAGATAATGATTATTGAACCCTACTGTCTAAGATCTGACGTATACTAGGTATGAGGACGTAAAGGCAGTTTGTCTTCTCTAGCTAAACTCCTTCAGGGGCTTCCTAACGTTTGCTTACTCTAACCAGTGACTAATGGTCTAAAGGGTGTGTGCCAAATGTGCCTTACAGATATCCGGCTTGAGTCAACCTGTCCCCATTCATGCTCTTGTGTCTTTCCCTCTCTGCCCTGGTATTCTCCTCTCACTCCCCAACTTCTCCCAACTCTATTCACTCCTCCCAATGCTCTTGTTTCCCTCTTATCTCTCACTCCTTATAGTCTTAACCATCATCCTTAGATGTGGCTACCTCCTCTATGATTTTGCTATTCCCTCCTATCAGCTATTACTTCTTCGTCCAACTACTCCTCCTCACTCCAACTACAACTCCTCCCTTCCTCTACTACTACTCCCTCCAACTACTAATACTCCCTCCAACTACTATTCCTCCCTCCAACTACCACTATTGCCTCCAGCTACTTCACCTTTCTCCAACTATTACTTCTTTTCAAACACTCTCCTTTCACTCTGTACCATCTGCTTCACAGACAGTCCTTACACTATTTACTCTAACAGCATTTGCCACGCTAACATTCACATTCACACTGCAGTATCACATGCACTCATCATCTCTCAAATTTATGTACACAAATTTGTTTGCTGCTCCTTCAGTCTTCCTGCTGGTCTCTTGGTCCACTACGTCTTGGTCCACTGTCTCAACCTCCTCTGACGTGACCTAAAAATCCGACACTTCCTACTTCCTGTAGTGTTCTTAATACTCCAACTTCTTGGATTGGGCCTCTGTCCCTGGCCAATCAGGCCCTGTCTTTCCCTCTCCGTTCAAGGCAGAAACAGGAAATGCTACAAGTAAGGAGCAAAGCTCTGCCAATTCCTCTGTGGGGACGCACCGCAGTACTACAATGTTGGCCCAAGAGAGTGAATGTTTGAGTTTGTGGTATGGGCCTTTGGTCCTATGGCCCCCCATGTAAGTATTGGTGTAGGGATGGTCTGAGTCCACTTAGAGTGTCCCAGGTGGTCTACGGTGTCGAGTACCCTCAGAGGTTTGTCTCCATTGACTCGGTAGTGTACTGCAAAGCTCTGTTGCCTGCTTCTGAGTGTCAGCTTTATCTGTGGTCTATCTCTGCTCTGGCAGAGAACTCTGATAAGCTGGATGTCCACCAGGTGGGCCTTCTACATATGGGTGGGGGATTTCTGATGTTCCTGGAGCACGGATGCCAGTGAAGGTAGTCTTGATCCCTGTAACTCTTTTGTCAGGATATCTTTGAGGATAGGGAGGGCACTAGAGACCCGAACAAGATGGCCGCTCCCCTGTGAGCTCCCGCGTGGCCTTACAAAATCCTTATCAATCCTGTCTATTCCGGTGGACCAAACCCCAATACAGCATCTGACAATGCCGCAAGTGAGCTGAGAAGAAAAACATCAGAGGGTCGGCTGATCCCGGAGTCCTGCGCCGCCTAAATCCCGCTCGGCGCACTCCGGCACCCTTGAGTGGCAGCGAGGACCCGGAGGCCTGCCGGCGCTCGCCTGCCCTCCTCAGCCCTACAGCAGAGCCCCAGCGGCGGAGACACAGCTTCATCGAGCCCTTGGGAGGGGGAGGGCCCAGGAGCTCCTCGCCAGACGTTGGTGCCGCGGACGCACCAACGTCTGGTGCCGCCTCCAGCAACAGCGAGGGCTGGTTCAGGACAGTGCGGCCCGTCCTCAAGCGTAACACACGCTCTGGCCTGGCCCCGCGAGCCCGCACTCCAGGTGCCCTACTGAACCAGGAAGCCCACAAGACAAAATAAAGCGGGCGGGGCGGCCCTGCGACTCCCCCTCTGAAATACGGTGCGGCAACACTCGCCAGGGCCCCCAGCGGGGAAGCGGCCGTTGGGACACGGTAACCGGGCCGACTTGCTTCACGCCCCGGCATTGACCTGCCTCACAGCATCCCCGAACCACGGCAGCACCCGGCAGCTGCAAGCTCGTGATCATACAGGGTCCAGGCAAAGTGAGCAGTGGACCCACAGAGGGCACGCATTAATCCTCAAAGTATAGAGCTTCACAACACCCCAAGATCACAGGGACGTCCGGTGGCCAAAAGCACCCGATTACACAGGACACAGGCGAAATAAACAGCAGACCCACAGAGGGGCCGCACAGAGCCTCCAGGTACAGTGCATGCAGGGGGGCCAGAGCAAGCAGAGCGCACACAGTGAAAGACTAATGGCATAAATTCTCATTGTCCAAGCGCATGATCCACTGGTCACCCAGGCTGAGAGGCTAAGCCCCCCTAGCAAACCTCAGCATACAGCTCACCACCTCCTGGCAAAGGGCCCTAACTCTGCACCAAGGGAATCCCAAAAAAAAAAACTGAACATACCACAGCCAGCACGAGCCGATCCAGCTCCAATAAGACGTCTTAGCACACCCCTGCAACAGCTAGCCGGTGGCAACTTAAAGCAGAACAACAGCCCCCATGCAAATTGGAGACACACCGGACACCCCAGCTGAGCCGCCAACAACACCGCTCACACAATCTCACGATGGGGAAATCCGACAAATCACAGCGTAAACTGAACTTTGAAGTCGGCATTTCCTCTAAAACACCTAGACACAACAGTGAACCAGAATCCCCGTCATAGGCGTCTGGCCAAGAAGATAGCGACCCCCAATCGCTAGATATCAGAGCACTTCTCCTGGAACTGAAAACCGGAATCAGCAACCTAGATAGCAAACTAGATGACCTCTGGTCCAAAGTAGATCAGGTGCAACACCGGCTTGATGACCATAGCGAGCGCTTGGATGAAGCAGAACAACGAATATCCAATCTTGACAACGGAGTGACAACCCTAACCACCAGGGCGTCGACTCTTGAGGCTCAAATGAAAACGGCCAATGCGCGAAACGAGGACCTCGAAGGGCGCTCTAGAAGGAACAACATCAGGATAGTGGGGGTAAGAGAGAAGCAATTACAGGACAAAATGGAAGACCACGTGGAAGAGATGTGTAAATCCCTCTTTGGACCAGAGGCACTTCCGCATTTATTTGTCATAGAGAGAGCCCACAGAATACCGACATCAAAACCCATTCCCGGAGCACCACCTTGACCAATAATTGCAAAACTGCTCAATTACAAAGACAGAGACGCGAACCTCCGAATGGCTAGAGAGAAAGGCGAGCTACAGCATGATGGCAATACCGTTCACTTTTATCCCGACTTCTCACCTGCTTTTCAGGCGAAAAGAAGATCCTTCACCAACATCAAACAAAGACTCTGCACCAACCAGATCCCATTCTCGATGTTCTTTCCCGCCCGACTGAGAGTACAACACCAGGGAAAGACCCAGTTTTTCCAGACGCCCGAGGAAGCAAGCTCATATTTCGACCAAGCAGGCTGCGGTCCACCCGAGAATAACCAAGCACGCGTTCAAAGAGAAAGGGGCCAGAGAAACCCACCATAGGCAAATGAAGGCAACAGAACGCAGCACATAATGAAAGAAAACTCCACCGGAACACAACTTAGGGGTTTAAACACCCCAAGGTCGCACGACTTGGGAAGATCCAAGCGCCCCTAGCACAGCAATGTTCAAGTTTACTAGTTACACGTTGCAGGAAAAGGGAAAAATGACGAGCGAGTTGGGGGTTGTTCATGAGAAACGGGAGGGGAATCCACACAATTTGGGGGTTAACAAGTTTTACCAAACCCAAGGCAACCCACATGCGCCGCCCACGAGAAGACCACACCTAGCCCAGTGCCACCACTTCAATGTCCACCACCTCCGCCCTCCAGCAGCTAGCTGCAAAAAATCGCCTGCACAAAGAAACAAAAATACGGTGCCTTCACCATAGCCATACCCAGCTCATTTTCAGGCTACCCTCGGCCTCCTCTTCTCCTGCCCTCATCTCTGACTGTCTGTCTGCTATCCAGGAATGGTGTGCTGCCAACGACCTCCGCCTTAATGCTAGTAAGACTGAGATTCTACTCATCGGCACACCCACTCCCTCCTTCCCTGCAGCTCTCTGGCCAGCCTCTCTTGGGCCTCTTCCTGCTCCTACCTGCAAGGCAAAAAACCTCGGGGTCATCTTTGACTCCACACTCTCCTTCTCTCCTCATATATCTGACGTCTCTAAGAAGTCACACTACCAGCTGCACCTCCTTAGAGGTATTCTTCCCTTCCTCTCCTTCCCCCAGAAGCTCACTGTCTCCCGAGCCCTGGTTCTCTCGAAGCTGGACTACTGTAACAGTCTCTATCTTAATCTGCCTGCCTCCACTCTCCGCCCTCTGCAACTCATCCAGAACAGAACTGCGAGACTTGTCCTTGGCCTCAAGCCCAGGGACCGTATCTCTCCACGACTGCAATCTCTACACTGGCTCCCAGTGGCTGCGAGGATTAAGTTCAAAACCCTCTGCATTGTCCGCAAGGCCTTCTGGGGCCTGGGGCCTAAATACCTGCAACTCTCTCTTCCTAAATATCTTCCTTCCCGAGCCCTTCGCTCATCCGTCTCCAACTCCCTCAGGGTCAGCCGCTTCTCGAAGCAACGAGTTGGGGGTAGATCTCTCTCCGCGGCAGGAGCCTCCCTCTGGAACAGCCTTCCTGCCTCCCTGAAACTTGAGGAGAACCATCTCCGGTTCCAGAAGCACCTCAAAACCTTCCTCTTTGCTTCTGCTTTCTCTCTCCCTCTCCCCTGCTAAATTCTTCACTAAATTCTGCACTGAATCTGAAACTTGGCCACTCTCACCGACCTCGGTCCTGGGCCCAGCCACTCTCCACTTGCACTGCGTCCCTGGCAACCCCTGCACTGTGGGACTGTCTCTGTATCCCTACAGCCCCCCCTTCCCAGCACTTGTCTGCACTTACCTTGCACTTGCCACCAGCTGGCCCTATTTATTTATTTATCTATTTATTTCTATTCTACTTACCTTGTACTGCACTTTTCCCTTCCACCTACCCCTGCACTTGTGCGGTCTGAATGACACCTGGCCTAGTAGGATCGTTGTCTGTCCTCCCCCTGTTCCCCCCTCCCTGCCTCGTCGCGCCTTGAAACACTTGTGTATAGGCGCGTTACAAATGCCATATCATATCATATCATATCATAGCCACGTGGAATATTAAAGGAGGAAACGAGCCAGCCAAAGTGAGAAAAATGACACAATACCTACGCAGACACAAAATTGACGTAGCTCTTATCCAAGAAACCCATTTAAGTCCAACAGCCGAACACCCCTGGGCAAAAGACTGGGGATGCCACCGCTACTTCGCATCATTTTCGTCATACGCCAGAGGAGTAGCCATCCTTATCAACAAAGCGACTAACTTCAGACTGATCTCAGAAATAAAAGACACGGAGGGCAGATCACTCCTGATACATGGAACAATCGATGGAGAAGAAATCACTCTAGTGAACTCATACGGTCCAAACACCGCCAGTTCCAGCAACTTTGAATGGGTAATGACCCAACTAAACACAGCCAGGAGGTCCACGATAATATTGGAACACAACACTCAATCCATCCAAAGATAAATCGCATAATACGACATATTATGTATCCAAAGCGAGCTTGCAAATCATTGAAATCTGCAAGGCCTGTGACCTTGTTGATATCTGGAGACACAAATACCCAAATGCCCGAGACTTCACCTTTCACTCCTGGGTGCACAAAACTAGTTCAAGAATAGACTATCTTCTGGTGTCCACTCACAGCCGCCTGCAATGGGGAGATTGCCACATTCAACCGAGATCGTTGTCAGACCACTCCATGGTGTCCCTAGAATGTAACACCACACAAGCAATCAGAACTATTCCCCACTGGAGATTCAAACCCAGAGCGCTACAAGACACTGGGCCTCATTACGAGGTGGGCGGTAAGGGATTATCCCTTACCGTCCTACTATGAGTTCCCTTTGCGGATCCTTCCTTAACGCTTGGTTTTACCAGGCGTTAAGGACGGACCCGCAAAGGGGTTCCGGGGTCAATAAAGGTACCGCAATTTCCGGTACCATTATTGCCGCCTTCCCCCTTCCCATTGAGCCCTATGGGGGCTCAAATGGGAATGGGGAATGGCTCTGGTGAATGGGGAATTACCAGTCCTGCCAACCTCGGAATGGACCGGTAATTGCTCCATCCACCAGACCGGAGTCGGAACGATTTTGGAGGCAGCCATGGTGCTAATAGCGCCATGACTACCTCCAACCTCGTAATGAGGCCCACCGTCTTTGCGGAAGAACTTCGAACTGAAATAGAGACTTTCCTAGACATCAACCAAGGATCAGTGTCCTCAGCTGGGACTCTGTGGGAGACCCTGAAGTTCTTCATCAGAGGTGTCTGTATGACGAAAGAATGCAGAATTCTAAAGCTAATACGAAGGGAACTGAACGCCAGCGAAGCCCGACTCAAAGGAGTTTGCTCCTAACGGACAATAACCCAAAGGTTCTTGCAGCGATCAAGAAAGAATTGGAGTCCTTCCGAAACGCAGCTGAAAGAGAAGTGAAATTCCTGGACAGACACTGCAAAATCTGCCAGTACGGCGAGGGGCAACAACCCGGGGCACTCCTAGCGAGACTCATAGCAGCCGACAGGAAACCCACATTGATTGAATCGGTGACAGACCACACAGACAATACTGTTCACTCCGCAATTGACATTGTCGAAACATTTTGCAGTTTTTACCAAGGCCTGTATGACTCAAACTACTCTGTAAGCCCTGCAGAGCTGGCACAATACTTAGACACAGTGGAACTATACTGGGTTGACTCAGAGTCCAGGGAACCATTGAACGCCCCCATCACCACCAAAAAGATCCTAGAGGTCATCAAGGAATTACCTCACACAAAAGCACCAGGACCGGATGGCCTGTCCGGCAAATTCTACAAATTCTACGCGGACCTCCTCGCCCCACTGCTCCTGCAGGTATACGATGAAGCCTTGACCAATGACCAACTGTCGCCAACGCTCTACATGGCCAAACTAATCCTCCTGCATAAACCCGACAAAGATCCAAATGAATGCGATTCATATAGACCAATATCATTGATAAATCTCGACAATAAAATGTTTGCAAAAATCCTAACTAAGAGACTATTACCCCTCAAGCCAGCCATGGTGTTGGTAGACCAAGCGGGTTTCATTCCTGGGAGGAACACCTCATACGGGATAAGAAGAATGTTTAGAGCGATGGAAGCCCTCGATCCAGAATGTCAGGTGGTGGCGGTACTACTAGATGGCGAAAAGGCCTTTGACTCGGTGGAATGGCCCTTCCTCTTCACAGTCCTGGAAAGGATGGGCCTAGGCAAGTGCTTTATACACCTGATCTCACTGCTCTACAAAAAGCCAACGTCTAACATCACACTGGGCGGTCTCTGATCAGTTGTCATCCACTTAAAAAGAGGAACCAGACAGGGCTGTTCACTCTCCGCACTATTGTTTGCTTTAGTAATGGAACCCCTGGCCTCTGATCTGCACATGCATCACCTCCACAGAGGCCTTTCATTCGGCCCTCACGGGATGATCATCTCCTTATACGCAGATGACATAGCCCTGTTTCTCCGGAACGCTGACGAGAACCTGAACCCAGCGATGAGAGCAGTAATCCAATTTGGGCGCTTCTCAGGATTGAGAACTATCAACAGCAAATCAGTCATCTTCCCACTTACCGCTGCCACCACCGAATTCGCTGACGACTTTGGTTTCCAATGGCAACACTCGCATGTGAGATACCTTGGCATCTATATGTCCAGACTGAAAGAAGATATCATACGCGATAACTACGAAGCCACAATAGACTCCATTCAATCCAAGATCGATAGGTGGAAATCCCTACCACTGACCCTCTGGGGCAGAGTATCATTGATGAAAATGATCATTCTACCAAAACTACTGTACCTATTCTCAAACATCCCTTTGCTTCTCTCGCAGAGGTTCCTTCAACACATTAAAACATGGCCCTCAACCTCATCTCGGCCGGCAAGGTAGCGAGAGTTGCTTATACCACACTAACTTTACCAACACGACAGGGAGGACTGGCCCTCCCGGATGTGGAACGCTACTATTGGCCATCCCAAGCACAATTCCTCAGTCAATGGTACGCAACGCAGTTTATAACACCCCACGTCCAGATAGAGAGAGCGCTTGCGACACCACATCTCCTCCGTGCCATATTCTTCGGCCAATTTCCAGTCAGTCAATCATCAATGAACACTGTCGCCACCACGTACTCAATCTGGAGAAAGATAGCCAAGAAAAGACACGTCACGTCCGGATTCTCCCCTCTTCTCCCGATCAAACACATCCCAGGAATCCCCATCACAGCCGAAAAAATATTCCTGCTCTGGTCAGAAAAACTACAGTTACACTCCATGAACGACCTCTTCCCGGAAGGTTAATTCTTGACCTTGCAACAAGCCGAGAAAGAGGGAGCAACAATGCCCTCGATACCATCATCTACTTCAGACTACGACACTCACTACAGGCAGCAATCCCGTCCTTCCCGCAACAACCACTAGTTTGGCCACTGCTCCATAACACAATTCAAGCCCAAGGAGACGGGCGCCTAGTGACAAACATCTACAAGGCCCTCCTCAGTGGACCGAACCCGCCTTGCTCAAGAGCCAAAAAGAGGTGAGAAAAAACACTTGACAGCACAATCCCAGATGAGGAATGGGCCTACGTACTTAATCTCACTCAAAAGGTTGCAATCAACTCGAGGTTTAAGCTGATACACTTTAATTTCCTCCATCAAACATACCATACACCTGCGAAACTGCATGCCCAAAGAGAAACAATTTCAGCAGAGTGCGACAGATGAGGAGCGCCAGAAACGGACTTCCTTCACCCAGCGTGGTCCTGCCCCCCAGTGGCCACCTTCTGGAACGCAGTACTGGAAAAAATATCAGCAATAATAGGAACGGACCTCGATACTGACCTGCAGGGCTTTAAGTGGGCCGGGGCCTGCCGGGGCTGGGCCCCGGCAGGCTCCGAAATTTCGTTTTGAGGCGGGGCCCTGCCGGGGCCCACTAATCTCCCCTGGCAGCCCCGGCCTCTACACGAAAAGGCATTTTTTTTCTACAGCCTGAAGCTCTCGATCGTGTGCGAGAGCTTCAGACTCCAGAAAAAAAATGCCTTTGAGCCATAATAGTGGCGCCGCACCTGCGCGGCATCCCTTTAATCAAGTGATGCCCGTGGGCCGGCGCCACCATTATGGAGAAAACGTGAGGCCGCTGGAAGCAGAGGCCTTGCTTTCTAAATACTGAAGCTCCCGCGGATTCGCGGAGTTTCAGTCTTTAGGAAAAAGGCCTCTGCTTCCAGTGGCCTCACCCTTTCAGCCTTAATGGGGACACTGCCCCTCCCCAGCTGGCGAGGGGCGGCGCCACCATTAAGGCTGAATAGGCGAGGCACTGTCCCCTGCCAGGCAAGCCTATACAAAATAAATGCTGAGATCAGCAACCTCTACCCCATAGGGGAGAGGGTGCTAATCTCTACAAAAGGCTGCCTGGCCGGGGTGCCAGTAGCCCATTGAGCCGGGGCTCGTCGAGGGGGCCTGGCCTAACGGGCCATCAAGACCCCCGTTGTTAGGCCACGCCCCCTCGCTGAGCCCCGGCTCGATTTGTAGTGCCACTTAAGGCACTGCTGACCTGAGAATAGCGATGCTGGGTCTGACCCAATCGCTGCCGAACACAGTTGGAAAACTGACAGACCTATTGCTGATCCGGCATGTAGAAGAGTTGCATACAATTGGGGCAGAGGACCCCCACCAAGCCCGCAGCTCTGGTTGAAAGACATTACATATTGTTAGGACGTAGAAACCGACTTCATTAAGACTTTGCCGCTCCACTCACGCGCTCCGGACATCTGGGGCCCATACATCGCATATTCGCTTTCAACAACAGACGTCTTGGACCCGCAACACCTATCTCCATCACAGAAATCAAGTACCAGCTCGACGCACAACGCTGAAGCCTCGGGGGCTCCGCTGCGTGGATAATTGCTTTGGCATAAAGACAATGTTATTACAATGGGCGGGGTGGCGGGGTGGCGGGGGGGAGAGGGTCTCAAGTTATGGCCAGCGCATGGCCTTAATGTTTGTTCTGTTTGAAAATGCCAATAAAGAAAGTTTTTTAAAAAAAAGGATATCTTTGAGGATTCTGCAAAAAACAGAAAAACACAGGTGAGCCTTTGATGTAGGGGGCATGGCATGAGACAGTTGTGGACTGCACAGAAACATACATGCACAAGGTGGGGCAAGAAATGGAGCCCTCTCAACTGCCACATCCACCTTAATGGTAGAATTGGCTCTGAATTTCTCTCTGGTAAGCCTCCCACACCTGGCTCAGAGTGGTTCCTGACTCATCTTGACAAGGCCAGCGTAAGACAATTTTTGTTGTTATTTTTTGTGGGCCACCTAAAATTGGACAACAAAAAATCAGTCTTTTTGTTAGGTGAAATCATTGTCATAAAACAATATAAAATTAAATTACATCATTGTAAAATACATCAATCTAAAAGACAATAGCATCCTCACGTGTCACAGTTAAAATATGTCATCATATAATAATTAAGAGGCTGAATAAACAGCCCACAAAAATCTTAAAAGGCCAAAGTCATTGCATTTTCATACCCTGCCATAATTCTATGCCACAAGGCTTCCAGCTTTACCTGGCTTGGATTATACACCAATTTATCAAACAATTAGCTCTAAGAAGGTACAGGGCACTTCATTCTGTTGTCAAGTGTCTAGGTGTCTCCACTTGATTCTTATCTTTACAGAATGTGCAGGTTATTTTATGTCTCTCAATGTTCCCCTGGCCCCCAAGATCGCATTTATTGGAAGTAAATTAAGATGTGCTCGTAAAAACATATTGCTTCATTTTGAATTAGGAAATCGTTTTAAGTATAAGGGAAGATTGTTAAGTGGTTTATCCCACAACACAAGTTCGGTAATGTGAGGGCTCAGAAATTAAATCCAGACAAACAGTTGTCATGTTTTTGGTTCAAGACTTTTATTTAAATGAAAAGGGGTTGGGGAAAAGCCTCTCTGACCCTATTGTAAAGAGGAGTTTCCCTACCAAACAAACAAAAACTAAGGATCAGTCTGTGCCACGATGTCAATAGCTGAAAAGCCGTCCTTGTGTCTAAAACGTCCTATCCTGACGCCCAAGCTACAAACAAAACAATACAAGTGTGAAAGGAAATGTCTTCAATCGGATATTGGCAAAAAAGTGTTCACAACTGAAAATAAGAATAGTTTGAACAAAAATGTTCTCCAACGTGAAATTGGATCCAGAGGGTGGTCCCATTCCCCTGTATTCTTAAATGGGATGGCAATTGTCTCTTTTACTAACAGTTCCTTTGTGTCTCTCTTTGATTCACGATGTCCTGTTTAGGCAACAAGTTCTGTATCAGTCTTTCTTCAACACAAATGTCTCATTTGTCTTCAACACACTATCCTTCTTTAGTTTTTCTGGTAGCTTTGCAAATCTCCTGTTATTCTCCCCTTCCAAGACTCTTTATGTAATTCCAAATGCCTGGTATACTCTCCTGTCAGGTCTTTACTTGTGTTTTCACTTGCCTGGTATACTCCCCTGCCAGGACTTCTTATGTGCTTCAATTGCCTGGTATCCTTCCCTTGCCAGGACTTCTCTTATGTTTCACAGCACTTCTACATCACCAAAACCGTATATACCGTTCTTGGTTTGGTTTAGTTGTCTGCTGTAATGTTTGTTCACATTTTGCCCCACAATTGCATCTCATGCATCCATACCTCATTGGGGCTTGAATCTGTACGTTGCCTTTTCGGCTTTCAAACAATCTTCTTGTATTTTTAGCAATCTCATAGCATTCAAATTGTCGTTGACATGGTCGCCGGAATGCCCCGGGGTCCCCACTGGCTTTGAGAAGACTCACTGGCTCTCTCCAGCATCTCCGGGCAGGTACACACTTCTGTGGCGTGGCTCTTTTGCTCTCTTCCCACTCTTCCCACTTCTGTGGCTCCACTTCTGGAAAAAAGGCATGCATCGCTAGGGCTAGATGGTATGTTCTCAAGATGAAAAATAGACAGCAATAAAAAAACAGATGGGTAAACAAGTTACAGGTTACAAAACAGAGGCCTTTTTTGAGGGAATTGGAAGGAGTTGCCTGAGAGTGACAAGCAAGGAGTCAATGTTGCTGAGGGTGAGATCATGGACAAGTGGCTTGACCAATTGAAATTTGAGGTGGTGAGAAGTGGCAGATTCTGAGAAGGTTGTAGCCGGCAGAGGTGACGGATGTGATGGTTGAGGCTAAGAGCCTCAAGTTGTCCCCAAAATGTAGATATACAAGTCCTTAATACTATTAATTGAAAACAGCTTCTTTCGTTTTATTCTCCACAAATAAGTGATTGGATTAGCCACATTTCTTTTGGACGGAAGTAGCATTTGGCTGTCTCGCTTTAGAATAGGAATGGCAGTGTCTGGTTATTTAGAAACACGTTTACTTCTAGAGGATGCAGTGAAGGGGGGAGGAAACTATGAGCTGTAGCCCTGAACACTTGTAATTCTTGCAGCCTTCCCTTACCACATTTTTAAATAATTAAAAAAAATAAATAAATAGGATTGTCCTACTATTCTTCTCAGCCTATGTTGGGAGTGCTTAAAAACTGGTGAGACATAGTTACAAGAGCATCTAACCAAAGGTGATTCAGAGGGGTAAGATACAATTATTTCTCATGAAAAATCCTTTGTTCAATGAAAACAAAATCTCTTCCACATTGTGTCCCCCGATACTTTAAAATCACAGACTCAAGTAACCTCCCCCATTTACTATATACACATTTAACTGGCTTCCTGTTGCTCTTTTAAAATCAGAAATTCCTCATTAGGTTCATGAGCCAAGATCATCAGATAATTCACAGTAGTTTTCTTTATGGCTGTTTGAGTATAGACGACCAGGTGGGTACAGAAGTAGTCCCTTGTCATTGATGACTCTCTATATCTGAGGAACTTAGCAAAATGTGCCCCGGAAATACCAGCAAGTGCTGTTTGCTGTGAGTGGGCTCTGCCGTGTGTCTGGCTGCATTTCTACTGTGCCCGTTGAGTCGGCAAGAGGAAGCCGCCTTTGGATTAGCGTTGAAACACCCTGGACTAACAATTGGGAACCTAAACCCCACCCCCTTCTTGGACGTGCAAGACGTTAAAGTGGCCGGGCTGGCACGCCCCTGTGCGCGTGCCCCAGAAATGCCAGCAAGTGCTGTTTGCTGTTTGGCTGAGCGGCTGGTGCACAGTGCCTGACATTGGTTTTGGTTTAGTTGGTAATTCAGAATATACATAGGAGGATCGCAATTTTCTGCTTGTGAAGGCAAGTTGTTAATTTCTACCAATGGTTTTGTGTCCTGATTCCGTGGGTGTTTTTGGATGCCCGGGAATGTATTGCTTATTGCCGCAAGGATGTTATATTAATACCAGAGTTCTAGCGGTTGAGAAAGCGGGCAATTGAGTTGTTGCGTTTTACTCTTATCTATGTGAGGAAACTTCACAAATTACCATAACTTGTATCTTTGCTCTGTACTACCTGCATTATAGCAACATTATACAAGATTGAATGATCTCTCTGAAAGGTGGGTTTGAGCTAATGAGCAATTTGCAAAACCACAATTTTCCTGCGTGTATGTGCTTTGTTGTGTATTAGTAATCTAGCAAGGAATCCATCATGGTTAACGGGCTCAGAAGTGGGAGTCTCCATATGTAACGAACATAGTCCTGATGTGGGTTTGGAGAAGATGTCTTGCAGGGAGACTGGTGGTGGTTAAAATGAACTTCAATGCTTAGAAGTGCAAAAGATATTCGGTGTTATGATTTTGAGACTCCATCTATTAAGTTCAAATTTAAGGAGGTGAATGATATTGGATTTGATGCTTAACCTTTGGTGGCGTGTTGCAATGGGGGTACTGAAAATGTATGCAGCAGGAGTATAGCCGACTGCGCAATTATAGGTCCAGCTATAGAAGCAGAGCCGGGAAAGCATATAAGGCTCTCGTTGGAACCCTCTACTCCGGTTACCCAATGAATCATAGGCATTAAAGATGTGCACATGTTTAGTAACCCAGCTCAAAAACCGAGGTCTCCTACCTTTTCTTATAGTATGCATGATATAGGTATGGGTAAAGGAGATTGGCAAAGGGAGGTAGGAAATGAAGGGGGTTCTACGATCAAAAGGTAAGCTCACCTAGCCCCAGAAATCCATTCATAGATCCCATTGAACAAATGAATTTGTTTGATCAAGACTCAGGTGTAATTCCTAAAATAAATTGTAACAACCTACCTTTAGTGGTTGACCAAATTGAGCCCAGTACATCTGATGTGTGAATCTTTGGTGCAGATTTTCCAGTGTTGTCTAGGATCTTGGACCTTTTGGATAAAAGTCATGAGCAGACCCATTGTGAGATAGGTATTTTGAGGGGTATTCCGACTGACCTTCTATGTAAAATGAACCGGATTGAAGGTTTGCTATTTTCCTGTTATGCAGTGATTGCACTTACTGCTAGGTCCAGACAGATAATGCGACCCAAACCCCAGGTGATCCGAGGATGGTTGATGCTGAAGTGAAATCCTTTGCTGAAATGGTAGCACCAAGGGCCAGCAAAGAGGGTCCTGTAGCTACCAAAGACGAACACTTGGAAGTAAAAGTGGATGGGAAGACTGCTACTGCCATTCAGCATATAGTGAATGATATTGACATGATTAAAGAATGTCTCTGGTCAGAGCATTTTGGGAAGCCGGTCCCCGTCATTTCATCATTGCAGGAGAATAATTCCTGTAGGGAGGGGCCGGATAGCCCATCACCTCTGACTGATCTAATAAATCTATCGGTAGAATGTGTGAGTGTGATAATTCAAGATGTATCGGAATTGACCTCTGAGGAAGTGATTGAGAAACTAATTGTGGTACTGACTGTTAGGGAGAATTCTCTTATAAGGCTAATTTCCCAACCCTAGTGAGCCCCCCAGCAGCTTTGCTGGATTTTTGGGGGGGTTTTTTCTCCTGCTAAGAGTGAGACTCTTTTACTCCCACTCTTAGGCATGATTTGAGGTATGTCTCTGACTATTTGTGTGCTTGTGGGCTATGGGATCCTTTACTCCATAGGGTATGATCTATTTTTTGTGTATGTGTTACACAGCACCCTCAGTGCAGTAACAAAGGGGTGTCATAGTGACCCCCAAACATAGACTCCATACCCTGGGACTGACTACTGTCTCCCAGGGCATGTAAAGTCACCATTGACTTTACTAGTCCTAAATTGTGAACAGAACCAGTACAAACCATCATATTGTGGAAATACTCGAAGGGGAAAATTATATTGCCCCTGGGTCTGTTTACAAGGGGGCACCGTCCAGTCCCCCCTTGTTGAGTTTCTGGCTGCTGGCAGCGGTTACCACGCAAAATATTCCACCGGAATATTTCCTATGGCATTTTCCCATTGATTTTAAACGCACCACTTTTTGGTGCAATGTTAAAGATACCGCCGGTTTATTTATTTAATATTAAATCAATGGTTGGGTCTTTTTGCCAGAACTCTTTTCTAAAATGGTGTTCGTGTCCGTCTCTGTAACTCTGACCAAGGTCGAGCCCTTTGTTCCACTTTTTGGCGGGCTTCTCCACAGAAACCCTCCAAATGGTGCCACTCTGTCTGGGTTCCACAGGATGTGTGGGGAGGGGAATTGGCACCCTGGACTGCATTGCCTTAGCAACCCAAGTCGCACTCTATTCTGATTGGCCCAGTGGTGAGCCGCCCGGCTCACCACTTAGCATGTGTGAGTGACAGCTAGGCTGTTGAATGGGGGGTTTTCTGCATAAAAGCAGGGCTTTTGGGACTGGAACTTCAGAAGTCGCCACAGGACCTAAGAAATCCGAAGAGGGAAGAAGCTAAGCCATCTGCAACGATGACACCACCAGTGGAGCCACCACTTTCCCAACGACAAGAGGAGATCTTCTGCTGGAAGAGTCTTCTCCCTCTGAGCTGGTGGGATCAACCAGTTCACCCCTTTCGCCTTCCAAAGATGTCTCTTGGTCGACTCGCCAAGCACCCCGGCTACCGGATAGCCAAGCTTCACCACTTTGACCGCGAATAAAAGGAACGCACCTTTTACTGACGAATTCCGCGGCTGGTCTCTTCCCTGGGCAGTGCAACGACTACAAGGTTCCTCCTCGACGAGATCTTCTCTTCCCCTGGTCGAATCCACAACTTGCATCCACTGCCAGGAACAACTGCCGCCGCTGTAGCTTCCTCTCTCTTTAAGGTACTGTGTTCCACCTGGCCTCCCTTTCTTCGGATTGCTAAAGGTGACCCTTAAATCCTTGGCTTTCCAACTGGGTTGGCTCCAGACCTTCTAACTTTACTTCTTGAATCACCCCAACCTCTTTTGAACATTCTGCAAAGACTTTAGTGCATTTTAAACTGTGTGAACTTGGGCACATTTCGCTTTGCTCCATTTAAAATGGGCCTGGCCTATGAACTTTGGCTCTACAGTGTATTCGGCCTTTACTCCCTTGCTTTGAACTTCTAAAAGTGTTGGGATCTGTTTCATTTTTATGCCCTTCCTTTTTCTCTCCCTTTAACTTAACTATTGGAGTGCCATCTAGGTTATGCGTTCACATCTGTTTTAACAAATAGTGGTGTTTTAACTCTGACTTGTCTAATAGTTATCAAGGAAGGTGTTTATACTTTACCTGACTGTGTTTTAACTTGCTTTTGATTTAGAGTGCTAGTGTATTGCCTAAAGTGTGTTTTAAATAAAAAATTATATACTTTTGATACAAAGCTCTGGTCAGTGTTTTCTTGTTCCACTGTGTTTTTGGCCCTATTGTGTATACTCTATATACTGCCTTACTCTTCTTGCTCAGCCACAGCTACCAGGTAAATCTGGGTGGTGCAGACTGCGACCAATTGGGTTTACTGCTTACTCCTGTAGTCTTAATCCTTTTGCAGTGTTCCCCAAGGGAACTGCACAGGATTCTGCCTAACACTGACACATAGGGAAAAGAGACTAGCGGTGAGAGCCCGAAAAAGAAGGCTAAAATCGACCAAGTCTAAGAAAGGACTATTGTAGAAAGGTAGAAATAAAGAGTCTCATGAATCTTTTTTTAAAAAATGCATCTGCCGTGCCTGCTGATGAGGTTGGTATTGATTTGCATCAGCTCGATGAGGAATCAAAAGTGCTTTTGAATATAAATCCATCTGGGCCGATCAATGACTCAAAGGCTCCAAGAAAGCGTAACCAAAAGCCTAAGCATTCTGATGGTGATTTAAATATTCCAATGACTAATCGCGCACATGAAACGCAGGGGGTGTGTCAGAACAAAACTAAAAAAAGCCATTATGAATGTTGGGGTTGAGTTACCTAGAGTGCAAACTGCACTGTCAAAATTCTTCCCTGTCACTAATAATAAAATGCAATTAATAAACCGAACAGCCGTTTGAGCAGTATGGGAATTGGTAAGCCTGTCATAACGAAGAAGAAGGTGATAGAGGGTGAGCCATGGATGTTGGCAATGGTGGGAAAGGATGCACAAGTAGGGGAGCCTGAGAGGGCGGAATTGGAAGTGATTGGAGCAGGAGTTCAGGTACCGGTATGTTCAATTGGTCAAACCCAAGCAATGGGATTGTCCCCCATGGATGAGAGCGATTTGCCATTGTCTGGTGAGATTCTGTCCATGGGCACTTTGGGCAGTAGTGACGAGCAGGCTACTGGGTGTGGTGCAAATGTAATGGGAGAGCGGGGTAAAGATAAATTGGATGCTAACTGTGACCATGTACTACAACATGACACTCCGGCAATAATATGGGAACAAAGGGAGAATTTTGTCCTACTTGGTTTGACTCTCGAGCATCTTCCATAATGAGCAAGAGGCTATGACCTACTTGGAAAAGCCAATTGAGATTGAGGAACCTAAAGTTGAAATAATATCACATGGTCCACTGCCAAAGAATACTGAGGACATCCCGAGACAAATCCGTGCTCTAGCGACAGCCATTAGTGGGATCTCTGGTATGTCAAATAACAAAGAAAGTATAACTCCTATAACCCAACAGCAATCCTTGGCATAATGAATTGCCTTTTGTTGTCTTGTCTTGGAATAGGTGTGGATTACCAAATTTTGTTCGATGGTATGACAAGCGTGACTTGGTTTGTCGACCGGCTGTAATTATGCTACAAGAAACTATGCAAATCGCCCATTTTGATGTAGAGGGCCACCAATGTTATACTCAATTTGCCACAAGGGGTGAAAAGGGACGTCCATTGGGCAGACTAGCTATGCTAATTAACAAGTCCTACAAATGTGCCTTGTTGATGCTTCATAATGATCCAGCGTGTATGGCTGTTGAATTAACCTCATGTGGGAATTTGAGGACTGTTACTCTGTATTTATTGGAATAGAGTAGGTCTCTCTACTGAACAGTTGATGGAAACTTTGGATGTAATTCTGGAAAGTGCATTTGTTTGCAATGCCCATGTTGGTATACTGGTTGGTGGTGATTTCAACTCTGCATGTTATCAGTCACTGTCCAATAGGGAACCTGGGTCTGTACATCCTCAATCCTTAACTGTAAGGGATGGTCATAAATGAGTAGAGTACTTTTTGAGCTGGGACATTCAGTTGGTCCTTCCTAAAATACAGCTCTCTCCCTACAGCTGGACCTGTGGAGGTCTATGTTCTTATATAGATTATTTCTTCTTGTCTACACCTCTTTTTAACGAATGCAAGTCAGTAGAAATTAATGATCTAGGACTGGGAGATCATTTTGCAATTTCTATCGGTTTGCAGTTACCCAATTGGTGCATCAGTGCTACTCCAATTCTTGAAATAATTAGATAGAGTCCCGCCACTTGTTATCAGCTGATGTGTCTAATTAGTTCTGACCCGATATTTTGGATGAAGGGAGAACTTCATCCATCCTCTAGTGCTCAATTGGAAGAACTGATGACAGCTAGGATACAGGAATAGCTTAATAAAATGGCTTTAAACTGAAATGTGTATGTAACCCAAATTTGCACAGGCATGTCTTTAATCTAGCAATTCATCAGTCTAACATTGAAAAAATCTGTAAACTTTGCCTTTTGGGTAATATGCACCTTGATGCCTCGGTTCATTGTTTAGAGAAAAGTGCATCATTTTAGCACATAAAAATAGTATAAAGAGATTGAAGGGGACTGAAAGGTTACAGGACAATCAACGTATGATGCATCATTTGCTGAAACACGACACTTGGCATATTTGGACATTGCTGAGAATACACTAAATAGTGGAATTGATGGGCTGAAGGAACCAGCCATTCTTGCCCCGGTATGGATGGAATATTTTAAGCAGAAATTTAAAATGCCTTTGAAATTTGAGATAAAAAGTCAAAGAGATTATGCAAATTCTTTACTGGAAACATCCCCTTGGACATTTGATGACATAGCATGTGCTATAGTAAAAATAAAAGACTCATGGGCTGTTGGGCCTGATGGAATTCGCCTTGTATATTAAAAACGGATCCTGACTTTTGGGCAATGATTCTTAACCACACATTTGATAACATCTTCTTGAGCAGGCAGATTCCTACCACCTGGTGTTCAGTGATTATTGTTCCTATCTACAAAAAGGGTTTGGCTTGTGACCCTTCCAACTTTAGACCAATTGCCTTGACTGATGCTTCATCTAAAGTTTTTTCTCACCTGACCTTAAAGGATTTACAAGATTACATGAATAAGCATAACACACTGTCAAGATTTCAAATAGGTTTCAGAAAATGCATGGGGTGCACCTTGAATGCAACGATTGTGTCCCTCCTTCAGTGTCAGATAAAGCGTTCACATTCAGGGGCAATTTATATGGCTGCCCTCGACTTGAGCTCTGCCTTTGACACAGTAATTAGGGAAGTTTTGTGGGAGAAGATGCTGCATTTAGGATTTCAACTCCATTTAGTATCGCTTATTGCGCTGCTTCACTCTGCTACCTCCTATAGAGTATGGTTAAATAAGGAGGGAGCTCTAACTGAACCAATCTTGATGGATATTGGGCTCAAACAAGGTTGCACCTTGGCAGCTGTTCTCTTTAATTTACATATTTCGAATGTTGAAAATTGCTGAACTGATGCTATTATTTTTCCAGCAAAAATTGGCCACCTAAAACTAAATTGGCTCGGGTTTGCAGCTGATCCTTTAATCATTGATAAAACTCATTTTGGTCTTCAAACTAAATTAAATCTCTTCGCTGCATTCGTGGAATGGCATAACATAAGAGTGAACCAAGCAAAATCTCGAATTGTTATTTTCTCTGATGGAAAAAAAGAGTTAAAAAGTTTGAATGGTCAATAGCTAGTGTAAGTATTGAATTTGTGCAATCACTTCGGTATTTGGGATATACATTATCCGATCTTTATTCAAAAAATATGTGCAAAGAGTTGCTGACTGATAAATGTAAACCCTTAATGGTTCAAATGAGAATTATAAACAAAAAATATTGTAATTTTTCATTGCTTCCCAGTTTTATTTGCTAGAAATTGACCCTATATGTTTTATATATTTTGGATAAATGCAATGTTGAGATTGAGGACATTTTGGATATTCTGCAAGGAACTATGTGGAAAAATGTTTTAGGCTTATCCCCCCATCAATTCCAAATGACATCATACGCCATGAACTAGGCCTGCTTCCTGTGTCAGTAAAGTGGCATTGGTGCCTTCTCAATAATTATGCTAAGATGCTATCTCTACCAAGCAATTCATTATATGAGGATCTTAAATCTATGATTTTGGCAGGAGCTTTGGATTCGTTGTCTAAATTCACAGTGAAAATGAATACTATTTTGGAACTGATTATGGTATCAAATGATGAACTAGTGCAGGTCTTCCGAGCTGTAAATGGAAGTTTCAAACTTCTATTAGTTTATGAAGTCAGACCGAATTGGCGGATATAAAACATATTATGAATTTGCAAAATTCACAAGAAAATTGGGTGATCGCCCTAGGTATGTATTGCAATTTCCATGTACGTCTGCACGGAATTTATATCTACGTTTCAAATTAAATCAATTCCCAACAAACAAACGCGTACAATACTGGGAAAGGAAAGATGGGCTCAATCAGTCAGGTGGTTGTCTCTTCTGTGAGAATGAAAATGAGGTTAAAACCCTTAAACACTTAGTGATGTTTTGCGAGCATTTTGTGGTCTTGAGGGTTAATACTTTTGAGCACTATTTGCAGGCAGGTTCTGAATTAAGTAGAGATGTCTTATGGAATCGATGTATGTGGGGAAACAGTACTAAGATGGTTATTAAACTGAGAAGATTTTTAGTAATAGTTGATAAACAGTTGCCTGAGAAGTTGAATGGAATTACATTGTAGTTTAAGAATGCAGGCGTACTATGAATATCAGTATGTGAAATGGGTGGTTCATATGTTAAACATATGCCATTTAGTGTTAGTTGTTATTGTGTATATTTATATGGTTGCAGTGTGTTAAGAAGTGTTATTCTTTATTTTGTTTAACTGTCTTTATTATTAATTTTTGTTGTTATGTAAGTCAATTACTGTGAAGTGAATTTATATTTTCTTTTCCTGAAGGTATTTATGTATACAGAATTTTATCTGAGGATGATGAATTGTTGGTACTAGTTTTAGATGTGTTTTATGGAAATTATATATCAATCATTGTAAAGGTTTATTTTAACCAAACATAATAAATTAAAAAAACAGCAAAATGCTAATTGTTGACGAATTTTCTATTTCAGTGTAAATTGAATCGTGTTATAAAGAATCCATGGAGTGACCTCTGTTTGTCTTGTGTTGCTTGTAGATTTGATGTAATCTATTATCGAATTGCGCAAAGTGCCATCTTCGCGACAGAGGAAATCAACAAAAAAGAACATTTGCTGCCTAACACCACCCTGGGATTCTCAATATATGGCTCCTGTGACTCAGTGTCAACTTCTCTTCTGAGCGCCATGCACCTCCTGACTGGTAAAGATCAACCCATTCCCAATTTTGGGTGTAAACGCCGTCCTGCATTATCAGCTTTCATCGCTGAGGATCGATCTGCACTGTCAATACCAATAGCCAGGTTATTGGGAATTTACAAAGTGCCTCAGGTGAGAATCACTAATATGATTTCCCTCATTTAAACAACTGTGAAGATTTCACTTGTTGCAAAGACTTATTAGTTTGAGAATTACATTGAAATGTAGGGCAAACTTTCAGTGTGATTTGCAAGTGCCCTTACAGTTTGGTGTAACCAGCAGTTCTTTTCAATAATATCTTGATTGTTTTTTATAAATGTTACACCTCACATGTACAAAGAAAAGTGGAAAAAATGATAATGAACTTTTTAAAGACTGATCATATTATTTTTCATGTCAATGTCTTCCTTGAAAAAGCTTTTAATGTCGGTCTATTCTTGTTTCTGTAGGACTATCTGTAGATATGTTTATTTGACTCGTTCACTACTTGTGTTCATAAATTTGACCTCAACATCCTGCACACCCCAAGTGCTTATTCTGCCACTGAAATATGTATCTGTCTCCCACTACTGTGCTACTGGTTTCCCTCAAACATCCTGCTTCCTTACAGCTTTCTGCACTTCATGCTCTGCCTTAAGGTTTTACAACTGTCCACTACAGGGCCTCATCACTGGTTGGCCGAAGCCGTAAAATGCAGTGGTAACGCTATTAATTCTGCATTACCGCTCTGCCCCAATCCTGAGTTTGGGCGTAAAGTTGCAGATATACCTCCAGCTTTGAGCTGGAGGGAAATCTTGCCACTTTCCAACCATTTGCGGTGCTATTACCGCAGCGCTATTAGCGCAGCGCTAATAGCAACCCAAAATACCCCATAGAGTCCTATGGATTCTTAAAGAAATGGGGACTTGAAGCCTTATCGCAACTTACGATCCGGCTCTAATAGCACCGGTCTGAGTTGCGGTAATGCTATTTGCGAAGTGCAGTATCCCAGCGGATTTAACGCCAGGACACCTCCCAACTTGTGATGAGGCCCATATGATTCAACACCAGCCTGGCCCTTGTGTCTATGCATGTCTATGTGAGATGCAAATTAACAGTTTTCTTTTAATAGTACTTAGAAATGTGTACTTACACTGGTCCGTAAATAAAGTAGGTTAGTGTGAGATGTTGCATGCTTTTGGACACTGTCAGTCGTCTAAGCTTCATATCCAAAAGCACGCTGAAGTGTTTTCATTTATAAAAGATGTTAAAAAATCAAGTGGCCAAGCTATCCTCTTGACGTACTGAAGCCTATGAATGTAGGGAAAATTGTATTCAAAAGAGTATGTTTCTCAGAAAAAGACATAAAAGTGCAACCCTTTGTCCTTCATCAGCAAATTGTTAGAGAGGCACATTTCGTGTATTTCTTTGGAAAGGCCAATTTACCATCACCATGAAGACTAGACCATGTTCCGACAGAGATCACTATCCCGTATGATAGCGTCATTCCACCAATTGTGTGTGCTTGGGAAAAAACATAATGCATTCTTAAATAGGATTTATGTGATGACAAATGAAAGAGATAATGGGGCTCATTACACGGTAGGCGGTAACCATGGCGCTATTAACCGCCATGGTTGCCGCCGGTATTTTACTGTGTCCGCCTTGGTGGATGGCGGAATTACCGCCCTACTCTATGGTGAGTGGGGGCGGCAATTCCCCATTCACCAAGGCACTTCCCCATTCCCATGTTTGCCCCCATAGTACTCAATGGGAATGGGGAAGGCGCTAATTACGGTACCGCAAATTGCGGTACCGTAATTAGCACCAAGGTCCCTTTGCGGCACCCTACTTTAACGGCTGGTAAAACCAGCCGTTAAGGTCGGGTCCCACAAAGGGAACTCGTAGTAAGGCGGTAAGGGTTTACCGGTACCGGTAAACCCTTACCGCCTAATGTGTAATGAGGCCCATTATCCTCTGTCACAATTTGTGTCCCTCAATATCGCAATTGAAGTTGGCCCACCAATGGCTCATAAAACCCCCTTGATCTGATCTCGCAATTGTGATCTATTGCACTGTCCATCGGCAGAGTCTATCCAACAAATGAACTCCGTCCGGTTGAACTCTCTCCTATTCCCAACCTTTCCCACAAAAAAAAAAAACCTGGAAGATCCTGCAAACTCTCCTTAACAATTTCCCAGTTTTTGACCAAATTGACCACTTTTACTTCACAAATGTGTCTTGGTCTCTCTTAGTAGCCTTGAAATGGGGGAGATGGGTTGGTCAAGACAAGATCCCACCAGTCTGGCCACCACTTATAAGAATCTCAGATCGATGAGTTTATCTATGAGAGAAAAAAACATGTGGCAATCCTGAAAATGCTCTTCCTGCGGGTATATATACACCTTAAGCTTTCCTTATGCGAGGCCTAGCTTATGGAAGACAGCAGGCCCATTTCCATTCACCAACCCTACCATCAATGATGCAGGGGTGTGCATTTAGCAGACAGGGAAGAACCTTAACTTTGAAATGTTTTATCAATAACAAAACAAGTATTGTGCATCATAGTTTTAAGACGGTAATAATATTTTCTTTATAGGATTTTTAAAGAAAAATCACTTCTCTGGTGGAGATCACAATATGTGTATTGGTAACAGAACACAGGCTGTGCTTTCTTTCTTTCTTGTTTACTTCCTTAGGTGTATAGAGCTACTACATTTTGCTACAATCCATGTTGAATTCCAAGATGACTGACGACTTTGTTTGAACACCAAGGCCACTTGCATTGCCTTCATTGTGCCTCCTGCACTTCCCATTGGCCAGCTGGGCACTGAAACCCACCAATCCCGGGACCAGCAGGCTTTAGCCAGACCCCTGCTCAAAGGCCCACTTCTAAGGCCCCTGTCTGCTACTACAACGCTATTTGATTGGGTTCTTCCTTCATCCTAGCACCTTAACTGCAATGATGCTGCCCCCTCACTCCTTTAATGAAATCTGGACTACCTCCTGAACTATGGGTTAGTTCCCTCCTTCTACCTTTGACTATCACTGTTCTTTCTGCTTATTTCTCCCATGTTGTCATTCTGATTCACAGTACTTCTTAAAACCCTTTGCTAACATCTGAATCCCTAATTGGAAAGTCACGGGCAGCCAGCCAATCACGCCATAGTGCATTTGGGTCTCCTAGGAGACTAAGCTTAGGGAGTTTCGGGCACCTCCCTCACTTCCTGCCCACCCAGACACACAGACGCCAGAGGCGGTCTTCAGTCCTGAAGCCCACCAAAGGCACACGAACAAAGGGACCAAACATGGTTTGGCGCGCAGAGACAAACTCTAGAAGGACCTTTCCAAAAAGAAACTGCGAAAAAAGAAGACCGGGACCTGTTTAAACAAAGGGGCTTAAGGCGCTATCTTGAATGTGATTTTTAGCTACCGGTGTTCGGAGTCAGGAAAAATCATGGTAGTTCGTAGTAAAACCACTGCCACTAGCCTTTTCAATAGGAAAGGATAGCATTTGACTGCTACATGAGTATTTAGACTCAGGGGATACTATGTAACCCCTCCAGCACTCCATTGTAAGATGGTGTGTGCTGGGTCTAGGAATTTGGAAAGACTAGTAAAGTCAATTTCACTTGACATTCTCTGGGAAACAGTAGTTAATTAGTACGTTTATGAGAATTCTCCCTAACAAGCACACCTCATGCACACATCACTGTTCAACATTATATGTTCTCAAATGAGGTGCAAGCAGTCTTATAGAGGGCACTGTTAAGTTCAAAACATTATTCATGTTCTTTTAGAAACCGATTGAAATGAAAGATTAAAAAATACAAGTGAAAAGCGGGGTGTCCTTTGCATTGCCTCGCAGAGAGTCTACAGATGTATTTTGCGGGGGTGCTGCGGAGCAGCCAAACAAGATGGCTGCTCAGATTTGGAGCTCTGCTCGTAGGCACTGAAATCCTCTTTTTTTGCAGCCAAAGTGATCGCCAATTCGGATTATTCACAGTAACTGGTGTAAGTAATTGAGGCACAATCTGGGGCAACGCCCTGCATCCTCCGGCGCTGCTGAGAAACAAAGATCGACAACAGCAGGCCACTCTATCCGCCTGTGACCTGGATGGGGGGAGCCACTGCACTAGCAGCTATGCCGTAACATAAGTTGGTCGGATTGCGTGAAGTGACGGCTTTCCCTCAGAGAAGGTGGAGGGGACCGGGCAGGCTACATGCTGACAATGGCGCTGATGAGGAAAGCTGTGGCGCCAATGAGACCGTAACTCACGCCGGAGGGTGCTGCCTCCCCTGCTGGGATGCTCCGCAGTGCTGCTGATGGTGGCTGGAGCAGCGCCAGTCGGGGGTTTGGACTGGGGCCTCCAGCTCTGGGGCGTAAGACCCCACCCCACTACAATTCGCCTGGAAATCCCTATAGGGCGGGAGTGAAGAGAGGACATAGCGGCCACCATTTTGGAGACACCAGCTGAATGTACGCTGTGGTGTCATGGAGCCGTACCGATTTTATCATTCTGGCTGGGAATCATTGCCATGTGCTTACTACAGGGGACTCATATAGTAATACCCTGGCACAGCTAGCCTTTGCATACTTGACAAAGGTGAAGATAGTGATCGTTCAGAAAGCCGGTGAGAGGAGCCCTGTGAAGCAGGGTGGAGAGCACTGGTGCAATTGCCTGGATGGCTGTGAGCCTCAGAGGCGCTTCAGATGCCACTGGCGGCGGAGGAGCTTAATGAGGCAATAATGGGGGCTACCTAATGAAAAAGCGATGGGTACAGATGTATAAGTGGTCGAATTCTTTAAGGCGTATTGAGATATTGTGACCCTGTATCTGCCTTCAGATGTGGGGAGAGGTGCTGGGCAAAGGTTGCCTTCTGTAGTCTATGTGGAAGGCCATGATAATACTACTGTTAGAGCCAGGCAAGGCCCCGGATGACTGTGCCTTACACCGACCAAACTCTCTTAAATAAATGTTGATGCCAAAATATTTGCAAATTCGATCCACCTGGATTCATAGGAGGGAGGGCCACTGTTTTAAATTTGAGAAGACTATATTTTTTTCGATTTGTTGTGTTTGTGCCTTTTTTCCCCTCTGCGTGTGTTCCCCCTGCCCCCTCTCCTTTCCTGTGGTCTCCGTCATTGTTCCCTCCCTCCCTCCCGCCTCCCAGCCCTCCCACTCCACCCTGATTAGCTGCTTCGACTCTTTGGCTAAGCAAGGTAGCCTAGCAGTTCACCATGCTCACCATTTCCATGCTGGGCTGAGCGGGTGACTGCAGGCGGGTGCAACAGTATTTGAGACCCTCCGTGGGCCTTGTTTTTTTCAATTTGTTGTGTGTGTGCCTTTTTTCCCCTCTGCGTGTGCTCCCCCAGCCCCCTCTTCCCTTCTGTGGTCTCCGTCGTTGTGCCCTCCCTCCCTCCCACCTCCCACCTCCCAGCCCTCCTACTCCAATCTGATTGGCACGCCCTCCCCCCCTCATTACAGATGCTACCAGGGCAGCCCCTGCCCGGCTGTCCCATGGCTAAGGGCCCCTAAGGCAAAGGGTGGCTCCCACTGTTGCAGCTCCTGTTGTGTCTGCAGGTGTTCGCAGGGGACGCCAGTTGCCAGTCAGTCTTCCAGGATAGTGCCACAGGCTCCCCAGCCTACCAACCCTTCCACCTTCAGACTCTAAAAACTCGGGTGTGTTTTCCCAGTGTTGTTATGATTTGCACTGTATCAGTATTTAAAGAAAAAAATTGCATTGTGAAAACTAGGCCTTTTCTCCCTCCATTTAGGATTCTCAAACTTAGGTGTGTTTTTCCCTGTGTTGTTATAATATGCACTATATCAGTATTTAAAGGGGAAAAAAAATGCACTTTGAAAACTAGGCCTTTTCTCCCTCCATTCAGGATTCTCAAACTTGGGTGTGTCTTCTCTCCTTTCGTAAAGTGTGCATTTTGTTAGCTGTTTAATCCTGAGTGTCGTCGTCTTGTCCTATTGCCCAACTTGCTTGACTCACGCTGTCTTGTCTGCCTATTCTAGTCTCCTTCTCTAGTGTCTCTCCTCTGCCTTCCTCCTCTCCCACCTACTCTATGGTGCTCTCTGTCTCGCCTATCTTTTCTAACTGCTTCTCTATTGACTATCCTGCTCTCCTCACTAAATCTGGTAGGAAGAAGTTTAAAAAGGACATCCTGGTCTCCAACCAGGCCTCTCTATCACTGACACCTACACCAGTGCCTCCTCCAAGGAAACTCTCACCGACATCCTCTTTGTCGTTCCTTCGCCAGACCTATGGACCCTTTCTCCTCTTCTCCCATTAATGGTGGCACCCACTGGGATGCCCTCCTGACCTCCTCCCATTCCTCTAAGGTCATCATTAACGTTTACTCTAATGGGACCGTCTTGGTCCAAAGCCCTCAGTGCTTAAAATGGCAGAAGAATTTGTGAGGTTCTTAGGAGTACATCTAATAAAAACAAATTGGAATTATTCTGCGTAACGGAAGTAATTTTGGAGCCAGCGGAAACAAATGAGTTAACAATCCTGGGTGCCTCATTGAAATACTTGGGAATAGCAGTACATAAATCACAGTCAGAAACAGTGGCGTTGAATTATACTTCATGCATTACACAGTTGAAAACTAAGTTGGCTCACTAGGGGAAAATCCCAATGTCACTGATGGGTCGGCTTTCACTGATCAAAATGGTAATGCTCCGGAAATTACTATACCTGTTCAATAATATACCAGTATGGCCAGTAGAGTAGATGTTTCAAGAGCAACAGTCGATATGCACCTGATTTATCTGGGGCAATCGGGCGATTTGCATGGGATGGATACCCATGACTCGACCGTGGGAAGAAGGCGGGTTAAGAGCGACACATTTTGAACTTTGCTATCTAGTCGCACATGGGTTGCATGTGGCACATTGGGAAGAGTCGGATGACCCGCCACCGCATGTTGGCATAGAGAACAGTGCGGCAGGTGAAGTGCCCCTATGGGCCATATTATACAGGGCTGAGTACAGGCCAAGGGGTCCATTAGATCCAGTAAAGCTACAAGGAAAGTCTGGGCAAGGCTCAGCAAGATGTTGGGTATTGCGATCCCGTATGATAGACAGGCCCCTCTTTGGGGGGGTAGAGGCCTGGCGCCTACGCTAGATCCCTCGGTTGAAAGAAGCTGGAGGCCAACCGGCGTGGCCGCAATGGGATGCATGTATGAGAATGGGAAATGTATTGCCTGGGAAGCTCTCAAGGAATATGCAGGTGATACTCCATTGCATATCATGTACTATTGGAGAATGAGGGCAGCCGTCAAAGCCAAGAGAGTATGTTCAGATGCAAAGCTAAAAGCATCTCAGTATTGTACAATCGCCTGTCAAGTGAGATTGTCTACAAAGGCCCAGATAATAAAGGAAAGTCAGAGCATGACTTTGGTACAGTACTTTCTGCAAAGAAGTGGTTACGCATTTGCAATAACTAAATAAATCTCATATAACTAACTTTCGCTTGATTCAGTTTCTGATAATAAACATTCTGCATTATTCCCTTGCTAAGATCAGCCTACTTGGTAAAGACTGTACGGGCAGGCGCCCTAGATGTGCCGGAGAAGAGGCTGGCTTGTTACACATGTTTCACAGTTGCCCCAAAGTATCAGAATATTGGAAGGGAGTGTGCGCAATACTGTGTGAACTGATTGGGCAACAGGTGCAGTTATGCCCGCAGGATTGTGGTCTGGGTTTTACTGGGATTGTTGCTCGCTAGAAGAGGGATATTGATGAGGTGGACCATGCCTCGGTCAGTGATAGTGGATAGATGGTTGAAGGATGTAACTTGGGCCAACGACATGGAAGAGATCTATGGTACCCTAGCTCATGCTAGGAGAAGCCCCAAAGACATTTGGCAGGACTTTTGCCAATACCTCAGTGAACGTGGTGGTGGAGACATAGAAATAACTGATGACAATGTGATAAATACACCACTGTCAAGTGTATACTCAAGAATACATTGGGGTAGTTTGTAATGTTTGCACAATGTGATTTCATTATACGATTGGGTTTGTACTGTCAGCAAGATAATTTAAATAATATTTGTTTTAAAAGATGGAATTTGCAATCTTTATTTAAAAGGCAGGACCACATAGTGATTTCAAAACAGCTAATTGGGTTACTGCCTGATATACGATGTGACCACTACAAAATATGTTCTCAAGGTTTGAATGGTGCAATATCTAATGGCGCTTCAATATGCCCGGATCATGATTAGGGTGTAGGCTTCCATAGAATGTGACAAAATACATTAACAATGTTTTAATGGTGCAATGTGCACTGTTATCTCAGTGTACCTCATGCTAGGTGGTGAGTACCAACCATTTCAACTTAGATACCCAAGATTGCTGTTTTCAATGCTATATCCTCATTCATTGGGAGTTCTGATTAATGGTGCCCAAACGCTGTTGTTGAGAGTTTGTTGATGTGATTACCTTGCTAATTCTGGGCTCAAAGTCAGCCATAGTGTGTCATAAGTTATACGCCTGTCTTTTAGGAAAAGCATATTCAATTACTTGAGATCCCACATTCTCCTTTGCATGGTATTCGAGAGGTCACCTTTCAGTACCATCATTGACAGATCCAGCAGTGTGTGGCCATCCTGTATGAAGTGGTAATTGCCCGGGCTATCTGTTTTATGGTTCAATATGGTTTATCATATCTATGTAGATTCATCCTTTAACACAGCTCCTGGAAAGCCTGACCTACATACTTTCCTTGCTGGCATTTCTTTCATTGGATGAGGTATACAAAGTTCGTCAATCTGTAGTAGTAGTTCCCTTATATCTGCACTGCTTGATTCTATGGGGTTGTTATAGCAGATTTGTCATAGATGTTTCGGCAAGTTTTACGTCCCCTAACATTACCTGGGTATGTGTCAGGTCTTACGTGTTCCTGATCTAGTGGAAATACATTTTTGTCCTGAGACCATGCTAGGCTCCGTGGTTGCTTGTTGGTACTAAGGGAGTTTCTCATAAAATGTATCTCAGCTCATTATTCCTAATAAGTATTGGTTGCAGGGCCTTAAACAGTGTACTCTGTTGTATTAGTGCTGGATGATAGGTGACCACCAAGAGTATTTATTCTATATTTCTGCTGTCGCTATATTATAGAGGGGTGTTTTCATGCATGACCAAATTCCCTGTCAATTTGTATGTCTGCGTGACAAGAAGGATGCATGGAGTGTGACACATTGATGGTCCCTTGTCTTCATGTTGGAACATATGCGCTGGTACCGGATGGCCTGGCTGGAGACAACAGCCAGTCTTGTGTGTGGTTTGTGTGGTCTCCCTGTGCAGGTATGGTTCCTGTCTGTGGGTTTTGTTAGGTAGCCATTCCTTCCGATAGAGATATTGGTGTCCAGGTAGTGAGGTCACTGGGAAATGAGTCAAAGGATGTGTGACATCATTTCCACTACTCATGGCGTTTTTTGGATGATAACAGCCATGGGGCCATGTAGTCTTTTGATTTTAGATCCCCATGCGATCTGCTCCAAACATATTATATGCAGTAGTTTGAGCAGCTGCTGGTCACCACCAGCAACAAGCTAAAATGTCACTAATGACATCCTTCCACCAAAATCACTGCAGTAGTGGAAGTGCTATCATATGCCCTTTAAAGCCCCTGAGACACCTTTGACCACACACCAATGCCACAACCTTCGGCCCTGATGACAACACAAGAAGTGGGTAAAACAATCTTACAGTAAGTAGAGAAATAATATATAACTTTAAAATACCCAGAAGCAAGGATAAAGAGGAGAGATGCGCAAAAGTGCCCATATCTCCCTTCTTGTAGGTGGCAAGGAATCAGGAGAGGGCTCATATGAGAGCGGAAAGTTGACTGTCATTAATGAGACCCCATGGGGACCTCTAAATGACGTCATGGATGTAATGCACATATAAAAACAGAAAAAGGACCTGCTCTCCTGTGTAGAGGACATCAACTCCTGTGGGTGCAAAAAAGCCTTGCTATGCATGTACACAAGACTGATGTTTTGTAATTGTACTGTGTTATATACATAGCAGGAAATCCCCAATGTTAAAGAGAACAGGCCGCACTCAAATAACGCTAGAACAGGGGTGTAGGAGACACATAAAATCTGGGGGGAGAGGGGACACCTTGGGGACTTTACTTACTTTATTTATTGTGTTTTAGTCAAAGAACTCGACTTTTCACAACATTAAAATAAAAATAGCAGTACGTATTAAATTACAAATATCGTCACTGTATAAAACAAGAGAAAAGAAGAAAAGAAAACAGAATACAATGAAAGGATGCAGCAGCAAAGAACATGTCTTTAAATGTTGCATTTCTGTATTTGTCATCTGACTATGAGCTCATGCTAATGGTAAGAGAGAGGAAATAACAATTACTTCCAGTGGGCCACAGGTAGGACGCCAGCTCGTTGAGAGGCAGATCACCTGTAAGTGGATTCCTGCCAAATAAAGGATTTGCTGCCTTTTCTACCAACGACAAGTTGCTACTTTTTAGGGTGGGGCAAGGAGATGTGTGTGTCTCTTGGAATGGAAGGATGGCCGTTTCAAAGAAAGAGGAAATCTTGCTTATACCTCTGAGTAAGCCCTGTTTTTGGACAGAGGGTACAGGTGTGTGATGTTGCTGCTTTGACTGTCCTCTGGGGGGTAGGGAGTACAGCAAACAAGGAGGATGAGCAATCGCAAGCCCACCCCCTAGGTCCGCGGCCGGATGCATCAGACCCGGGGGATGCTTAGTAAGTGGGGTGTATGTGGACCCAGGGGGGTGGCCAGAGGGGCAATCCGCTATGTGGACTGCCCCTCTAGCACTCCTGTGGGGGCCGGGCCAGCCTCTCACGATGAGTCTGGTCCCTCTTATTCCATCTCATGCTGGCTTTAGAGCCTATCTTTTCTTTGCCTTTGTTATTCTGAGTGCAGAGCTGGACTATGTTCCTTTCTCGTTTAACATTTGCTGCAAAGCCTGATCCATTTGATTCTCTCATATGTTACTAGGACGGCAGAGCATGGGTCCTCTGCCCTTTTACACTATTCAAAGAGCCCCTCTGGCCTTTCTTTGCAGCTCCCCTGTCTCACTGCTTGCTTGCTTAATACATACCTCCTTGCTTGAACACTCAACATATTCTCCCTAACACAGCAATGGCAGCTGCAATCTGTCTTAACTGCTATTTGTTTTGTGTCTTGAATTGGCCTCTTATTTCCGCTTTACTGTCTGCCGGGGAAAGGCATTTGCCAGTCACTGCCATAATGGTTCTACCTGGCCATAAGAGGGCAACAGCTAGCCAATATTGGAAGAACATGGGCATATTATGCCAGAGGCTAGCAACTGCCTTCCTTATGCCTACACGAGAGACCCAAATCTTGCCTTTGTTTCTAACAGTGATTCAGTGGATGAAGAAAGGCAAGAACACACATATTGCTTATAAATGAAGGGGATGATGTCACACTTGGTTAAGACATTTTGATCACGCCAGGAGCTCATTTCCAGCTGCAATTAAGCAATTACCTTTCAGACTTCTGGCTTTAAATAATGTTAGTATCACCTGGAAAGCACAGAGGTTGCTCAGCAGGGTTCCCGGAGCACGAGGGGTACCCTACTCGTGGGGATGGATGATTGGAGGGTATTCTTGCCCTGGTTTGGAGCCTGGCCCTTACAGCCATGATGGGGTGGAGGGGCCTATTACTTTTGGTTGTACGTACCCTTTGAGGGTGGGCAGGCATTGCCTCCTGCTTTAACTCACTAACAGCTCTGCTTTGCAACTTTATCACACATACCTGTCAGATGGCATGTAACTCAATGCTACTAATGTTATCAGCCTCGGAAGTCTGGAATCCTTTGCCACATCAACTAGGGTACAAGGCTTGCCACCTGAGACTTACCCATGTCTGAGTCGGCATCTGTCACCGTGTGGGGAAGACACACACAGAAAGAGTAGGGCACGGTGCCCTTGTGGGTTTTTCACACTTCTTCCTCGAGGTGGCCACAATTCACTCCGCAGAGAAAGTGGCACATTCTGGGCAACATTCTCCCACTTTGACAATGTCTCCCAAAGAGCAAAAGTGGCCATTTGAAATACCTCTGTCAAATTATTATTGAGCAATCCACACTGATGGGTTTAAGCACCAGTTTAATGTGGGATGGCAATTATGGGCATTTGCCAACACACTCAAGAAGCACAGGACACCCTCTTACCAGCGACATGCCATGCTCACTCATTCTGATCACAAATTGCCATTTATCTGGGGTCAGGTTAAATGTATTTATTTATTTATTACATGTATAGCATCACGCAAAACCCACAAGCATCAAGGCGCAAAGTAAATGCATGGAGTGGACCACTTCCATTGGTGCAAGTGTTTACTTTTCCACCACAAAATTTAAGTTTTTAGTGTAAAAGGCAGGTGAAATCACATTGCTTTTCCACTGTGGAAGAGTGTGAATACCTAGCAAAATTAGCGATTATTGGCGGAATTGACAATGGCTTCCTCTGGACTCCGCCCGCTTTTACCAGGTTTAATTTTCAAGGAGATCCCAGAGGAATCCCTTTCCTTATTTCCAGCATGAGAATCCATGCTGGCAGTAAGGCTGCATTTGTCTGGTGGAACGAGAAATACAGGGGGTCCTGGTGTGTCCATCCAGAAAATGCACGAAAATCCAGCCAATTAGAAAAAGCAATAGTAAGTATTTTCCACCACTTTTTCTGAACCAATTGACCTGGAAAATGCTGTGTTGCATTGGAAGCTGAATGCATTCACACTGCATATTATCCCACCAGAAGATTAAGGCAGGTGCTGAACAAAGGTGTTACATATTCCTGTGTACAATCTTCATTTGGAACATTAACTCACTGAGCTACCTTACAAATTATATCTCTTCTGGGGCTTTACCGTCTTAACCCCTTAACTGCCATGGTTATTTCTGCCAAGGCCTTTTTTGGTGATTTCGGTATGTCGCCATTCAATCACTTGTAACTTTTTTGTTACTTAAGATATCTTGGCCAAATTTGGCCCCTTTTTCCCCAAATGTAGGCGGTCGTAACATTTTGGACTTTGCTAGGGATTGTGGGTAATAAATTCTGGGGCGATTCACGCAAGTCAGACCTCTATGGATTCCCACAGGTGTCCTCTTTTTTTGGAAATGCATGGGGTTCCCTGTTTTCCTTGGTGGCTTTGACACCCCAGGCCCAAATCTGTATGTTGTCCACATGAGCAAAATCTGCTCTGCCGAAAGGCTTGGGGTTACCAGTGAGTTAGCCTTTTCCCTTTGCGCCCAGGTAGGTAAACCCACACATGTGAGGTACCGTTTTTGTTGGGACACCTGTGGGAATGCAGGATGGTAGGACATGTGTTGTTGGTGGCGTGTTTCGGTGGGTGTCCAGAGTGAAATGTCTGAACATTTTTTTCCACCAAATTTCAGGGACATTTCCCTCTCCCCACCTCATTTGTGTGGGTGCACCTACCTGGGCGCAAAGGGAAAAGGCTAACCCACTGATAACCCCAATTTAGCAATCTGCCCCCAGGGAGGGCTACATGAGATGCCCCCATCCATTTGGGATGGGGGGAGAGGGCAACCCCCTTTCCACTAATAACATACATGGTGGTTCAGTGGCCCCCCCACACCCACCCAAAACAAGTTATAATTTTTGTTATTTTTGTTTTGCCCCTTTCCTAGGGGCAGATGGGCACATGTGTGTTGCCATATGCCCCCGGGGGGGCAAAACTTACTTCCCCAGGCTTGGGGGCCAGATCTGCCAATATTTGCAGTGGCCTCTCCCCCGCCCCAAATGGATGGGGGGTATCTCATGTACCCCTTCCTAGGGGCAGAAATCTGCCCCCAGGGAGGGCTACATAGGTGCCCCCATCCACTTATGGTTGGGAGAGAGGGCCACCCCCTTGCAAAAATCCCCGGTGGCTAGTGGCCCCACCCGCACCCACCCCCACCCAAAACTACATTTCAAAAATATAGATTTATTTTTGTTTGCCCCCTTCCCTGGGGGCAGATGATCACCCATCTGCCCCCAAGGTATTGCCCCCATGCTTTGGGGGTAGGGGGAAGCCCTCCCCCTACTTCAAAAACAGATCCCTGTATGACACACCAAACATATTTTGGGGGGGATAAATGACATTACATTCCCCCACTTACAATTGTGGGGGGTATTTGTCCCCCCTGTCCCCCATGTCCTACGCCCATGCGCTAGAATATTAGTTAATTGTATATGTAGCGACAGGGTTCTTAGTACGATAAAACCTAAAGATGAAGAAACAGCACTCCTGCCCAGGCATGTATTTGTATCACCGCTATAGCAGCCAAACACTACTTACAGCGACTTGCTGCCGTTCCTACTGAACATGCATCAGACAGAGGGGATTCCAGACATTCTATTGGTGAGACACTTTGGGAGGTTTGGTAAAATTAAAACCAGCGCTTCAAGTAAGTCTTTGAGGGAGTTTTTCAAGCTCATTAAAAAGCCAGAACACTTCTGCAATATAGGTGCCAGGAAGGCAAATGCTTCCATAAATTGCACCGTGTTTAAAATATAGTTTTTCATTGTAGAGTCTCAGCACTATTTTAAAAAAGTGGGCCTAGTGTGTCAGAGTGTTGTTTTTACTGTTTATCGAACCGTGAGGCAGTGAATATAACCTGCGTCCCAGGCACAGCCGACAGCAGAGTGTGGCAGAGTGTCTTGTCACGCTGAGGAGACGGTAGTCTGTTTTGACTGTTTATTGGACCGTGAGGCAGAGTATATAACCTGCATCCCAGGTGGAGCCGACGGCAGAGTGTTTTGATATTGATATTGATAGTTTATTTGTATAGCGCCTATACACACCTGTGTTTCAAAGCGCTTCAAGGCAAGGTAGAGAGCAAGGGAAAATATCATTACATTCTTACAAGGCCTTGACACATTAAGAATGTGAAATTAACTTTCGTGCTAGGCCCGACAACATTTCAGATAGTGAAAGAGCTTTGAAAAATATAAGGAGGGGAGGGAGAGTGAGGTAGGAAATGAGACAGATCAGTGACTATCATACTAGGCCTGATAACATTTCTGGTAGTGCAGAGAAATGACAAAAGGCGAGGAGGGGTGGGGGGAAGGGAGAGGAACAAAACAAGAAACTATCGTACTAGGCCTGACGACATGTCTGGTAGCACGGGAGATTGACAAAAGGTGAGGCAGGGGGCAGTGGGAGGGAGAGGAACAAACAACAAACAAGAGACTACCGTACTAGGCCTGATGACATTTCTGGTAGTGCTGGTGATTGACAAAAGATGAGGGAGGGCGGGGGGGGAGGAGAGGAACAAAACAAGCAACTATCATACTAGGTCTGATGACATTTCTGGTAGTACTGTATATTGACAAAAGGTGAGGGAGAAGGGGGGCGGGGAGGGAGAGGAGCAATCAAGCGACTATTGTACTAGGTCTGACGATATTTCTGATAGAGTAAGTGCATAGAATAAAGTGATGGGAGGGGTGTGAGGAGAGAGGGAAAAGACAGGGAGAGGAAGAGAAGACTGAGAAGCAATGAGTGTGGTGAAAGAGAAGAAGATGCAAAGCCTGCAAAATACAGTGTTATAGAGCACATAGGCAAGTGGATAGAGCACATCAAGTTGCAGAGGTCGATACTGAACACATAATGTTGTAAGAGATCAGCAAGTGCATGCCAGGATTCAAGTCGTATATATGGGCACTACATGATTTAAGGCAACCATGATTACGTGATGTTTAAGGAAGTCCAGCATGAGAACGACGAGATTCGAAATGGGTGAACCAACATGAGTCACACAAGTCCAAAAACTCAAAACAAAGCATCAGCAACAAAGCGGTGATGATGTAACCATAATGTGTCAATACAAACTCCCACAATGGCCAGGGAGGGATTGTTGATGCAGGGCCAGGGAGGGGTCGTGGGGTAGCAGGAGAAAGCTGAAGGATTCAAGCATACAGGTATCACATGCATACAACGGGGGGCAGCGGAATACAAGAGGCAGGCATACAGGCATCACATGCATACAACGGGGGCAGCAAAATACATAGAGGCAGGCATACAATGCATCACGTGCATACAACGGGCAGGGGCAGCGAAATACAAGAGGCAGGCATACAGGCATCACATGCATACAACTGGGGGCTGCTAAATACAAGAGGCAGGGAGCGTTATGGTAGCGGACAGGGAGCAGACAGGAGCCTTCATTGTGGGCCCCGGTTGAGGGTGCCAACTAAAGCCTGATGGCCCCCAATAGGTCACTTTAGGAACAGCATGGGCCCTATCAAAATGCAGGGAGGCACACAGCAAAGCAATCGGGCAGCCTACTCAGGTGGAAAAATCTTGCAAGTGCCACAAAATGGGATGCAAGCCACACAAGATATAAGGATCCAGAGCATAACAAGCCCCAAGGTCAGTGGGCACAGCAGAAGGAAACGGGATAGCACAGCGAAAACGCACTGACTTTCAGATAGATCAAGATCTTTTTGCTCTTTCTTTTTTATTTTTTTTTAAATGAAAATAACGTAATTATTTCTTCAATCAGCATAACATCATAGGAACAGATTTAGATGGTGTATCCCAGATTCTGAGGGTCATCCGACCTTAGTGCAGGTTCTTGAGATGGAGTTCTGCACGGCCTCCAGATGTGCATCTGGAAGGTAGGAGGGGGAGAGCACACAAGATATGCTCCGTTGCTGCCATCACAAAGAAGAAAATGCAGGCCAGGAAGTGAGCCTCGGTTGAGAGGGCCGGCTTGTGTCTGGCAGCGGGAGCGTGCGGCACGCTAGCCTGAATACGGCTCACTAGTGTCGTGATCAGTATTCGGCTGCCAGAATGCCGGACTGCGACTGAGGAAAGACTTTCTTAAAATTTGGTAAGACTACTGTCAGTAGCTGCCTCCTCGAATCTGCTGTGGGTATCGTCAGGGGAATGCTTTCCTCCAGGCGGATTAGTTAAGGTTTCCTAAACAGAAAGAGTCTTGTTTAAAGACGCAGTGTTGAAACGCTGTAAGGGATCTCTAATGCTGAGTGCATAATTTAGCTGCTGGCATGTACGTTCCAATTCATTTCTTCCCTGCTGGCCTGGAAGAGCCTTGTGGGCCCCAGGGCAATTCTTGCCCGTGCATTGTAAACTCTGGATATAGGGTCATGCGCCCGATTAGATCAGGAAATTGAGTAAAATTGGAAGAGTTGGAGCCTATGGAGGAGAGCCTGTATTTGAATAGATCTACTCTGCTCCAATTATGGGAAGATACAGAGTGGCTCTCCACGATCTCCTCTTCTGATTTGTCCAATTATAGTTACCTAAATGGGGGGAGCAGCACAAATTGGGTGCTGATTCGTTTTGCTTCAACATCAGTGGTATCTCTTCTATGTGCTAATGCAGATATTTTCTTCTTACAGGGGTTACAATTGACTTTGTGTAATGCTTTATTGACCCAACCAAGGTACTGACTTCATGGCAGGGAAGTAGTGCATACTTCGGAAAAAGTCTTGCAGAATGATAACAGGGTTGTGAGTGAGACGGTGTGTAGCCATGGCTGTAATAAATTGGTTTGCCCCGGCTATGAAGCAATGCAATGGGTGAGGATACCTCAGTGCTCTGTCAGAAGAGAAGGAAGGCATGTAAAGTTCTATTGACCCTTGAAGATCATAAGCTGGAATACTAGAGGATTCAGGAACCTCTTGACAAGCAAGGGCTCCATGGGCGAATTGGTTAATTATGACATATTTATGCTCCAAGAAACCTGGATGGATTGTGCATTGGTGGTGGACGGTGCCCAGGTGTACCAAGTACTAGCCAACAAAGGGGTTAGAGGGCGCCCTTTTGGGGGTTAGTGATTGGATTCAGCCACAAAATCAAATCATGTAGTAGGTCAACCATGTTGTTAGGGGATAATGTGTTGGCAGTTGAATTGCAGATGGATCTGTCAGGTAGGGTAAATAAGATGCTCCTTATTAACATCTATTCCCCTCCAGGTCTGGGAATTATGGAGAATGTGCTTGAACAGATCAAAGAGATCTTTGTTAACAACTGTGATACTACCCTTGATTACCCTGTATTGGTAGGCGGTGAGTTTAACGCCAAATGTGTGGATGAATTACCCTGTGCTCGATAGGGAAACAGAGCACAGGTTTGTACTATGCGACAAGGTAAAGGTAAAGATAAAGGTACAAAATGGATAAAGTCTTTGTGAACCTCTGACTTAGTAATGTTAAATGGTCGCACCGAAGGGGATATTCCAGGTAATTATACATGGACTGGGAACAAGAACCCGTCGACCTTTTACTACTACTTTGGGAATGACCACTGCCATGGGTGGGTGGAAAAACTTAGGGTAATTTCCAATGATAGTAGCGATCACCATATGTTGGTGTTGGGCTTAAGGTCTTTGCCCCTTCATATCATGAATCGGGGAGTGGCCGGCATATACACAAACGATGGTGGTAATCATATTTGCTGGGCCCCCAGACAAATTACCAGAGTTTGCAACTATTCTGCTGACTTGTCGTTTGAATCATTGCACTATTTCGGCGAGTTAAGCTCTGATGACATGTAGGCTTGCATCAGGGCTGTGACAGACAAAATGGGTGGTTGCCCAAAAGTGTCTAGATCTAACTGCGAATAGCCAACTAAGAAGTTTGATAGCGCCAAAAGGGACGCAAAACGCGCCATGAGGCACAAACTCAGGAAGCTAAATCAATATGAACCCTTAAACACGGGGAGGATGAATAATGGGGCAATGAAAAGTGCCAAGACGAGGTATCTCATCCTTGGGATTACCTCCCCAGTGCCAAGGACGAGATAGCTCGTCCTTGGCACTTAAGGGGTTAATGAAGGAGAAAATGTTAGAAGGCTTTGCATGGTGAAATACCGAAATCACCAAAAAAGGCCTTAGCACTGGGGGGGAAAACCCATGGCAGTTTAAAGGAACATAAAATGTGGTTTAGAGGTTGGAACCATTCTGTGTTGAATGCACAGTGGCAAAATATGATTGGTATACTGCACGGGGGGTAACCCTCGGAAAATATCATCTTAATTGACAAAGGCTAGAGAGGCTTCCAGTTCTAGGGTATTAAATCTGATACAAGAAAGCAGATGGACGAAGTATATAAATGATAGAAGGGGACCTGTAAATGAAGTCCCATTGCCTGACTATCCACTGAAAGGATGGCACCTGAATTTCGGAATCAAGGATATCGAAAAAGTCATACAGAGACTCAAGGATTCTAGAGTGCCTGGGCCAAATAGACTGGCCAACGTGGTCTTAAAGCAGAACCCGGGGCAATGGGCCGTAACACTCAAATGCTGTTTGACAAAGTTTGTAGGCTGCAAATAATACCTAATTCTTGGCAGCAATCATTATTGGTGCCCGTGTTCAAGAAGGGAGACAGGATGCTCCCAGACAATCATAGATTACTCTCCCTCCTGGACGTCACAGGAACATTTTGTGCAATGTTTACACTTGAGGCTCTGCAGATTTGGGAGGCTAGCAAACAGATTCTGCATTTTTCCCAAACTAGGTTTCGACCAGGTCATAGTACTATACACAACCTGAGGGTCTTTGATGTATTGGCTTGTGAAGCAACGGTTAAGGGGGCGGGGGCTACACTGTATGTATTTTTTGTAGATTTTCATGCAGCCTTTGATGGAATTATTTGCGAGAAACTATGGGCATAAATGGAGAGGTGGGGGAATATCCTCAGGGGTCTCCATTTGAATACCCAGAACAGAGTGCTCCATTTTTGTACAACTTGTACCTGGCTGACTTGCCGTCGTGCTTTAGGACAGGCCTGGGTTCCTTCCCCAGGATTGGTGATTGCCGCATTCTGTGTATGTTATACGCGGATGACCTAGTCATGTTCAATCATACGCATTTGGGGGCGCGCGCTATGTTTGAAACATTGGCCAGGTAAGCAAATGAAAATTATCTGACAATCAACCTGGGGACGACAAAGGTAACGACCATTTCCACTAAAGGGATAAAGCATGTTAGCTTTCCCACCAGTTTAGGGGCTATTGATTACATAGATAACTATCCGTATTTGGGGCTCAATGTTAGCGCTAATAGGTCTTGTAGCAGAATTAAAGAGCCAAAGAGAATTGAGGCCCATCGCCTGACTGCTCTAGTGGGAAAATTATCTGCTAGGACTGCTGGTTACACTTTGGATGGGACCTTAACTTTATAAGAAACTTTATATAAAAAATGCTTCTGCCCAATGGTCCTTTATGGACTGGAGGCCCTATGTATGGATGATTATTCACCCAGTCCCATTTCCTTATTTTATTTTTATACAATTGATTCAGGACAGGTAACCTGGTCCCTCTGTCAAAGTCAAGTCACCAGCCATCTGCCCATAAATTATGGTCATTAAGTTGCCACATTCTGTTTAATTTTGGCAGAAATGCAGCTCCGTCTTCTCGTACAACTTAACAAGCAACTGATACTGCGGGTTAAAGTTGACTTTTATATGCAAATGGCCTTGAAGTGTCATCAATTGGGCCTTCAAAGAAACCAGACCCAATTCCAATCGCAAATGCTCTATGGGAGTAGAGGGGCTCAACTTTAAAATATGCTTACAAAAGTAGCTCTCTAAATGATCCAGCCACTTATAATTATACACATTTAGAGACACTTAAGAATTTTAAATATGTATGTAATGTTGTACACTCCTAATTGCAGACACAACATTATTTGAGGCAATGTACTTGCCCGGCAATGCAAGTATGTCTGAAACTACGAACGAACCAACTGCCCTTACTCATTTTTTTGGGTGCATGAACTAAGATCCCTGAAGCGAAAAGGACATGTCAGATATGTAAGTTAATTGGGGAGTTAGAAACCCCTAGACATGTCCGTAAAAAGTTAGGTACTGTCTATATGACATTGTTGGGCGGGTTGGTTCACGATTATGAATCAATAAAACAACAGGAATTTTGGAATTATTGTATGAACGCTGAATCAGAAAGAGTTAGTATTGCACTGTTTCGTATCTGCGGCATAGTGTAGAAGGGCCTTGCGGAAGTTATCATGGTAAGGCAGGTTGAAAATCGGTCTGTTAGTGAGTGGGTTGCCCACATTGTTTTAACTATTTATTGTAAGAGGTCACAGTGTCATGAATCACAGGGTGCGCCCCTTTTGGGCCTCATAGTCCTTGTCACAACGGACTTAAACAAAATAATACCTCCAATATGGCCGTCCAATGCATTCCCTTCTCGCTCCATGCGTTGGATGTAACTTTCTCTATTTCTAGACCACGCCTTCCACGGCTCCGCGCGTCTCAATGCTATAGCGATTAGCGACCAGATATGTGCTCTGTAGCTCGCGGTTCTTCTTCTTTCCACTCCGCTATCCCTTCCTCGAACCCCCCCCCTTCTTCTTCCTCCTGGATTCTAGTTCTAGCAAACTTACCTTGCCTCCTGGATTCCTGGATTTGACCTTCTGGAAAACTGAACGCATTCCGGATTCGGCTAAGACACGGGCCACCTTCTTCAAAACCTGATCCATCCGAAAGAAGGCAGCCTCCAAGAACACCGGTAAAGAACAGATTCAGGTGAGAAGGGGGGAACTCCTTGACAGTTTGAGATGCCACCCAATCGAAAGCGATATCGACATGGAGGCTGCCGTGCAGGACTTGATGCGTCGTATGCAGGAACTATCAACCGAGGTACAGAATCTGAAAGCGGAGAACACCGCTCTCAAACAATTGGTTCTATCCCGGGATTCTGCTACAAAAGAGAGTGTTATACTGGGCGGAGTCGTGGATAAATACGACAGCTCCGCAAAGACCCTTCGTGCATTCCTGTATTCGTGCTTGGTTCATTTTACCTTCAAGCCTTACTATTTTGCGACCCCTAGGGCCAAGGTGGGTTTTATAATCTCTCACCTTTCCGGGAATGCCTTAACTTGGGCCACTCCCCTTGTTAACTCCAGCGATGCCCTCCTGGACGATTATGATGGGTTTATACGTGCCCTAAAAGACATGTTTGAGCGCCCTGAGCAGGTCTATAGCGCACAAGAACGCTTGTTAGACTTTCAGCAAGGGGCCCAGGATATGCTCACGTATGTGACCCGATTTAAACAACTGGCAAAGGGAGCCGACTGGTCCACTGAGGCGAGTTTTACCCTGTTCAAGAGAGGATTGAATGAAGAAATTAAGGATGAGCTGGCCAGTGTGGCATGACCAAGCTCATTCCAGGTACTAACGGATCTTTCCATGCAGATTGACTTCCGTATCCAGGAAAGGAAGTCAGAAAAGAAGAAATCCAGGGGAACTCCTTCCAAGGTATCATTTGAGGGTACCCCCAGACCGGAAATCAACCCAAGCCCAGTTTCGGAATCCGAGCCCATGCAGATTGGGGCCTTTCGTGAACCCATATCTCCACAAGGGAGAATGAGGAGAATTCATACGGGCTTGTGCATGTACTGCGCCTCAGATAAGCATTTGGTTAGAGAGTGTACTTTAGCACCCCCTCGGCGTTCGGGAAACACCAGCTCCCGATCCTAGATGGAGCAGAGCTTTGGGAGAGAGATGTTTGCTCCACATCCATTCCATCCTTGAACTCCCCTGGACAAAACAATTTGGTGATACTGCAGGCCTTTTTATCACCATCCAAGAATACGAACTGTTCCATTTTGGCCCTGGTAGACTGCGGAGCTATGGGAATTTTCATTGATCATGAGGGGGTTGATAAACATCAGATTCCCTATGAGTCACGAAGCACCATGCAGCCTGTTGAGGCTATCGACGGAAGACCCCTCAGATCAGGACCCATAAGCTTTCAGACCAAGGAGATCCAGCTTTCAATAAATCACCATCGAGAACTGATCAGGTTTGACATTATTAAGTCTGCTCATTACCCCTTGGTATTGGGCATGCCCTGGCTACAGAAACACAATCCATATATCAATTGGTCTGTGGGTTCCCTATTCCTAGGCTCAGAGTTTTGCCTGTCTCATTGTCTATCCCTAGAACCTCCATTAACACACCCAAAGGAACCAACAAAGGAACAACAGACACCACTAATGGTATCCAATGTCATGCAAGTTCCTGAAGTCTACCAAACCTATGCTGATGTGTTTTCGACTGCCATTGTCCAGGCCTTACCCCCACACAGACCTGAAGACTGCGCAATAGATACGGAACCCTCTGCAGTGATTCCCTTCGGCAGGATGTTCATTCTTTCCGAACCCAAGAAGGCGGCCCTAAGAGAATACCTGGATACCAACCTTCAAAATGGCACCATAAGACCTTTGAAATCTCCTGCTGGTGCTGCTCTATTCTTTGTTCCCAAGAAGGATACCAATGAACTCAGACCCTGCCTCGATTATCGCGGGCTAAATCAATGTACCCTCAAGGATCGGTACCCGTTACCCCTGATTTCAGATATCCTGGAAGCCGTGAGAGGCGCAGTGATATTCACCAAGTTGGATCTCAGGGGCGCCTATCATTTGATCCGTGTCAGGGAAGGAGACGAATGGAAGACTGCCTTCAGAACACCCTTTTTGAGTACCTAGTCATGCCCTTCGGATTGGCTAACGCCCCGGCAATTTTCCAAAGCTTTATGGATAGGGTGTTCTCTGACATGCTGTTTCTCTTTGTTATTGTATATCTGGATGACATATTGATCTTTTCCAAGGATCCTAAACAACATGAAGAGCACGTGAAGGCAGTGTTGCAGAGACTCCGAGATCATAAACTCCTGGCCAAAACTGAAAAATGTTTGTTTCATGTGACCTCCGTCCACTACCTAGGGATTATTCTTACCCCAGAAGAAATCAGTATGGACCCTTCAAAGGTAAGAGCCATATTGACCTGGCCTGCTCCTACTTCCGTGAAACAAATTCAGTCTGTCCTGGGACTCACCAATTTCTACTGGAAATTCATATCTAATTTCTCCGAGATAGTTCAACCGATTGTTGCTCTCCTGAAGAAAGACACTCCTTTCCTCTGGTCAACACCACAAGATATGGCGTTCCAGCGTTTAAAGACAGAGTTTACACAAGCTCCTATCTTGGCTCAACCCGATACTAGCCGTCCTTTCCTGGTAGAAACAGACGCTTCAAATTATGCCATTGGTGCAGTCCTGAAACAAGAATTAGGAGATAAACTGGAACACCCATATTGCTTACCTCTCACGAACTCTGACTCCTAGTGAAACACATTATTCAGTCCTAGAAATAGAATTGTTAGCCATCCGCCAAGCCTTCACTGAATGGCGACATTTACTTTTGGGAGCTAAACATCTAGTTCAGGTCCGTACTGACCACCGAAACCTCCAGATTCTACAGTCTTTGGAGTGTAGGAACAGTCGTCAGTCACATTGGGCATACTTCTTTGCCCAGTACCAGTTCCATATCACTCACGTTCCTGGATCACAAAACCTGATCGCCGACGCCTTATCTCGAAGACCTGACTACGAGCCCACTGAAGACAAGGCATATCCTCAGATGTTTTACCCCAAGATCTTTGTGGCCCAGGCAGTCAACCTCCTCGAAGAAATCCAAGCCCAAGCCCAATCCTCTGATCTGTGGAAGGACAAATCCAAAAGAAATCCTTGGAATGTAAAGGTCCAGGAAGGTTATTTGTTCAAAGACAATGGGCCTCATTACACGGTAGGCGGTGAGCCATGGTGCTATTAGCGCCATGGCTCATGCCGGTAAAATACCGGCACCGCCTTGGCGGAAAGGGGATTTACCGCCCCATTCCAAGGTTGGAGGGGCGGTAAATCCCCTTTCCGCCATTGCCCTTCCCCATTCCCATTTCTGCCCCATAGGGCTCTATGGAAATGGGGAAGGCGCTAATTACGCCACCGCAATTTTGCGGTGCCGTAATTAGCTCCGAGGTCCCTTAGCGGGTTGGATTTTAACGCCTGCAAGAAGCAGGCGTTAAATCCTCCAACCCGCAAAGGGACCTCGTAGTACGGCGGTAAGGGTTAACGGTCACCGTTAACCCTTACCGGTGACCGTTAACCCTTACCGCCGTCCGTGTAATGAGGCCCAATCTCTTGGTCATCCCTACAAAAAGACTACAACAAAGAATAATGAATCTCTACCACGATACCCTACACTCCGGACATCGTGGTGTCACCAATACCCTCCGTCTGACACAAAGGCAATTCTGGTGGCCTAGGATGGGACCCGGCGTACTGCAGTACATTCAATCCTGTGTTGTCTGCAGTCAAAATAAACAAAATAACAAGAAGCCAGCGTGCCTTCTACTACAACCTACATTGCCAAATAGGCCTTGGGAGATCATTGCTACGGACTTCATTGTGGAACTGCCACCATCCCGTGGATATACCACCATCATGGTTACCATAGACCTGTTCACTCATATGGCTCATTTTACGTCCCTGCGTAAATTACCATCCTCTTCTAAGCTAGCAGGAATCTTCCTGGAACACATATTCCGTTTGCATGGACTTCCTTCCAAGATCATTTCGGATCACGGACCTCAATACACCTCACAATTCTGGAAACATCTCTGTCAATACTTAGGGATCCAACGTGCCCTTTCATCAGGTTACCACCCTCAACCAACAGAATCACAGAACATGTCAACCAAACCCTGGAACAGTATCTTCGAGGCTTCGCCACCAAGGTCCAGGATGACTGGTCACTCCTGATACCCGTGGCTAAATTCGCTTACAATAATTCTGACCATTTGGCACTTAAGATCAGCCCCTTTTATTGCAGTCAAGGATTTCATCCGTCGGTCCTACCTTCTATTCTTCCTCAATCTACACCAGTACCTACAGTTGACTCCTGGATCGAAACACTTGTCAACATACATAAAGAAGCCAAGGAATTTTTGGAGAAGGCCAGGAAACAGACCAAGAAATATGCAGATTCCAGAAGAAGACCTGGCCCTTCTTATGCAGTCGGTCATCAGATCTGGTTGTCCTCCAAATTACTACCCCGACATCTACGGCCTAGTAAACTGGCCCCTCAGTACTATGGTCCATTTTCCATTAAAGAAATTATAAATCCTGTTTCTTATCGGATCAAGTTGCCTGAATCCTGGAAGAAGATACACCCAGTGTTTCACACATCCTTATTGAAACCCTACTATCCATCCTCCCAAAAACCCTCCAGACCTCCTCCTGTACTGGTCGATGACCAATTGGAATATGATGTATCTCGGATTTGTGACTCCAGGTATAGAAGGGGCCAGCTTCAATACCTGCTTGAATGGAAAGGATATCCTCCTAGCGAAAGAACCTGTGAACCTCTCTCAAACATCAAGGCCCCACGGCTGCTCAGAAGGTGCCACCTCATCCACCCGAGAAAACCAGGAGGGAAGGGTCTTCGGAGGAGGCATGCTGTCATGAATCGCAGGGTGCGCCCCTTTTGGGCCTCATGGTCCTTGTCAAAATGGACTTAAACTAATACCTCCAATATGGCCATCCAACGCATTCCCTTCTCCCTCCATGCGTTGGACATAACATTCTCTATTTCTAGACCACGCCTTCCGCAGCTCCGCGCGTCTCAATGCTATAGCGATTAGCGACCAGACTTGTGCTCCGTAGCTCACGGTTCTTCTTCTTTCCACTCCGCTATCCCTTCCTCGAACCCCCTCCCTCTTCTTCCTCCTGGATTCTAGTTCTAGCGAACTTACCTTGCCTCCTGGATTCCTGGATTCGACCTCCTGGAAAACTGAACACATCCTGGATTCGGCAAAGACACGGGCCGCCTTCCTCAAAACCCGATCCATCCGAAAGAAGGCAGCCTCCAAGAACACCGGTAAAGAACGGATTCAGGTGAGAAGGGGGGAACTCCTTGACACACAGTCTTATGACCGTGTTGGTTTATTGGTGTTATGTTGGTAGAGGAATTGTATTAATTATTGTGTAAGGCATCTGGGTTGATATTGTAAAGTGGTTAATGAGAAGTAGACAGAACTAGTTTTGGCCTATTGCCATGTAACGAAACGCATTTTGCCGCTCACCTTGGTATGAGAATCTGTATATTTTAGTCTTGCATTGTCTCGTTGTGAGTAACAGAACTGTAACATCATATTTTATATTTTTGATATCATGCATTTTTTATACCATATATTTTATAACTCATTCATATGTTAAATATTATATTGCATTCTATGCTAATAATTGTATAATTTGAAAGATGTTGATTGAAGTTTGGAAGTATAACGTGTTTTAATTGTGTTGTTTGTAAAGGTTCTTTGAACCATATACAAATAAATAAATAGCAATAAAAAATGCTAATGATATTTTTATTTTCCATGCACATCTTCCAATGCCTTTCCCATCATTCCTTGTGGCCAATCTGGAACTTTTACAAATTCAAAGGCAAGTTCGCCTTCTGGTATATTGTCAAACTTGAACACCAAAAGGTGGGAGAATTCTATGTGCCTGATTCACAATAATTTGACTAGGGTAAATCAGTAGATGCCCTGAGCATCTCAGATTTGCATTTACTACCTAATACCTGATTCACAAAGCCTAAAACGAGAGCAGACCGGAGCTGCCTGGAACATCTCTGAAATGCTCTTGAGCAAATATTGGTGAATCAAATATGAACCTGAGTATCTCAAAGATGCTCTGTGCAGCTTAACATGCACTCCAGTTTTAGGCTTTTGGGTCTGATTCACAAAGAAAACCGAGAGTCACTGTGAGCATCTCAGAATTTCTTCTACTCCCTTATGCCGTATGCAGCTACAACAGTGGAGAAACACACATTTGCACCTCAGTCTGGCCTCTGCATTAAGGCTTTTCTAGCACTGGAGTGATATGACAGTGTCTTCTGAGAACGTGTGAGGGACCAGACCGATATACCAATGACTGCTTCTGCTCTGCTAATGCGCTGTGGGCTACACCATGGTTGTAGGCCCTGCTGAGTAGGCAGCCTTCCAAAGAACTGCTCACTCAATCTTGTTTGTTCTCAGTAGTGGGGATCTCACAATTATGACACATTTTGAAACACGTGGGCTATCACCCTTATCAAAGAATTCAAACTTGGATCCCCCACTATCTCTGCCTATCGAGACAAAGAACCACATCAGCATCACACAGATGACTCACAACAAGTCAGAAATATGTGCCTGGTGGGGGTTGGTAGACTTGATCAGAAGGGAATTGTCTAGAATGTTGCTTCTGCATTGTCTTTGGTGATGGGACCAGGTTGAAAGTCAAATGGCCATTTCTTCACTGGTAATGCACAGTGAGCTATATTTTGATTGGAGACCCTCCTGGATGGGTACCAACCTATCCAACAGGTTACTTTGCCTTGTTTGTTGACAGTAGGTGGACACTCACATTTTTCACATTTTGGAAAGGGCAGTGTTTCATCTTAAAAGTATGTGAGTAATACAGATGTGAACCACTTGCTCTCTTCCCCTATAAAGACACAGCACCAGGCCAGACCACACTGGTGATAGCCAACAAGGCAAAAACATGCGTCTTGGGGTTCTTGTTGGTACTCTTCACAATTCTGGAAAATAAGATAATCTCAGAGTTGATCTTATAAAATGGTTCCTCGCAAACAGCTGTCACATTGTACCATGTGTGTGCTGTCACATTAACACACAAATACTCATCAGGTATGTTCCAAATCCTATACTTGAAATGTGATGGATGGCGGTGGTATATTTTTTTCCATTGTTCCTATTTATGTCGCATCAAAAGTTGCATAAAAATATGTGCATCCCTGGGGGTATTTTTACCACTGATGATGATTTTGTACCACTGGTGCTATTACAGAATACTTATACGACAGCCATTCACACCTGACAGAGTAGTAAGAGCACTGCAATTGTAAAATGGCACCAACTGGATTTATTCTGGGATGAAACCGCCTGTACTTCAATCATTACGGGCATTTGAATTGAGATCAATTTGATTGGGTGTTGTCGATGCATATAAAGTAACTCTATTATTGGTGTCTGTTAATATATCGAATCTTTCATTTTTTTATTATTATATGCCCTTTTAGAAACTGCTGTTCAATGTACTTTTGCATTTTGCATCAATTGAAGGTAGAAGTGTAATTTCAACCAGCAATGACACACATAGGAAGGATTGCTCAGGGGCAACATGGTTGTCTTGGAACAAGACAAAGCCGAACAGCATGGGTGTGATACCCTTTCCTGTGCTTAGAGGCTGGATTCCAGCATGAAGCCAGAGGTAAATGACCAATTGATTTTATGGGAAACAGGGAAGGAGACAGAGGCTGCCCTGGGCACCCTTACCAGGATATCAGGGACTGAGAGGCAGGCTGAGGAGGACAGGTCAAGGAATACAGAAACCTGAGACATGGACAATGTACCAGAAATAGTTAGTACAGTAAATAGAAGCCTGGTGACAAGATATATTACATGATAAATATTCACATAGATACAGCTGAACATAGGAATGTGGCCAGTGAAGAATGGAGCAGGGTTCAGGGTGCCCCTTTGCAGGACAGACAATAGAGCTTGAGTCTGGATTTGAACGCTTCCACGAGATGGGATTGTTTTGAAATGTAGTCCATTTTAGTGGAGTGGGGCAAGAACTGAGCAGGAGTGGGAGAAGACACTGGAGTGTGTGGGCAGATATGTTAAGGAGGGTGGGTTTGTAAGGGAATGTATATGGAAAAACAGCAAGCAACCTTGGAAGCAAGCCAGCTTGGTGACGGTGTGCAGAGGTCGGTAAGGGGGGGAGTTAAGTTGTAGAGGGTGTAAGTGGCATAGTTAAGGACTGTTTTGAGAGATGGCAGGGCTGAAGGGTGTAACAGAGAAGACCTGGGTGCCAAAGATATTACCCAGGGAGGCAGTGTTGAGCATGAACAGAAGTGGGCCAAGGACAGATCCTAAAGAGACACCGAAAGAGAGAGGAGAGGAGGATGAGGTGTTTGAGTTCCAAGAAACGGAGAAGAACTGGTCGAGGATTTAGGAGACAACCCATCTACCAATAAAGGGAGGAGAGGGTCTGGAAGAGGGATGGATGGTTCACAGTGCCAAAGGCAGCAGGGACATCGACTATTATTAGAATAGAGGAGAAGTGGGAGTGGTGGGCTGTGGTTAAAAGTTGGAGATGTGGCTAAGTGTGGTTTCTGTGGAGTGCTTACTCTGGAATCCAGTTTGTATACAATCAAATTTGCACTATTCATTGATATGTCGTGCAACACTGTAATTTGCATAAGGTGTTAGGAACAGTCCTGATAAAAACAAATACTCTATATATTGTTGTTGTACTCCATCAACAAAAGTAAACAGCTCTTTCCTTCATTAATAACACAACCATGGAGCGTGAAAGAGAAAAGGGAAGGCATCCTCAGCACTAAAATTTATGTGAACAACACAATTTTCAGTGTGTCAGTGTACACTTAAGTACCCACAGAGAAGGAAGATTAGAACATATTACTGTGGTTACCAGGCTTAAAAATATTGCACTTCCAAAATTACTTATTTTGGCATACTCATTATGTTAATTTGTCATTGAACACCTAGGTATTCTTTAAGCAATTATCACATCATAAATCCTGCAAACGCAAGAAATAATACTTAGCAACATATATTTACAGGTCAGCTATGCCTCGTCTGTAAATGCATTAAGTGACAAGACCCAGTTCCCATCATTCCTAAGGACCACGCCCAGCGATGATTTCCAGGCATATGGCATTGCTAAATTGGTGCTATACTTTGGCTGGAGCTGGGTTGGGATCCTAGCTGAAGACAATGACTATGGGCTGCAAGGGAGCCTTCTTTTGAAAAAGGAGCTTGAAAAGGCTGGAGTATGCATAGAATTCCAGATGGTCATTCCTACTGTGTTTTCTGCAAAAATAACCAACAACATTGTGGATGCGATAGAAAAATCCACAGCCAGAGCCATTGTGATCTTCTCTACAGATAATAGCCTGTACCAAGTGATGCTGACAGTTGCCAACAAGAACATCACAGGAAAAATCTGGTTAGCCAGTGATGGCTGGGCTACCTTTTCCAAATTTTCCACTAGGAGGTTTTTTAAAACCTGTGAAGGAATCCTGGGATTCTCTATCCGAAGAGGCTATATGCCGGGGTTCAAAGAGTTTCTGAACAGACTCTCTCCATCTAAGACCCAGGGGGACATCTTCATAAGGACATTTTGGGAACAATTGTTTAGTTGCCAGTGGCCTTCCCGTGTCCAAAATGGAACAGGAAATGAGAACAAAGTAAATGAAGGCTCAAGGCTGTGCACCGGAAGTGAGACTCTCGAGGGTCTGGATATCCCTTTCCTGGATATGAGTGATTTAAGTACCAGCTACAATGCCTACAATGCTGTGTATGCCGTGGCGCATGCGCTGCACAACCTGAAACATTGCCAGCCGGGAGAGGGCCCTTTTGTGAACCGCTCATGTGCTGACGCAGAAGACTTTGAGCCATGGCAGGTGAGGTACTTTCATTTTGAGTATGGTAACCATAATCTGTGTGTTCCATGCTGGAGCACTACGAGCTTCTCAACTGGTCTAGACTATTGTTGGAAACTTTAGAAAAGACTTTATTGGAAGGGCATTTTAATGTAAGGGAATTAAGGTTTTCAGCCTGAAACTAATTGTCTTTTGATGTGTTGTGCAATTAGAAGGCAGGTTTACAAAAGTTATGTTTAAAGAAGATTTTGAAAGGTCATAAAGGTTCCGAATTTAAGGATTTTATGACATATTTGCTTAACAAAGCTTAAAAAATCAGGTGCCTGTGCAACAAACAGAAAACATCAGAGCACTCGGAATGCAGAGTATGTATTTAGTTTTGGTTTTTATATGTTATACATATTTCATGCTGAAAACATCAAAGCTATACCTAAATGATCATTGAATCCAATCATAAATGGTCATCCACTCATCCCCCCAACTCTGAATTAATTAATCTTTTATTGTGAACTTAATACCGAAACCAGTCTCTAAGCACAGGAGCAGGATTCAAATCTGTTGTTTTCTTTCAAAAGACAAACGTGTTGCCCCTGAACTATCCTTCCGGTCCCTCCCTCACAATCTATCTAAACATCTGAGCATCTCTTATGACAGTGTTCATCTCTTTACCCTTCTGATAGTTCTCAAAGTCATCAAGAGACAAATTGAGACTGATGAAAAGTTCAGTAGCAGCTCTATTTAGATCACACAAATAAGACATTCGGTTTTGCTGAGCCCCAAGAATAGGTTTATTCATGGCACAACCGGCACCTGCTATCTTTCCCAGGCGTTTCATTTCTTTGTGGGAGTGTAGTCCCCAGTCCTTCCTTCTGTCACTTAGTTTTTTTTTAATTTTATTATTAAGTTTATTGAATTTTATAGAAAACATACAAGCAACAAACTTATCAGCATTGTAATCGTAGAACTCATTGCATAGAATCCACACCCCATATCCATCCCCAACCTTCACAGAATCTAAAAAGCAAAACAGGCCAACTTATTATCACATGTCATCCAAAAACCCACCCCACATATCATCAAACAATTTCAACTTTTTGTTCCTGCGAAGGATAACCTTCTCAATTCTGGCCACTTGCCTCAAGTCCTCCACCCATTCTGAACAGGTCGGTCTCTCATCACATTTCCATTTTCTCAAAACAATTTTTTTCGCAGAATTTGTAGCCCTAAAAAACCAGCATTTCTGTGGATAAGTGAGATCTTCCACTTTATCATCCTCACCCAAGATGATAGTGTTATAATCAAAATCCTCTTGCAGTAATAGAACCTCATTAATCTTTTCAGTGACACTCCTCCAAAATGTCCTCAGTTCATAACAGTCCCAGATCAAGTGTTCAAAGGAGCCGACATCATGCTTACACCTCCAACAGGACTCTGAGTCAATCATCCCTCTCGCATAAAGTCTCTGGGGAGTCCAAAACACTCTATTAAGAATTTTGATTTGGCGGCATTGTTCTCCAAGATTAATGGATGTCAGAGTTACGTTTTTACAAAGAAACCTCCACCTCTCCACAGTCATATCAGAGCCAAGGACCTCAGACCACTTAGTTAACAACCCCTCTGCTGGCGTGTACTGTTGGCTCAGATTTCTATATACTTTGGACGCCATACCACCTAATGTCTTATATTCAGGTAGCCATAACTGCCAACCACCGCCATCAAGTTCTCTGGTTCCGCAGCAAACCTCTCAATTTTCTGTATTCACCCACTGTACAGTCTCTGAGATCTTTAATTTGTGAAAGTCTTCTATAGCTGATCCATTTGCCGTCTTCCATCAGATCACTCAACCATAGTACACCACTCAGGAGCCAGTTCAACCACAATAGCAGCCTCCCATTCAGCAAAATACCTGGATTCAACCAGATAGGGATGTAATCATTATCACATACCTTACGCTTACTTTTCTTCCATAGTTCCCTCCAACAAGTTCTCAGGAATCTTGTCGGCGGAAATGAGCGATAACCAGATCCATCCACCGTGGACAGTATGGCCCTAGGCGGCAACGGAGAAGAACTACTTGATTCCGCCAGCGTCCAAACATCCTCCGAATCTTCAATAAATGGAACCAGATGCCTGGCTCCAAAGGCCAAATGATAATTCTCAAAGTCAGGAACCCCCAAACCTCCACAGTCTTGGGGCAGCTGCAATTTCCACAAGCTGAGGCGTGGCTGTTTGTTCTCCCAGAGAAAAGACTGGATTAAACTCTCAATTTTCCGCCAATGGCCCTTCTTTACGTCCAGGGGAAGCACACTGAGCACATAGTTGATTCGCGGTGTTGATGTCATTTTGATGGCATTCACTCTCCCCCAGAGACTCAATTTAAGTGCATTCCATCTCTTCAGGTCCACCTCCAAAGATTGAATCACATGTGTAATATTGACATCCATTATTTTCGAGACATCATTCGTTAGCCAAATCCCAAGGTATCTCATCTTATTCGGACACCACTTAAAGGGAAAACCCTGCATCTTCAAAACAGTGCAAGTGGTTGATGCCGGCAGCGCTTCCGACTTGGTCCAATTGATCTTGTATCCAGAAACCTTGTTGAACACATCGATCAACTCCATCAGCACAGGAATGGAGCTCTCCACATTCTGAACCACCACCAGCATGTCATCCGCATACAACCAAACTTTCTGGGAGGCTGCACCAAAGCGTACGCCCTCAATTCTATCCTCTTCTCTTATCCTCACAGCCAGCAATTCCATGGCGATCACAAACAGAATTGGCGACAGTGGACAGCCTTGCCTCGTCCCTCTCCCAAGTTCAAAAATGCCCGAGTCCATGCCATTAGTCCGAACACAAGCAGTCGGCCGGGAATACAGCAGTCTTATCCATCCGATCATGGTATCTCCAAAACCAAAGCCTTTCAATGTACTTAAAAGATATGTCCATTCAATACGGTCGAAAGCTTTCTCAGCATCCAAGGACAACGTCACCACATCATTATGGTGTTCTTTGCTTTCATACAGTGTCAGCAACAATCTTCTCACATTTTCTGAAACATGTCTGCCTTTTACAAATCCAGATTGGCCTACATCTATGATATCCATCAGCGCATTCTCAATCCTCAAAGCTAACGCCTTGGCGAAAATCTTGTTGTCCGTGTTCAATAAACTGATCGGCCTATAGCTGCCAGTTTTCACTGGTGATCGTCCCTCCTTCAGAAAAACGGAGATTGAAGCATGTCTTGTTGAACTTGGAAGGCACCCATTCCTCAAAGAGGCGCGCAGCATCTCTAGCATCAAAGCAAACACCTCTTCTGGGAAAATTTTGAAAAGTTCAGCTGGTAGCCCATCCGGGCCTGGACACTTCCCAGAATTCAGCGCATAAGCAGCCAACCTGAGATCCTCCACGTTCAAATCTCTTTCCATACACTCCAAGGATTCCAAACTCACTTTCTTCAGATGGCAGCCATCAATGAATTGACCAATTGTACGCTCAGATAAGTTGATCTCTGAAGAGTACAGGGTTTTATAATACGACAGAAATGCTGCATTAATCTCCACAGGATCAAAAGTCACCAACCCATCCTGTCTTTCCACTGCATTGACAGATCTGCCACTGTCCATAACCCTCAACCGATGTGCCAGAAGTCGATCACATTTTTCTCCTTTTTCATAGTAGTTGCTTTTGGTTCTAAAAAGCAACCACTCAGCCTTCGAAGAATACAAATCTTCCAATCGTCTCCTTTTCTGCTTCAATATTTTAATAGTCTCATCTGAAAAGTTTTGCATATTATTTCTCTCAAGATCCTGAATGTCCACAATAAGCTTTTTCACTTCTGCATCTCTCATTTTTTTCTTTTTGCTGGACAAACCAATCAACAATCCTCGCATATATGATTTGAAGGCTTCCCACACAAACTCCACCCTGACTTCACCAGTCCAATTCACAGATATAAAGAATCTCGCTTCTTGAACAATTTTGTCCACAATTTCATCGTCGTCCAAGAGGGAGACATTCATCCGCCAGGTGTTAGACCTAGGAACCGGGAAGGTCAATCGCAAGTCTATGGAGATTGGAGCATGGTCCGAAACAAGTAGTGATCCGATGTTACCCCTTTGGAATGATTGTGTACAGAGGCCAGAGGTCATAAAGAGGTCAATTCTCGAATAAGCATTATGCCTTGCAGAGAAGAAAGTATATTGTCTCGTAGAAGGATTTTGCAATCTCCAAACATCTGTGAGGTTCCATTCATCAATTAGTCTCTTTAATGCTGTTCTTTTCAGAGCGTTGGCATTGTCCACACCCCCCACACTTTTATCAAGTCCAGGTTCTAAAACCACATTGAAGTCCCCTCCCAAAATCACATTAATCGCATTTACATTCTGCAACATTTGCGTTAAAGCTACAAAAAAACTACCATCACCCCCATTCGGAGCATATATATTGCAGAAACAATACTGAGCATCCTGAATATGTGCAGTGACACATACTGTCCTTCCATCCCCATCCTTCACACACTTCACCCCAGTGATCTGGAGATTCTTCCTAAAAAGAATACACACACCCCTAGAACCAGTAGTGAACGATGAACCATAAACATCACCAACCCACTCCTTTTTCCACTTATCTATATCCGCATCTAACAAATGAGTCTCCTGAAGCATCGCGACATCCACCCCCATTTCCCCTAGTTTACTCAAAATCACCTTCCTCTTGACAGCACAATGTGCACCATTCACATTCCAAGATACCACTCTGAAATTCCTCTGATAAGTGTAAGACATTGCTAGATCCCGTTTCCCAATCCTTGCAATGAATTCACAAGACACAATACTACCTAAATCTATAGTCAAGTAAAGAAATAAGATAAAAAATAAAAAAACACACTCCTGGGCTTGAACCACCCAACCATCCAGAACATCCCTTCCAGCTACACGCTGAAAGGGACTACCCCCCTCCCTCCCTTAGGTCAGCCTATAGAAAGCCCATAAAGGGTGTCACAGACCACATTTGGTCAAATTCAAATGAAGTTGAAAATAAAATTTGGTCTAAAGGAATTCCCACAACTCTCCAGCAAATGAAAGCACAAATAAGAGCATTCCTGAATAGATGCAACATCCCCTACTCAAAAACGCTAAATACCACACCATGTGTCAATCACATGCATAGACAAAACATGAATTCTCTTATTATAACCATCAACGAATCACACTAATCCACCTACCGTCACAACCATCAGTGTAAACATCACAAATCTCAACTACTGCGGGCATGCTGAGCAATTGAGCGTGAATCATCACTAGAAAGTGTGAGCAAGTGTACAGAGAGTTGCATAATACCTGTGTCCCTGCACCCTACCAAATGAGATTAGAAGCCAGATACAGCATTAAACTTTTCCATGGCATTCACACACCAATCCATGACTATCCCGGTGGCCTTACCACTCACCTTGCCAAGCATAAAAATCAGAATCTCCGGTATTTCCTGGACACTACATTCCCCCATGTGACTTCCATGGCACAAAACTGCAACCCCCACCGTGTTAATCCAAATGTACTGTATAACTGGGCACTCCAGATATAACGTGTTGGCACATCACTCATTGCGCTTTGAGAATGGAATCAAACCCTCTCCAACGTAAGCATTACTGCAAAAAAAAACCTAATAGAAAATTCTGTCTGTGATTTGGTAAGTAGACAGAGGTGCACAGTCATATCTTAACCATAGGCCTCGTCGGTGTTCACATTAGATGACAGCACTATTACATTCTCACAGCTGATTTCGTTACTGCACGAAAGGAAACGTACCCATGCAAAGTAAAAGGTGTAGACTACAGTGGAACCCCAGGTACCCAATAGTGACAACTCTCACCTTCTTTATGCAGTGATGGTAATGGCATACAGTTGGCTTTGTTATTACAGTACAAGTACATGTCAAATATACCCCACTCAGCATGTCAGGGGTGTGCAACCAGGACAAGAACAACTGTTACATATGCAGGGGATTAGCATTGGGCAGCATACTCGCAAACGTGGCATTCCTTCATCTAATTCTGGCTATGGAAACACATTACAATGTGATCAACGTACCACAGCAGTCCGGGATAAAGCCGTGCAAAGAGCATTCCCCTCCCCTCAGCCACAACACATGCACCCCAGCCTCTACACCCACTGTGCCCCCCAAACACCTGAGCATGCAGCAAGGCACATTGCCCGGAACACGCGTGCTGCGGCCCCAAAGGAGAACGCGCCACTACGCCTTACCTCAAATGTGCGTCAACAGTGGCCGGTCACACGCATCCACCAATCCAACACACCACTGCCGGCAAGACTCCGAAGGGTGTCGCACGGCCAACATTTCCAGACAGCACGACACCTCCCGCACTCCGTCCAAACAAAAACAAGCACCATCACCTATAAAAAATCTATAGAGCGCGTACTGCCGTAGAGTAAAGCACCCATTATCCGAGCCCACATCAAGCCTACGCTCGAGCGAAAAACCGTTTGACCTGCCTCCCTGCTGACACTCACAGTCACTGAGATGTGTAGGGTCCCACCCTTATTTCTTGACTCTTTGTCTTCCTTAGTTGTGGACAACGTCATCAAGGTTATGTGTTTGTACTCTTGGACTCTCCTGCCAGGCACCGCCACCAAGTACCCTTGTGTCTCAGACCGGAGTTGAGGTATCAGGAAACTTTTATATTACATGACCCCAGCTTATGTTTGCTATCCCCGCCTCCATATGCTAGGACAAACCATCTCAAGCTGACTTAGGGGCTAAGGCTTCTATTTCTATTCTCTGAACTGGCTTTGATGCATCAAGCCGAACCTCAACCACAAACTTATTAGAGTTTTTCTAATCCAGACTGTGAAGAAGTTTATTTTCTGGGGCCTTCTTCATAGGCTTAGTTATGCTCCCTCCTCTGAGAGACCTATTCCCTTCTCCTGGCTCTGATTCACATCTTTGTATTTTGTCATATTTATTTGAAGAACAGGAATGTCGATTTCGAGTAGAAACAGCTTACAATAAAAGATTTACAGATGGCTAAGGCATTCCCACGAAGAGTGCTTGTTCAATAGCATAAAGATGAGAATACATGCTGAGTCAATTTATGAGGATGTAAAAAGTGTGTACTTGAGCAGTAGTTTGCTGATTTAGAGGATCAGACGTACATATCCGCAGGAGATCCTAACCCCCTACCTCCCCTGTATTGGAGCCATGAGACTGTGCCCTGTCTAACACCAGCTATTGTACCAATATCACAGCGAGTGTATGGAAAACGTTATCCATTAAGACAACAATATTGAATGTACCCTCGAGTTGATGACAGCCTACAGGAGGAACTCCCTGAAGGAATATAAAAAAGAGCTACGAAAATGAACTGATGATGATCTTAGAGGAGAAACGACGAAGTAAAGAATAAAGTGAACCTTAAAGTGTAAAAGACGAACATTATATAGTAAAAAGTGCTGCAGAAAACCAAAGCATAAAGAATGTACATATGCTTAAATGCAAGATATATTAAGTAATTGTATAGGCTAGCTACGAGTAGTGAATAGAATGCATGCGAAGTCACCACTGTACATAAATCGAACATTGGTATCATGATATAATAAGCCAAAAGAACCATGGAGACAGAATGAAAGGCTATATCGCAGTAGAATAGTACGTTAGTGGAACTGCATTGGGATGCTGTCTGGCCTAAAGTCAAGAACTGAGAAGTCGAGGTCAGCCATCTAAGCTGTAGAGGAAGAATCCTCTCACGCTAAGGTGCAAGAATGAACACAAAGTATGCCAAGTCTTAATTCATTTAAAAGCTTGCAGAATAAACAGAATCGTGATCTCTTGCCACATGAGTCGAGGGTGGAAATAGGGTTTGAACTTTGAGTTCCATATACGATAGTGAGTGACCTCACTCACGTTGCATGCCCAGGACAAGAATACTCTGCAAGACCAAGTACAAAGAGAATTTCATGGCAGAAGGCATCGGTGATGAGAGATGCTGGGCTAATTGGGTGGTAGAGCAGCTTCATGCCCTATCTACTTGCACCTGTGTCTTGCCTTACATGCTGCTAATTGAACCGAATGTTCCAGACATGGCACAAGCATTCAAGTCCGTATAACGAAGGACCTTATAGATTGAGAAACCAATGAAATACTGTGCAACTGATTTGCTTTACAATGACATGTATGAAGAGGTAGTCATAACTTGTCCACCTTATATCGGACAGCCAATAACAGACTTAGCTCCTATATGATTGTATATCTAGATGTGTCCCTTAGCCAATCCCAACCCTTGATAGGTTTTGCAATATTGCCACGTAGCATGACATCATTCTGATGCATAAAAAAGTATATAATTGTATTTTTTGTGGAAATCACTGAGAGAATGAGCGTAAGTCCATTGATGTTCGTTGTAAACTCCCTGTTTTAGATAATTGCTAATAAAACAGCAAATTGCCATCTTCATGAGCTTGTCCGGTTATTTGGACTCAGGATTATTCTGGTGTGATCCCATCCAGCAACGGATGCATGTTCCAAGGGCCATAAGCTCATGCGGTAGTGGTGTGGATGGCTTCAGATCAAAACTATTTTGACTTCAGAGTTTCGGACGATCGGGCATCCTCCATCATTAGCTGGAAGATCGTGGAGTTTCCTGTGGAGAGCGGCCAATAAACTTGCAAGAAGAGCCGAGATGGTGCGCAGGTGCCTCTTTGAAGAAATTCCTGCTTGATTTCCATGGTGCGCTACGTGGATGGAAGGCGAAGTGGTCAGATTGGAGGGGGAGTCGATACCAAAGGCCTACTGTCGATTAAACGGATGTAAGTAGACTAAGGGAAATGGCAATATAAGGGGGTGGGATTGTGACATTTTATGAAAATAAGTGGGTAACAGGACATTATGGGCCTCATCACAAGTTGGGCGGTAACGCCGGTGCTATTACTGCCGGCGCTATTAGCCCTACCGCCAACCCCCTGGTGCTATTAGTGCCGGATCACGGATTTGGCAGAACGGTTAGTGCCCATTACACATTGGGCCCATTCAGGAATTCCTCATTCCCCATTGGGCCCAATGGGGAAAATTTGTGCTATTGGTAATAGCCAAAATTTGCCAAAAATCAGCAAATTTGCAGCGGATTTCCCCCCAGCTCAGAGCTGGGGGGAAATCCGCCAAGACCATGATCTGGCGGACGCTTAATGCGGCAGTAATAGCGCTACCACCGCATTTAAGGGTTACCGCCAGACTCGTGATGAGGCCCTATGTGTGGATAAAGGAACGCCTAGGTAATCCTATTTCATGGGAGATAGAAGAAGACATCTCAAATTCCAGTCGGAATATTAAGAGAGAGAATACACACATTAGGACCGTGGAAGGTTATGTCTTAAACGCCATACAGAGTAATATAATTGGAGGCAAGGAAAGAATACCTCTTACTATTAATGATTTTTAGGGAAAAGAGAATGTGATCTCAAGGGTTGTTAATGTGTATTGTGTTATTATTTTGAGTGTTATTTGATGTATGAAGTGCTGGGGAGCGATACACTGTGAAAGTTAGAAGTGAAGTTAGTTTGAGTTAAGTGTACTAAACGATTGGCGCCTGTCAGAAGGCAGGTAGGTTGTTGCAAAAGAGGATTGAGCAGAGATTGATGGTGCTTGCTCATATTTATTGTTTTTGAGATTAAAAGTGTTGAGCAAAAAGCCTTGAGATAAGAAGAGATGCATTAAATATAAACGAGGTAACGACAGTTAATTATGACTTGTCATTATGGAGGACACTCTTCCTATGCACCTTTGTAAAACATTACCACGACATGCGCCCACGCTCAAACAGTACAGTGCAGAATGGGTGAAGGGCACAGCTGATAAAATGTTTATGCCATGGCAGCAAGGGGGATCATTATCAAAGACAGTATTACAACACATGACCACCTATGTGCACATTGCGTACACTGGAAAGAAATTAGAGAAAAGATTGGCAGTTTTAGAACTTTGGAAAATGTATCAAGAGGAGAAAGAGGACCCGTTAACGGAGGGGTGGGTGGTTAATCAGCATAAAGGGGAGAGCATTGAGTCCTCAGCTCCTCTTACTCCACCTGAAACTAAGACTATAGATACAGAGGAGACAGGATTGTATCCTTTAAAAGAATGAAAAGCAGCGGCAGGATACAGTAAACCATCATATGAACCCACCGCTTATAGTAGTGATGACAGTCCAGAAGAGAGTAAAAGGAAGGAAGATGCCTGTAAGATTATACGAGATAAAGAGGCAAGAGATTGAATACATCAACAGATATAGACAGACAAATTAAGAGCTGGAAAGGATAAAAGGATAGGGCAGATGAGGTAACGCTTGTACAGAATGAATGGATGGGAGGACAGACATTACTCAAGTTAGATGGGAAAAGCATCAAGGACGTTAGACAAAAGGAAGACAAAGACGAGCAAGAAAGGCTAGGTAATGAGAGAAGCGGTTGAGGGAGGATGAGCAAGGAAGGAAAAGCAGGGCACGACTAGAAAAAATACATAGAGAATAACAAGAGAAAGACGAAAAGCAGGCAGAAGAACAAAGGAAGTATGACAGTCAGAAGCAAGAAATAGAAGAAAGGGAAAGGGGAGAAAGAAAGAGAGAGGAAGAAGAGGCACAATGAGTGAAGGACAAAAGATTACAGAGAAGGAGAGAAGAAGAATAATGAAGGGAAGAAATAAGAAGAAAGAGATGTGAGAGAGGGAAGGAATAGAACAGAATAGAAGTCTTACTGCCAGTCTCGTTCTTAAGGAACGAATGAGACCGAGCAATGAAATACAGGGACACTGGGACACGATAAGCGAAGTTTCCCCAATCAGAGAAATGACTCAAGAGATACCTAAAGTCGTACAAGAAGAGGAAATGTATGATGCAGAAAGTATTTGAGAGAGGATTGATAAGCTATATCAGCAAATGAGGCAGAACAGTGCATATGGGACTCAAGGGAGCGTCAGACGATCCCAGATACCAAAACCACAGGAGGTTAAGGAAAATATGTTTAGTGATGAACGCACAGCATTGTCTTTGAGTAGATTACATTTAGATAGAGAAGAGGATGATGAAAGTCATACCATTTGGGGTGTAAAAATGTCCAACGAAGAAAGGGAACCAGGTTGTGAGATAGAAGGTGAGGGTACATGCATCCCCTTGGTAAGTCAAAGTTTGGACAAAGAGGTAAGATGGTCGGATCTGGAACACCCTAAGGAAAGAACACCAGCTCCTATACCATATTGCGAACCTCCCCTAAAGACAATCATGTAGTGTAAGAGAAGAATCTCTTATGTGAGTAGGTTAATGTCATTGCCAGCATGAAGACAAATAGGGACGATTACGCCTGCGTTGGGTAAACAAATAATGGATGAGTTATGGGATGGGGTTCTTACAGCTCCCCTGCTAGAGAAGGGCGGGCAAGACCGCAATATATTCCATGGCCTCAGATGGATAAGGATAATTTGAAATGCAAGTTACCTAGTTTGACTTTGGGGGCTGGGAAGTGGATATACGAATTAGAGAAAATGACAGGGGGAAATGCGTTAGCCATAGGGGACATAAAAGGTCTATTGGAACCTATTCTCGTAGAGAGGGCTGCCAATATTTGGAGATGAGCGGGATAGGCAAGTGTGACAGCACAAAACACAGCGTATGATGGAGCACCATTTAATAATTGCAGGGCAGACCTTTGGAGGGCTCTCAGGGTACAGTATCCAGATATGTCAGATATGAGCACAATTATGACACGTAAAATGAAGGAAGGTGTAGACTTTATTGCTTATATTCAGGATATTCAAGAGAGATGGCAGCTTGAGACTCCTCAACCGTGCGAAAAAACAGTGGCTTTATTCTATCATATTTGTGTCAGGGATTGCCAGAACAAGTACAGAGACAAATGAAAAAACAAGTAGGAATGGAAGCGAAGCCATGGGCTGAGAAACAGTTGACTATTGTGCATCATTGCCGATTATTACAAGCGAAGACCAGATAGAAAGATGAGAACAGAAAGATTGAGGAAGCCAGGTTAGTTCAGAAAATAATTTCAAAATTTGTTATAGAAGGGGCTGTATTGACAAGTGGAGAAAGAGTAGGAATACCAGAAATAATGGGTGCATCACAGGTGAATAATGTACATCCAGTGGATCAAAGTGGGTTTGGGTTTTGGCCACGAGGAAGAGGTGGAGGATTTAGAGGAAGAGGAGGTGGATTTCAGAACACCCAAGGTGGATTTCAAAATGCCCAGGGTTGAAGTCGGAATACTCAGGGAGGATATATTGGTGGGTTTGCCAGAGGACCACCCCTAGTGTGTTGGAATTCTGGGTTAACAGTGCATTTTGCGTGTGTATGTAGCAGCCGAGGAAGCATGCAACAGAATGGACAAAATTCAAGCTCGAGTTACTGATGAAGGCATATTTAAGACCACTTCAGCATTGATGAATCAGGGAATCCTAGTGGCATCGGAGTCCCTGTCCAATACTGCAGTGTAGCCGATAAAAAAATCTAAAGAAGGGTCGTGGAGATTTATCCAGGACTTGTGCCCTCTTAATCAGATTGTAGAATCAGAGTTTCCATTAGTTCCAAATCCTGCGACAATATCGCGTAGCAACCCAGTTGAAGCAAAGTACTTCATGGTGATCGATTTGAAAAATGTGTTTTTCTCAATCCCGTTACACAAAGACTCACAATACCTTACTTCCTTCCTTTACTTTGAGTCCCTGTCGATCTTTAACAGGGTCCTACAGATGGATTTAGGCAACAACGTATGGTAATTCAGTTCGTAGATTACATATTACATATTAATCTGTAGTGAAGCAGAGGATGAATGCAGGCAAGTTTCTGTTCAGTTAATGACTATATTGGCAGACAAGGGATACAAGGTAGACAAGGAGAAATTACAGTATTGCCAGGAAGAGGTGTTGCAGTTAGGTCAGTTAATTTCACATGGGGGAAAGAAATTATTACCTGAAAGAGCTGAGGCTATCATGAAAACACCAAAGCTAAATACAGTGAGACAGATGCAGCAACTTCTGGGTTTATCCATTTATTGCAGGGCCTGGGTGTTTCACTACAGCACATATTCAAAACTGCTTTTGCAAGCACTTAAGAAAGCACAAATTGGTAAGGAGAGGATAGAATGGACTGAAGAAATGGAGGAAGGATTTGAGGAATTAAAAGAGAAATCTGTACAGCTCCAGTTTTAGGAATTCCCAAATATAGTGAAGAATTGTATTTGTTTTCAAACACTAATAGGTCAGTAATCAGCAGTACTCACACAAAGAACAACACTATGGTATAGACCTTTGGCGTATTACAGTAGGATTTTATATCGAGTTATTAGAGAACATTTTCCATGCAAACAATCTTTGGCAACTGCTGCATTCGTGATTGAGAAGTCCACAAGTATTACCTTGAGCTGTGCTATGACACTATATGTGGAGCACGCCTTATTTGCCATTTTATAGAACCCAAAGGTACATTGACATCACAAAGAGCGTCTGCGTATGAAGTTATGATTTCTAATCCTGCCATTGAAATTGTGAGACGTAAAATAGTGAACCCAGCCACATTTGTACCTGAACCTGTAGAAGAAGGCGATCATGTGCACGATTTTTCTAATTATGTTGAATTTGATGATGATATACCCCAAGTGAAAGAAAATGCTTTAGCAGGGGCGGGATTCTCTGTATTGATGGTTCTTCAAAAATGTACCAAACTAGTGGGGAGAGGCAGTCAGGATCCGCAGTTGTAAGACACAGATTAAATGATGAATTTGAGGTAGTGGCGAGTGCAAGACTACCAACACGGCACAGGCAGCAGAATTGGTAGTGCTTATTATTGCGCTAGAGAAACACAAAGATCAGGAAGTGACATTGTACAGTGACTCCTCCTATGTGACGTCAACTGTACACACAGGGCTATCGCGCTGGAAAAGGACGGGTTATCTCTGCCCAGACGGCACTCCAGTGAAACATGCGTCTTTATTGGACAAGCGTATTCAGGCACTACAACTCCCAGTGGCCATAGCATTCGTAAAATAGGCAGCGTATACTAAACAAACAGACATTATTTCTCATGGAAATGAAGCCGCAGAATTAGAAGCCAAAGGGTTGCATATTCCTCAAGCATTTTGAGTTTTGAAACTGAAAATGTTAAGGAACTATCAAATAGAAGCATGCTGGTATGAGAGGGATTTAATATGCTGTCAATCACACAACTAATTGTCATGATGCCTACCTCCAAGGAGCCGAGTCCGACCCGGCAACCCCAGAGGCAGGCATCATTCCCCCCAGGGAAGTGCCAGCGGGCCCAAGCTGGGGCCCTTTGGACACAGTCCTGGCGCCTTAGGCGCCAGGCTCATGTTGGACCCCTGTCCTGGCGCCTTAGGCGCCAGGCTCATAAAGCTAGACATGTGTTCAAGTGTTTCAATGTGCACTTACCTGATGCAGACCATGCTGCTACATCCAGGCCCTCTTGAGGCCTGAATGGAACTACTTTACCTGTGGGACTACTTTCCACCTGGGTGTGGTCGGGGAAGGATACATACCTGATCGGTGGAAGGATACATACCTGGAACTTCTTCCAAAGCTATTTAAACCACGCCCGATCAGCAACTCTTGCTTCGCGTTGTTCTGCTCCTCGCAGCTGGACGCTCACCATGTCAGCTCCTGCATCTGGACTTCAGCCACGCCTGTCAGCATCCTGGGTCACCTGCAAAGGGAGATAAGAGAGAATTGGGGAGAAAGAAGACCTTACCTGCTAAAGCTGTATCACGGAGACATCACACCGACGATCCTGAAAGGGAAGACATCATTTTTAAAAGCATTTCGTTTCGATCGCTGCAGCGCTGCATTTCACTCACCTTTCCTGGGCACCTCCATCTTTAGCAGCGATCATCCGGATCCGCAGCCACTTCCCAGTGCCTAGAGAGAAAAAGACAAGAACACAAGGTGAGAGAAGGAAGGGAATAGGAATAGCTCAGTTTCCTTCTAAGACTTACCAGTTGGGTCATTCCCATTTCATTTCGGGTCCTGCCTCTTCCTGGCATTCCGGACCCCGGCCCCTATGGGGAAAAAAGACAAAGACATTGAATGAGCGAATGCAAAGACATTACCCAAATGCTCATCCAGAACTTACCTGTCATTTATTGGAACTGCACGTTTCACTTCGGGTCGGCGCCATATCTCCGGCATTCCGAACCCCGGCCCCTAAGGGGAAAAAGACATAAGCGTTAGCGCTTGCTGCAATAAGACAATGAACATTATTATTAAGCTTGAACTTTTGAACTTGCAACAGAACTCTTACAGCGCCTTACCTGAATAGTCAAGCTTATTTGAACTTCCATCACACCTCAATCCAGTGAAGTAACTGGGTTTCAACGCGCCCCTGCATCAGAAGCAGGATGGAGAACTCATCCTTCCAGACCCTAAGGTGAGACTTCACGGGGAATCGTGGAAGGGTATCGTGGAGGGTTGGAAGGAAGTGGGAGGCTTGAGCATTATTCCGTCAGTAGGTAATACTCCCTTTTCACACACAGGGGAATATTCCTACGAGCCAGAGAAGCCAGAGTAGAGGGGCCCTACCTGTCCATCTTCAGAGTCCTGCGCTTCACCATTGAAGAAGCATCAGCACTCGAAGCCAGACCTGCGCCTCCGTGGGAATCAGGTGAGCGTGACACTAATAGAGATACAGTGTAGAGCACAACAGGAAGATCAAGAGCTATGGAGATGCAGGTGGAGTTCATTATCCCTCACTGAAGGTCTATCAAGACAGGAAAGCACTGGAAAGCCAGTGATGCCAGCGAACTTGAGCAGCTGGAATACCCCGCGTATATAACCTGAGAAAGTCTTGAGCCTCTGTAACATCACAAGCTAGAATAATAAATGGGAGGTACGGTAAATGTTCACTTATACCTTTGCTTGCGTACTATAAGCAAAAATTACACTGATTCTGCTATATGGTACGGAATCTAAAATGTACAGGTCTACAGTTTTGGCAAAAACTCAAGAGTAAATATTGGAAGACTGTTCTAAAGTTGCCCAACTCACAACCCATCCCAGTTGTGAGATACGAACTAGGCCTTTTATCAATGTATGCAATATATACCTGGAAGATGTGAGCTCTGTACCGCAAGTGTATGCTCACAAGGGAATCTGTCAATTTGCTATTTATGATATCTGTTTATGTAAAAAAAATCTAGTCATAAATGTACTGCTCAATAGAGATCTGAAATTCAGAATATTATGCAACAGGTTGATATTTCACTTGACCTTTTACTCACGGACCCAGTCAAAGCAAAAACGAGGCTATGGCAAATGGATTGGATTAGAACAAGAGATCAATGTATGTTGTACACATACTTTCAATTAAATCCATTTAGCTTGAACAAATGTGGGGTCTGTTGGGGAGAATCCTCAGAAATGTGCTAATTCCTCTCTACCTTAGAGACACCCAGCAACTTTTCTGGATTTAAGGACTTTTCATTTTTAACCTGGAGAGAGTGAGACTCTTTTTTTCCCACTCTCTCATGTATTGTAATGGGATTTGGAATCTATGGGCCCCATTCTGAGTTTGGAGGCAGCCATGGCGCGTTTAGCGCCATGGCTGCCTCCAAAATCGGTCCGGGTCCGGTCTGGTGGAGGGGGAACTTACCGGGATATTGTGCCCGAGGCGGACCTGGTAAGTCCCCATTCCAAAAGCCATTCCCCATTCCCATTTGAGCCCCCATAGGGCTCGATGGGAAGGCGCTAATAACGGTACCACAAATTGCGGTATCATTATTAGCTCCAAGGTCCCTTAACGAGTCCCATAAAAAACGTGTGGTCCGACCACTCGTCCTTTACGGTCCCCATCAAGGGACCTTGGAATTGGGCGGTAAGGGATTACCAGCATCGGTATCCTTAATGGTGCCCGGTATCCCTTACCGCCCAGCTTGGAATGAGGCCCTATGTTTCTTTTTTGGTTGTGGAGTCTGAAAAACTCCATAGGCATCATCCTTACATTGTGACACACAGCAACTTCAGTGCAGTGACACAGGGAAGTCTTGCAGATTTCCCAAAGGTTTAAACACCTTCTCTTGGATAAACTACTGTTTCCAAGAGCAGTAAAGTGAATTTGACTTTACTTACATTGTAACTTTCAAGACCCAGCACACACTATCTTACAGTAGGGTGCTGGAGGGGTTACTTAGTATCCCCTGTGTCTAGTTTCTCATGTAACAATTTTATGCTACCCTTTCTACAATTAATGGCTGGTGGCAGTGGTTTACATTTTACTATCATTGTGTCTTTTTACCGCGGGCTGCAATTGCAGCCTTGGTAAAGCACTCATGGGTGCCCATTTTGTCAAAATGGCCCTGGTTTTTTTTTCGTCATTTCTTGCTGGAAAGGTCCTTATTGAGATTTACTCTGCATGCCAAACTAGGTTTGGTCCCTTTGTTCATTTTGTCTTTGGCGGGATTCACGTGTGAAGCCCGCCTCTGGCTCCAGTATGTCTGGCAGGGGCAGGACGTGAGGGAGGTGCCCAAAACTCCCTGCGCTTAATCCCCTTGGTTACATGAATGCACCCAAAGGTGATTGGCCGGCTGGCTGTCCGGCAAGAACAGCCACCCTGCTGGGTGACTGACAGCAAGGCTGGAATGAATGGGAGAAACCTGCATGAAATGCAAGGCTTTTTGGCTTGGAAGGCAGAGTCGACCACTGGACGAAGGAATACAAAGAAGAACTTCGAAGAGATGCCTGCTGCAACTCCTGGACCATTGGTTTGCCCGGTGAAGCCCTGCTGCTGTGCTGAAGTTCTGAATTCACATCGCTTAGAGAAGCCCTGCAAGGACAACTTCTCCCGTTGAGTTGGTGGAAACAATCAACTCCAAAGTGAACTCTTCTGGACATCCTCTCAGAGCTGGCTGTACTTCCTTGCTGCTGCAGGAAACCGAAGTGCCAGGGAGAGGAACACCAGATTGGAATGCATCACATTTAAGTCGGACCCGAGCTGCTGGAAGATCGTCCGGACTCTTAGCAAGCAGGACTGACCAAGCCTGAGCCATCTCAACAGATTGCTGGACCCCAGATGTGAGGAAAGTCCAAAGTGGTATCCGAGAGTCTCCAGGGGTGCTATTTGCTGAGACAAAAGGAGCTGAAACCGCAAAGTGCTGCTGAATAGAAGTTTGTCCTTTTCTGTCATCAACCATTCCGTTGTGTTGCAGGAGTCCCCAGAAGTCCTGCCCCTTGTCCCCACGACTGAGCCACAGGAACAACAGGCTCTGCAGACCCACACCGGAACAGAAGCCAGCTGGAACCATATCTTCTAACCAAAGGTACTGAATAGTCTAAGAGAACTTACCTCTTGTGTAGCCTTACTTGATCTCAGTTGAGTCCTGTCTTGGTTGCTTCTGTAGATTTGCTAACAGCTTCTTTACCTCACAAGCCTACTCAGCTTGTGGCCCTACATCGATTCTTCTTTTGCTACAAAGACTTCTAAAACACTGTGCAAGACTTTTACCTACCTGTAAGAAGTGCTTCAGCTCACCTAGACTTTTGTCAAATTGACTTTGGCCCGGCCTGGCTCCCTTAATCATTCTTCTCTCATCTGATTGTGTGGTTTTATCTTCCTTCCAGGAAAGGGTTAACTTGTTCTGTATTGTGGGTTCAAAAGTACTTACCTGCTTCAGAATGTGTGTGTGATCCCTTGTTTTATTCTAATAACCCTTTTCTTTGGCATGCTCCTAAGTATTGCTCTAAATGCACATTGATATATTAATATCCACAGTGTCCTAGTTATTTAAGTCACCTTAGGGTGTAGGAAGTGTCTGTGTGCCATCCCAATGGGTATTTGCGAGATTTAGAGATTTAGAGAATCGAAGAGTGTGTATTATGGAGTATATTTGTGTGTTACTAGTATATTGCCCCTTCTGAAGAAGGCTTATTCAAACCGACTGTTAAATAAATAATAATTGTTTAATCAAGAAACTTTATGTGTAAGGGTTTATTTGAATACTTGTCACTGTGAATCTCTGTGTAACTCCCCTAGTGCTCACATTGATCCCTCTTGAGATAAGCCTGGCTGCTCAATCACGCTACCAGCCTTTGTAGTACAGACATACACCAAAGGTAGGGTTCCTATTGCCAGGAGGTCAAGGTTGTTGTAGTGCACCCAAAGGGTACTACTCCAAATCTTGCCTAACAGGGTCCTTCCCTTGTACTTGGCAAAATCTCCCAGTCTGACATATAGATCTAATTTCAGACTTAATTTGTGGTATACTGATGAAATTATGTTTCAACGGAAAATGGGTCCTCAAATAGATGATAAATGTTGTTTTTGTCATAAAAAATGTGAAACGGTGAGGCATCTACTCACAGAATGTGCTATATTATTACATGTATGAATATGGTATTTTAAAGAGCATTTTTTACAATTTGAAATTTTAACACTGGATGGGCCTCATTACAGGGATGGCGGAGAACCATGGCGCTATTAGCGCCATGGTTCATGCCGGTAAAATACCGGCACCACCTTGGCGGAAAGGGGAATTACCGCCCCATTCCAAGGTTGGCGGGGCGGTAATTCCCCCTTCCACCATTGCCCTTTCCCATTTCCATTTTTGCCCCATAGGGCATAATGGGAATGGGGAAGACGCTAATTACGGTACCGCAAATTGCGGTACCGTAATTAGCTCCCTGGGTCCCTTTGCGGGTTGGTTTTTAACGCCTGCAAAAAGCAGGCGTTAAATCCCCCAACCCGCAAAGGGACCTCGTAGTAAGGCGGTAAGGATTTACCGGTACCAGTATTTTACCGGTACCAGTAAATCCTTACCGCCATCCGTGTAATGAGGCCCGATGACTTGTGGACAAGGTTATTCCATACTGAAAGTGAAACTGTTGGCTATTCGATTGTGAACTATTTGAAATTTTTGAAGCTAGATTCTGTGGAGAACTCAATGACAAAATAGAACAGACAAAGGAGGAAGTTTTCGTTAAATGTGTATGTTGACTGAGTCTGATTAGTTTGACTTCATCTAATTATCTGTGATGGATTGTTTTTATTTTTCTTCTCTCTGTACCATGTAAATACTTATTTTCCCTTTAGTACCATGTAAATATTTTTATGCTGTAAAGATAATATTAAAAAGTTGATTTTTTAAATATCAGCTATATCAATAAAAAATAAAAATAAAAAATAAAAAGAAAGTCTTGCTGCCACCATTGAAAAAGACTGGTTTGTTCCCAACTTATTGGAACACATTGCACAGTTCATTGTGAATTGCATTGTGTGTCAGAGGTTTACAGCTGGGCATGCACTAAGAACAATCTGAGGACTAATACCCTGTCCGAATGGCCTGTTTCAGCATTATTGATTACATCGATCTGTTGCAGACATGTAATGGGTGTAGGTATCTATTAGTGGTGGTGTGTCCCTTTTCTCGATGGATCGAGGCAGGTCCTTGTACACATTGTGATTCCGCCTGCGCAGCAAAGTTCCTAGTGAGCAAAGTATTTCCAAGACGGAAAGTGGGCACGAAGTATTGAGGACAGATAATGGGCCACACTTTGTCAATGAGCTGTTTGAACAAATAGGGATTTTATTGAGCATAAAGCATATGTTTTCTTCTGCTTATCACCTACAAGCAAACAAAATATGTGAGAGGCTCAACGGCCACCTTAATGAAAGAATAGCAAAGATCAGAATAACCTTGAAAAGGGATGGCTATATTGCCTACCCCAGGCCTTGTATGCCCTTCGAAATCAGCCAGGTTCAGATCATCATCTCATAACCCATTAACTAGTAACAGGGCACTGTTTACGGATGCCCGTTACACCCCCATCTAGAGTCAGCTGTGATGCCCAGAGTGTACAGCAGACTCTAGGTGATGAAATGCACGATTATTTGACATGTATGACTACCAGTGTTTCTTTCCTTTCAGATAAAGTCAAGCATCAGAGGGAGGGGTCGAGGAACATGAAAGAAGAGGGCCCAGGAACCAATCCAAGTGAATAATTACCACCACCAAAGTTATATGTTGGAGATCAAGTGCTTATTAAAAATGTCACCTACAGATGGCATGAGCAAAGATTTAACAGACCTTTATGTGTAGAAGAAGTTTCCCCTAGTGCAGTTAGGGTGTCTGGAAGAAGAGCTTGCTTGCATTTGGGTGTTGTATACATCTACAGAGGTGGGACCCTCCCTCTAGTACCCGCTGACCAGGAAGCAAGACAAGAAGAAGAATTTGCGCGTGTTCAGACTTGATCGATGACCAGGAAGAAGAATGATAAAACAGTGTATGATTGCAAAGCATTTCTTTTTGGACTGGAATTTATTGGACACACCGTAAAAATTTGCAGGAAGTGCATGGACTTGCAGAGAATTCCAGAGCTTAAACAAACTTTTTAGAGATTCTTTGGAAAAGTAAAATCATATTGCCACTATGCCCAAGCACCAATTCATTATTCATAATTGGAAAAAAGTTCAAAACCCAGATTCATTTTTGGTAGCATATCTATTTTGAGAATAACCCATGATACCAGACAATAGTGACACACATATGCTTGTAGTTTTAGTTTTTGTGTTTATACTCCATTCCTACCATAGCCGTGTTAGGAGAGATGTTAATATTCTCACGTTTCTTCATGATACGTAGAATGTGCCAGTTATTAGAAGTCTTTTAATTGTAATAATTGAGCAGATTGTGCAACTGCAAATGTGATTGGAATAATTGTTTTAAACTTGATTCAGGAGGAAGAAAAAGCAGTTGCAGGAAGACTAGCAATTCAAAGAGAAATGGCGTGGCACATAACATGTTTTTTAGACTCTTATGCCTGATATACATATGCCTGTGTTTTCTCTTTTTCTTTCTGTATCTTACATTTTGAAGTCTTGATCATGCTGATGGTTCAATTGAAAACACAACACAGGTGATCTTTCCCGTATAAGTACAAATGATGATAATTTCTTTGACCTACCTGAGCATGTCAAGTAAACATAAGAGGGATGCAGAAGAAGATAGCCATGGGATAAATGCCTATCTTGATAATTCAGCTGACCTGGGGAATAATATATGGTACCAACATATGAAAAGGGTAGGGGAGAGCGCATCGGATTAGAGCTACTATGCCTGCTCTCTCATCCCCTATGCCATGAGTATAGTAAGAACGTTTATTTCAAAAGAGATGCCAGCACATGATGCAAAGTGCCTCAGCTATCTAGCTGCATGTACTGCCAGAGGACAGTTCCAAGGGAGCTGGGGAACCCTGTGATGGTGTTCAAGATTCCAGGATTCACCCTGCCTTCTTTCCAACAATCAGTGCTTTAGGGCTAGGTGTCAATTAGTTGGCTGGGTATGGCCTTGAAACTGTAGCCTCTTATCTGGAGAAGTTATGGCATCCTCGGGTTCTGGATGACATCAGGCGATGGTAGCTCTTTGCGCCTGGCTGGTCACGTGTCAGTTCACCGTGAATCTGCTTCAGTTTCCAGCTTTTGTTGTATTTAATTCTGCTTCGGCTCAGCCACCTGCCTGGGCCTCTCTTATCTTGACCTTCACGGGTGATGTAGAAGGGTGGGCTTAGACGCCCACCCGATAAGAGTTATCCAATCCGCATGCTCTGTTACCATATACAGATATAGCACCTATACTTAAGTTACCTTTCCTAACCAATTATATTGCATGACGATTTTGTAGAGTTAGACGTCAATGATGATGAGTTTTATGTATAAAAGTTGTTGTTCAACTGATGTTGGAGGAAATTGGGGCTAGAGAGGTGATCGCAATGCTGCTGATTTCCATTTGTTTTCCTGTGTGATGTACTTGTCATTAAACAGACTTCCCTTTGCCAACTTACTGAGTCCTCATTATTGAGTTGTGCTGGAGTATGTGAATCCTGCATCCCCTGTCCTCACATGGTGCAGCTATCTTGTCGTACAAGCTCTGGAGGGTGAGTACTGACCTATGGGCCCATCAGTAACTTCCTCACCTCCTGAACACTTGGTAGCGTGAGGATGGTTTCGGCCATCGATTATTGATTATCGATTGATAGTTATAAGACACCTTCAGAAAGGCACAAAGTAACTCTAGGCCCTCGGTAAGATCATGAGTCCTTTCGCCATTCCGGCTAGACTGAGAAGCTCCCCGTGGACAATGATAGAGTAAAAGTTTAAAAATCTGCAGTGGGTCTGAAGGCACCTGCCTTTCCAAGCATAACCCTTCTCATTCCCACGGGCAGCAGATCGGACGAAAACCTTAAAAGTAGGAAGAGGAAGGGGCGGTGATCCCGAAGTCGCAGAGAGGAAAAGATGCGATCGGTGAGTGAAACAACAAATTCGTTACTTTGGCAAATGTCTCGTAGGCATTAGAGTAAGTAAGGGAAAGGTAACGGAGGGTGGCGGAGAAAAAATAAAGTAGATAGAAGTAGAGATGACTGTACATATATAGGGGATTAATGACTCGAGCATAAGAAATAAAGAGTGGATACCGGGGGGACACCCGAGAAAAAACGTGAGGAATACCAGGAAGGATCGCCTTGTTCCTGCCCTTTAAAGAGTGGTCAGAAGGAATGTGAACCCAGAGCCCACAGAGGGGGGACAATTTAGGCTACGGTGACGATTAAAGACGTCACAAAAGGGGTTCGTTCACATCCCATGGTGGGGTATTGATTAGAAGGCAGGTATATGTCTGACCAGCTGGCGTCCATCTAGTCTGTCAAGCGTCTGTCATATATGTCCTGTGTATGTCAAATGTGAAATTACTGTATTGATGATTGATTGAAATGCATTTTGGCTTTACGCGATTTTGTAACTAAAAGGAAATCGCCTTTGAATTGATGAGTTTTGAGTAAATTGTTGGTACAAAATTTGGCGGGAAAAAAAAAATTGGATTGGAGCTTGTGTATGTGGTGTTCACTCATATTAGTGGAAAGATTAAAGAACTGTGTAAATATTGTTGGTGACGAAATTAATAATGGAGGAAGTTACCCCACTTGCGCATTTGTGCAAGCAACTGCCCAAGCATGCAATAAAACTGAAGAAATATAGCCAGGAGTGGGTTAAGGGTACCGCCAATAAGATGTTCATGCCTTGGCCCCAGAACGGGTCGCTTTCTAAGGCTGTTTTACAGCACATGACCACCTTCCTACATGCCACATATACAGGCAAGAAGCTAGAGAAACGTCTTGCTGTTCTTGAGTTATGGAAAATGTTTGAAGAAACAAAGGTGGAAGAACCACCCACAGACTGGATACTAAATGTATGTACGGAGGAGGGTGAGACGCCTACCGCACCACCAGCCCCGCCTGAGCCAGTCATCGAAGGGAGGAAAACAGAAGGGCTTTACCCGCTAAGAGAACTCAAGGCAGGTACGGGGTATAGTAACCCCACATACGAGTCACCTACGTGCAGTAGTGACAAGATCAAGGAGAGGGAGCAGGAGAGTAATCTTACCTCCGCAGTCCCGAGGGACAGGGAGAGATGCGATGGTGGGGAAAAGGATCAGGCACAGACTAGTGCATCTCTCGAGAAAGAGAGAGAGGGAAAGAAACGGAAAGGAAGTGACGAGGTAACATTCACAAAGGACAAATGGATGGGAGGACAGATATTATTAAAGTTAGATGGAAAGGGAAGTAATGATGTAAGGCTGAGAGAAAGGCCTGGTGAAGCGCAACGAAGGGAGAAGGAAAAGGAGAAAGAAGTAAGGGATGAGAGGACAAGAAGGAAAGATAGGCTGAGGTGAGTGCAACTGTATCGCGAAGAGCAAGGAATACCGCTCAGTCGCACACAATACGCAGCCTATGAAAAGTACAGGCAGAACATGTTGAAGTTAGAGGAACAAAGAAGAGTGTACGAAAGGAAAGTAAAAAAGCAGGAAGATGAGGAAAGTAGGAGGGCAAAAGAATGTAGAAATGAACGGATGAGGGAAGTAGATAAGCCTAGGGAGGAAGCAAAGAAGCAAAAGGAAATAGACGATTGATAAAATCTATGACGAGATGGCACTGGAACTAGTTTACCAAGGGGGAAGGGAAGATGAGCGCTTAGAGAGCACTCAGCTATATGACACTGAGGATGTGACCCAAAGCAGTGGGAGCAGGGGGTTGTCCCTTGATAGGCTGGAAATCAAGCAGAACGAAGAGGATGCAAGGAGCTGTGTGAGCTGGGATCCGTCAGAAACCGACTCTGGTGGGGAAACAGAGGATGAGGCACATGAGGAAGGGAGAAGATGCGAAACGCGGTTTCCGAAGGGCCAGGGGGTACGTTGGTCTGATGCTACCAAATCTGAGCCCAGTACATCGAAGCCTGCCACAGTGCATAGCCAACATGAGGGAACTCCCCACGGACAGAGGGGGGAGGCAGCATCTACCTACACAGGCAGATTAAGGGCACTGCCGGGTAGACGGCAAGATGGAAATACTGCCCACCAATAGACAGGAGAGTGGTGAGAAAAGAGAAGGAAGACTGTGCATTCCAGTTCCCACTGTTAGAAAAAGGGGGAGCAAGACCGCAATATATTCCATGGCCTCATATGGACCAAGAAAACCTGAAAAAATAAGCTTCCAATGCTGACATCGGGAGCTGGGAAGTGGATACAAGAATTAGAGAAAATGACGGGGGAAGTTACCTTAGCCACAGGGGACATTAAGGGCCTCCTAATTTCTATACTTGTTGAAAGAGCAGATGATGTATGGAAGCGGGCAGGCTACCCTAGGGTAACTTTAACCGACACCTCCCATGACAGAGCGCCATTTAATAACTGCAGAGCAGCAGTGTGGAAAGCGCTTCAAACGCTATACCCAGACACGTCCGATATGGGAGCTATAATGACTCGGAAAATGAAAGATTCCGAGGATCCGTTGATTTATATCCAGAATTTTCAAGACGCGTGGGTGCTTGAAACGCATGAATCTTGGACGAAGTCCATCCCTGTATTCTACCATATATTGTGCCAAGGGTTACCAGAACCAGTGCAAAAACAGCTCAAGAAGTTGGTAGGAATAGAAGCTAAACCACGGGCCAAAATACAGTTGACAATTGCACACTATTGTAGATTGTTGCAAGAAAAGAATCGGAAAAAATAGGCAACACGTAAGGGAGTGGAGGCAAAACTAGTGCAAAAGAAACTCTCGAAATATGCTCTCGAGGGAGCCATGCTCACCAGCCCAGCTGAACCAAGCACACAACAAGCGACCAACCCATTGCAGAATAATCAGGGTAACGCAGGGTTCTACCCGAGAGGAAGGGGCTTTGGAGGAAGAGGATGGCAGAATAATCAGGGAGGGTTTCGAGGTAAACAAGGAGGTTTTCAGAATGTTCAAGGGGGCTTCCAGAATGCACAGATGGGCAGTCCAGCTACGCAAGATGGACAGATGGCCCTACCACCGCCAGTTTGTTGGCTGTGTGGAATGACGGGACACGTAGCGCGTGTGTGCAGAAGCCAAGGCATGTGGCAAAATAGCCAAGGGATGGGGGCAGGCATGATGAATCAACCTGCCGTCCCACAACCGGTTGGTGCACAAAATTACACAGTGCAGCCGCAGGTGTCAGGTGTGCAGCAAGGTGCACAGCAAGTGGTTCAACCACCGAACATGGGGAACCTGCCGCAGGGACAACCCCAGCAGGCACCACCGCAAATGTCACAGGGCACTAGCTCCGGAGGGGGAGTTAACCCTGGGACTGGGGGAAATCAACAAGTATACAGTGGGCCGAATTTATATATCAAATAGGACAGCTCACGGGGACTCTGATGTGCTCGATCCTATCAGTGACACCAGACCCTAACAGGGAACCAAGGGTGAATGTCACCATAGGCGGGAAAGAATATTCCTTCTTAGTTGATACGGGTGCAACGCGCTCGTGCATTCGAGAAGGCAAGTTTTCCTTGTCCGGCGAGGCTATAGATACTCAGAGTTTCACTGGAGCTCATAGTAGAGTTCCCTTTACAGACGCACTCCCAGTCTCAGTGGGAGAGCGCGAAATGAATGTACCCCTATTATATTCACGTCAGACTCCAGTAAATATTCTGGGTCGGGACCTGATGACTAAATTAAACATGACGATCTCGTTTACCGAGAATGGTATAGTGTGCTCCACTCCAGGAATGCATTATTCAAACGTGTGCAAAATGATCAGAGCATACTCTGGACGTGCAGCAATGAGGGCTACACCGCTAGAACCAGAGGTTTTCGCATATGGCGTGCGGGTGCTTATGGCAGGATTGGCAAGCCTCGCGGACAGACTTATAAGAACCCCGGATGAGTTTATATTCAGACCAAGAATACCCATGCACGAAGAGGAGGGACAAGTATTTCCTTTAAGGGTGCAATATGCCGCAGTACGAGGGAAAGTGGTATTGGTCGAAGGATATGACGATGAAGGCAGACAATGGGGTGCGATTATCGCCATTGAAGAAGGGTACCGAGTGACTGACGTCACCAATGATGATCTGTTCGAAGAGCAACCTGATCTAGAAGAGACAAGGGTGGAAGTGAGTCTCATATTTTGGGTCAAAATGATCAAACGAGAGGTGCCCCAGAGAAAGATGTTGGCACTAGTACGTCCAGAATACTTTGATGATGACATGGCCCAAATGCCTGCCGCAGTATGGACAATAGGACCCTGCAATGTAGGACTCCTGAAGGGGGCAGGTGAAGTGAAAATTAAACTGAAGCCAGGAGCAATTTTACCGCGAGCGCAACAGTATCCCATGTCCAGAGAGGCAGATGACGGGATCGCGAAGACAATCTCTGCCATGATGGAGCAGGGCATCCTTGTGACGTCAGAATCGCCGTGTAACACAGTGATTTACCCTGTCAAGAAATCAAAACGAGGGTCTTGGCGTTTAATCCAAGATTTAAGGGCCTTAAACGATATTGTTGAAGCCGAGTTCCCTCTAGTCCCGAACCCCTCTACAATCCTATGCAACATACCCACTGAGGCAAAATATTTCACGGTGATCGATTTAAAGAATGTGCTTTTCTCAATTCCGTTGCACCGTGACTCACAAGACCTGACGTCATTCACTTTCAGGCAAATGCGCCTTAAAAGTATGAGGTTGCCACAGGGGTACTGCGAGTCCCCATCTATTTTCAACAGAGTCCTGCAAATGGACCTAAGCAATATTGCGGTAGACAGTGTTGTTTTGCAGTATGTAGATGACATTCTGATCTGCAGCACCACTGAAGAGCAATGCAGACGCGATTCCCTCCAGCTACTAACTATTCTGGCTGTGAAGGGATACAAAGTTGATAAGGAGAAGTTGCAGTACTGCCAACAAGAAGTGTTGTACATAGGGCAACTGATCTCTCACAAAGGGAAAAAGGTAACCCCAGAAAGGGCTGAAGCTATCATGAACACGGCCAAGCCACACACAATAAAACAAATGCAAAGCTTCTTAGGCCTGTGCAATTATGTCAGAGCATGGGTCTTCGACTACAGCTCATACACCAATCCCTTGCTTCAGGCCCTGAAAAAAGCCCAGGCAATAAGGGAAGATATCGAATGGACTGAGGCAATGGAAAAGGGGTTTGCAGAACTCAAGGGGCAATTTGTAAGGCCCCAGTTCTCGGGATTCCTAATTATGCAGAGGAATTCTATCTGTTCTCACATACCGATGGTAATTTTATGACGGCAGTACTCGCGCAGCGAACCTCGCTGGGGTACAGGCCCCTAGCATATTACAGCAGGAATCTGGAACCAGTCATGAAGGGCCACTTCCCATGCAAACAAAATCTAGCTGCTGCCGCGTTCACAATTGAGAAGGCATCATCCATTGTGATGGGGTGCTCCATGACACTGTATATTGAGCACTCACTGTTCGCCATACTAGAGAAGCCAAAGGGCACACTGACGTCTCAAAGAGCATCCGCCTATGAGGTGATTATCTCTAATCCATCGATCAAAATAGTACGATGTAAAACTGTAAACCCTGCTACGTTCATGGCTGAGCCAGTCACAGAGGGAGAACCCATGCACGACTGTGCGAACTATGAGGAATTCTATGATGAGATCCCCAGGGTAAAGGAAAATGCCCTGGTGAGTGGAGAGATCGTCTTCATTGACGGGTCTTCGAGAATAGACCAAGAAGACGGACAAAGGTATACAGGCGTGGCTGTGGTAAAACACCTAGCGAATGGGGATTTTCAAATACTCAGTGCACGAATACCATCTCACTATTCAGCACAGGCTGCAGAACTATTGGCACTGATACTCGCCATTGAGAATCATGCAGACCAGGAAGTAACGGTGTACAGTGACTACGCCTATGTGATGTTCACAGTGCACGCAGGCTTAGCGTGCTGGAAGAGGAGGGGCTACCTCTAAGCAGACGGCACGCCAGTGCAGCACGCAGCCTTATTGGACAGGCTGATAAAAGCACTGCAGCTCCCAGTGGGCATAGCGGTCGTGAAATGCGCCGCTCACTCCAAGGGGACAGATTTCCTGTCACGTGGAAATCATGAAGCGGACACAGAAGCCAAGCGTACGGCATCTAGGAACGAAACAATCATGGACGTGGAGGTGGCACGTAACCATGAGCGAATGATGATAGCGCGAGCCACCCCAGAAGCCTATAGTAATATTGGACAGACTCAGCTAATGGAGCTCCACGGGGAGGCACCTCAGGAGGAGAAAAATTTGTGGAAGCGTCGAGGGTGTTCTTTAAACCCCTCTGACGGATTGTGGAGGCAAGACAGCACTGGTAAACCAGTAATGCCTGTCGCCCTTCTAAAAGTAGCGCTAGAACAGCTTCACTACCCCATTCACATGTCAAAAGAAAACATACCTGCAACGCTCGCAGAAGACTGGTTCACACCGAATTTGGCGGAGCATGTAGCATTTTTTATGGTGAACTGCATAGTCTGCCAGCAATTCACTGCTGGGCAAACATTAAAGGTAGTGAGAGGAATCATTCCCAGACCAAATGGGCCGTTTCAGCACTTGCATATCGATTATGTCGATATGATTCAGGTGTGCAATGGGTACAGGTATTTAATTGTGGTGGTGTGTCCATTCTCTAGATGGATAGAAGCAGGCCCCTGCACACACCCCGACGCTACCTGTGCTGCCAAGTTCCTGGTGAGGGAAGTGTTCGCTAGACAGGGGGTGTGCGAGGTAATAAAATCAGACAATGGGGCTCACTTTGTTAACGCAGTTTTTGAGCAGATTAACTTGTTGCTTGGTATAAAGCACAAGTTCTCGTCGCCGTATCATCCAGAGGGAAATGGCACATGTGAGCAGCTCAACGGCCTGTTGAAGGAAAGGATAGCCAAATTGAAGCTCACATTAAAGAAGGGATGGCTGCACTGTCTACCACTGGCATTGTATGCTCTTCGGAACCAACCCGGCTCCGACCATCACCTCACGCCGCACAAGATAGTTACAGGCAGAAGGATGAGGACGCCTCTTACCCCCTGAGAGAGAGAGCCAGATGTGATGCCCAGCCAACTACAGAGGTCCTGGGAACAGAGATGAAAGACTATCTTGATTGTATCCAGTGCCTCTGTCATTACAGACCAGCTGCAGCGACGGCGAAAAGGGGACAGCACAACACAAAACGCAACAGAAAGTGCTGATGCAGGCACAGCTCAAATCCTTTGTGCGCCCCTCGTCTTCCCTGTTGATACAGTACTGGTGAGGAACCACACAAGAAAGAGGTGGGACGAGCCAAGATTCAGTGGTCCCTTCATCGTAGAGGATTGCACCCCGTCTGCTGTCAAGCTCAAGGGCAGAAGAGCCTGGATCTTCCTAAATGACATTAAACCCTACATAGGAGAAAGCCCTCCAGCTGCATCCAGCTGTGAAGTAGCTACAGACAACGGGAAAGAACCTAAGCACATGCAGACAAGATCCATGATGAGGAAGAAGGACGCATGAGCAGAAAAGACAAGACGAAAAGAGCTCTTGTAAAAATCTTGGCCTTACACCAAACCTTTCCTCTAAGCATTAAAACGGATAAAAGCAACAAGACGAACACTCTGTGCAGCCAACGATACAGGGTAAAGAAGAGAATCTTGCACCCAAAGCCGCAGTAATGCTACTCATATGAATGTTTAGAGCCACATTGAGCATTGAAAAGACCCTAAGATTCTGATAAGCGGAAAGTAAGACATTCCTGAGAACAAAAAACGATATCCTGAAGCAACCAGTACCAAGACTTTGTCACAAAACGTATGGTCTCCCCCAGTAGAAATATTACAAAGGATGTGCTTTCCTGTTTCCAATTAGTATTAGAGACATATCCATCACTCGTAGGGAGAGACACAAGTATCCCAGATTTCATCCAAAATCCAGCTAACTGGAATATAATACGGCAACTACTGACTGTCCTAGCAGAAGCTTTTACCGAAGTGCCAGAGTACTGGGAATAAGGACAAATGCTTCCACCTCAAGTGATCATCAATGAACTGACTTACACCTTATTTTTCCGAATCATAGAGGAGTGCCCAGGAGCTGTTGGGAGAACCACAGATACCCTAAACTTAATCAGAGACCCAAGAAACAACGAATTCCTAAACCAAGTGTGGTACAAACTAAATTACGTGGTTGCAATCCACTCAGCAGCAAAGTGTAAAAACTGTCCACGTCAAAAGAAAGGATTGTGATCAGGACCTAACAAACAAGGCAGATGTCCATGTCTCCCGCAGATACCCAGCTGGCCCACAATGACATGCTCAGACTAGTCACAGACTATCCAGAAATGGTAGGAAGGCCTGCGGATGTTGACGTCATCACCTTCCTTAGAGATCTGGCCAACGCCCCACACATGGGCACACTTCTCCATGGTATAATGCTCCAAGTGGAGCTGTCCAACTTCCAGCGAGAATTCCTAAGGAGATTCCAGTGAGACCTTTCGCCGAGGGACAGATCGAGGAAACGAAGACTGTTCACGCTGCAAGAAAGGCCTGTGATCTAGATACTAGAAAACAAGAGCGAATGTCATTGAAACCAGAAGACAGCAGATACGCATACTGAGTCTTCTTCCATCTCATTGAGAACTTTCCAGAACTAGTGGATAGACGCAACAATGTTGACGTATCCACATTCCTCAGAGACCCAGTAAAGAACGCTCAATTAAACAGGCTCCTGAGAGCCATCATAGCGCAATTAAGAAGCAATTATGGACATCCACTGCTGAGGAGAGCCTTAGAAGGAGGAGATCCAAAATAGAACCTTTCGTCATCCTACCGTCATGGAGCAGACAGAGGAAAGAGACACTGTTCTTCAACGTGTCGCCGAGAGACCGAACGAAAGGAGCGGACACAAGAACTTCACCATCTTATTTTTTCTTTTTCTTCATCCTTCCATTTTTTCTATTTTTTCATATGGTCACTTTTGTTTTTATGTTTTGTTCCTATTTTTGCAACATCTTATTTTTGTGGTTTTAACTCGTTTTTATTTTTTCCGTATGTTCATTTTTATTTTATTTTTGTTCCTATTTTTACAACTCTATTTTTGAGTATAGCTCAGTTTCTCCTATTTTTGCCACACGTTCACTTTCAGTTTTATTTTTTATTTTTACTTTTTCAGCATTCCATTTTTTGTGATTTTGTAGCAGTTCCATCGTTTTATTCTTTCGCATTGAACTGTTTCCAGCATGTCTTCAGGACCAAGGCAAATTCGAGGCGTTCATTTGGACCTCACCTACTATAGAAACGCATAAATAAATGTGATGTGCCAGAGTTGATAGCCTAACCTTTTTCCATAGTCTAGCGAACAGAACTGTGCTGCATACCCAGAGACTATCATCATCACCCACAAGAGGGGGGACACTTTAAAAACACTCGACACTTTAGTAATAATAGACCTTTTGAACTGTGAGATCAAAGCATGAAAAGAATAAATAATTAACCATGGACTTTATCGAAATGGGGGCCCAGAACAGTAACATAGTTCTACCCCCAGCAGAAGGGTGCCTCCACATCCCTGGAGGAAAATGCTGCACACTATCGTTCCGAACAATAATGTGCATATGTACAGTGATTATTGTTGTTTTTCTATTATTAACAATCAGAAATGCTTTCTTTATTGGTGAACGAAGTGTCCCACTATCAGTACGACCACAGGATAATGAACGTCAGGGTCACACAAAAGCACCCAGACCTTATATAGTGATTCCAGTTCCAAGAAAAGCTAATGATGAAGCAAATTATTTGAAATTGAATGTAATTAGCAGTGATACGTATACACATGAGGTAATGAATGGGGAAAAAGCATGCGACAGGGTCAGCACGAAATGAATGATAAGGTAGCACTGACCACGGCACACACACACACACACACACACACACACACACACAGAATGCACACAAACAAGGGCAAGTATCAATGGCTACAAGGCCTCCGACGAAGGCAGTAGAGAAGGAGAGACTGCCTGCCGAACAATCGGTTCCAGAAAACAGTGGAAATGACCAGGAAAAGCCAAGTGAAATACCAAAGACGGAGGGAATAGCAAAATCCCTCAAGAGAACAGAAATGGCCACGAAGGAATTCACAGAGAAGACACAAATGCTAATAAATGATTTGTTCCCGTTCATAGCCCAAGCAAAGAAACTGCATAAGGAGCTGAGGAACAGGACTATAAAAACTATGTCAGTAGGCACACCTGCCCTAACGCAAGAAACAAGCCGCGAGCCCACAACACAGCCTCACATTGGGAAGTTTGTGAACCAATGGTGGTCAGGGGAAACTGACGACAGACTACAAAAGGGAGGGAAAGGAAACACAAAACCTTCCCCTACTATAGCGATACAGTCAAGATAGCCTTCCCCAGCGAGATACCCGAAGTGGAAGAGCAGCACAGATGCATTCAGAGACATAGTCATAGCTAACTACAGAAGAACGCTAAGAATCAAGAGAAGCCCTCATGAAGATTCCAAAGAACTTAATGACTACCTGGATAGCACAGCCCATCTTGGAAACAACATATGGTACCAGCACATGAAGGAAGTAGGACGTAGGAAGTCAGAAGTAGAATGTTTCGTCTGTTCACTCCTGCCGTACAGTATGGGAAAATCCAAGATCTTTGTGGCTGTAGAAATTGATGTCCAGACGGCGCACTGTATGTCACACATAGCAATGTGTAAGACCAGAGGCCAGTTCATGGGCAGTGATGTTTTCCTGAAATGGGCAACAGAAGCAACTGACCCTGACGAGGATGATTATGTTCAGGACATAAAGACAAGAAACAGAGCCCATACTAAGAATCATGTAATCAGATACGAGAACCCTGGAGTAAAGGGAGCTGGAATTAGATGGAAAGTGAATCAGAAGCTAAACGTTCAAGGAAAAACTCCAGAGGCTCGAAGTTGGAAGAACAGAGGCCAAATGCAGATTTGGGGGACAGTGCTTTCACCGGACGGATGGCATAAGGGAGTGGTGATCTGCAGAGCCTGGATGGTCATTGGTCAATACGAACCTACTATCAACATAGTGCGGAACGGATGCAAGCCATTGTGGCCAAAACTCGCAAAATTACTCACATGGGTCGAAGACAGAGGAGGACCCCTGCAGATAGTACCACTGGAAAGCCCAAAGTTCTGCTTCAGAAACAATGGTATGAGGAAGATGGGAGAGAACCAGAACTGTGGACGAGTCTTTGACGCCCCAGGAATGGTACATGGTACCGCATTAATTATGGATCATTAATGGGCGTGTGGATCCAAAGCATATATAAGAATTCCGAAGAACTGGGGATGCATATGCACGATAGTAAACGTCCATGTTCCTGCACTAGTGATCCCAAAAAGTGACCTGAATATTGACAGTTTCCCAAAAGCAGATGCTCACCTGAGGAAAAGGAGATCTGCGGAGCTGGTATCCCGAATGAAGAGAGAGAATTACTTTTCTGCCAAATCGGAAGAAGCATTTTATGCAATCCCATACGAACACAGGCTGTTTAGCCTCACCTCATCAGTATTCACAACAATACTCTTGCCACACATCCAAATTGGAGCAAATACTAAATGGTTGCAGATAACCAGATGGGAATTACTGCAGACTATCAACACCACTGTAAAAGGATTCAATGTGATCAAGGAAGAACTGAGGGCAATCAGACTGATGACCCTCCAAAACAGATATGTGGTTGACATGATTACTGCAATGGATGGAGGTGTTTGCGCAAAAATTGGAGAATCATGTTGCACATTCTTACCATCTCACGATGAAGAGAATGGAACCCTCACAGAGGCCATAAGCATGTTGACAAATCTAAAGAATCAAATGATTGATGAACCGGATGAAGTGGACGATGACAGCTGGTTTGGGAACCTGTTCTCATGGGTCCCACAATGGATGGCTGATATATTCAAGTTTCTGGGAGCCCTGCTAGTAATGATACTACTAGGTTCCTGTGTGATCAAAATAATCATCACACAGTGCCAGAAAACAGCAAAGAAAGCCATTAGGATGACGATTATGGTCGATGTCGAGCCAGGGTGGAAGCCCAGAGACCTAACTGATGAAGAGATAGAAGAGATAAAGGACTTTGTGAAAGCCAGTGAGTTTGCGCCAGAAGGAACCAAATTTGCATATCCTAAGAAGCAAAGAAAGTATGAAGGAAAATGGATTTACTTCAGTCCAAATGGACAATGCCAGCTAATGAGCTGGAACAAGGATGAGCATGTCAAAACAGCAGGGAGTTTGAAAGGCATGATCAAAATATGGACTCCAAAAACGCAAATGTTCACGCCATCATGTACCAACCCTGAAGATGATGAACAAAAAACTGAAGAATCAAGAGAAATGGAGACGAAAATTGAAGCAGCAGTGGTCGATGAACCGACCAGAGGGGGGAGTGTAGAGGAGGTTCCAGACATGACCTGCACCCCTGCCCATCATTTCGATCTGCCAGGAAGGTACCCGCCAAGGGGCGTGACATATGAAGAGCAAATGAACTAACAGAGAGCCGCACTGGGACTCTGCCCAGTGTACATTAGGAGATCCGTGCATGTTGAAGTGCCCATAACCAGACAACCCTGGGCAGCACGGCACCCTATCAGACAGCCATACCAGCTGCTGATACGAAATGAGGAGTACCTTCATGCAGTCCACGAAGAGACCCCAAAAGCCTTAATGGAAGGCCAGTAGAAATGACATAAGTGCCTGAACAGACTCGCAAATGAACAAGACGGATAACGAAGATAACACCCCAACACAAGCAGTTATGAAAACAGATGTAATGGACACAGGGGAGAGAAGATGCTAAAACATAGGGAAACGTGTTACAAGACAGAATGAAAGTAGGTGATTGGGGGAAGGAGAGGCCGGGGCATCATCCACAAAAAGTCTGATAGATCTGTCGACCAGAAAGGAGGAGATCCTGGTAACAGCTTCAGGACAAAAATGAGCTGCCGAAGCAAGGTGCTGACACAGAATTTGGTGGTCCACGAGGTCAAAGGATGCAGACACAAGCAGAAGAAGAAGAAGCACTGATTTGTCTGCATCTTTGATCTCATCCAGTTGGTATGTTAGATCCAGCCATGCTGATTTCATGCCATGGCCTGGCTGGAAGCTTGATTGATGCAATCCTAGGATTTTGTTAGATTCAAGGTATAGCTGGATCAGGAGGTTGAAAGGCTGATCCAGGATTTTGAGGAGGAAGGGAATGGTGGTGATTGGGTGGTAGTTCATGGGGCTGGCCGGGACTAGGATGGGTTTTATCAGCAGTGGGAGAACCCATGCATCCTTTTTTGGCACTGAGCAGGCAGAGAACAGGGTGTTGATGAGCGTAGTAATGAAAGGTGAGAGGGCTTCAGCACAGTCCTTGATAACAGAGGTAGAACACACATCCACTTGGCAACGGGAAGGTTTGAGGCCTTTCATGATCAGGGTGACCTTCAGAGACTGGTTTGAAGTTAAATAGAGATAGGTTCTGCAAAGTGGCCGGTGGACAGGTGTTAGTGGAGCCTCATGTGCTACTACTGACAGCGTTATTTTTTTTTTAGGACCGTCTTCTGGCGATTGTCGATTTTATCTAGGAGGGCATGTTGGATGTTGGTGCACCAGATACTATCCTTGGTACAGTTGGTTGGTGGAAGAGTGGGAAATTCCAGCTCATGCAGAATATCGAAGAGCTAGCGGGTGCTTGATTTGGCATTAGAAATCATAGTATTATAGTGGTGCTTTTTGCTTGTAATATGATCTGTTTATATTTTCTCGCTAAGGAGGCAAAGCAGGCTTTATTCGGCTCAGCATAGTTTTTCCTCCATTTAGTTTCAGCCTCACGTTTTTTCAGGCGGAAGGATCTGATGTCAGCGGTGAACCACGCGTTAAGATGTGAGGCAGGTTTAGCTTTGCGTTGGGCAAGGGGAGCTAAGGTGTTAACCGCACGTGTGAAGGTTTTGTCGTAAATGTCGACCAAACAGGCAGGGTCACTAGAAGGGTACAACGTCCTTTCATCGCAGGACTTATTACCGTGATTTTTTTAATGAAACAAAACCATCTATTTTTTTGGGGGGTTAGTAAATTATATATATGGGATGTGGGTGTTTGGGAAAAGATAAAAAAAATTAAAGGGAATGGGGGGCTTGGGGGGAACCACCCCCCCAAAAATAATTGTAAAAAAATATGATGGGTTTTTTATTAAAAAAATTGCAGTAAAAAACCCAGCGAAAAAACATCCTGCCATGAAATGACATGGAACCACTGGAAAGAGGCTGGACGGGAAGCAGCTCGTCCAGCATTGGCAGAATACAGGTCTTTGTTAGGTTGCGAGAGCTCCTGGTTAATGTGGGAGGTTAAGGCATGGCGGAAGTTGGAGGTGGGTTTGACCTAGGTATGATGAATGAGATAATATTGGGATCAGTCCAAGCACAAGGCAGATTGGAAGTAACTGAAATGTGAAAGTTTGTGTCAGCTAACCAGTACAGGATGCAGCCTTTGGTGTGCGCAGGGCTGGGGATTTCTTGTGTGAAGCCTAGTGCTGTAAGGGAGCTGACTAGGGATATATGATATATGATATGATAGGTTATTTATAATGCGCTTAATACCCAGAGGTTTCTAAGCGGAGACCCGGGGATCGAACCTGTGTTGCTCTGTGTCGTCTTGCTTCCAAGGCAAGCACCTTGCCCCTGAGCTAGCCTCCTGATGAGGCGTTAGTGTCATCCTTCTGCTTGAAACCCAGATTGAGGTCTCCAAGGAGTAGGGCCTTGGAGGTGGGTTTTGTGTTAGACGGGAGGAGGTGCAAGATATCCTCTTCAAAAGAGTGGAGTGGGCATGGAGCGTCGTAGACCAAATGCATAGTTATTGTGGAGGTGTGGAAAAGATTCATGGCTTGATTCATGGAATTATTTGCGTGAAAAACGCAGATTTGCGCGCCTTTCTGCCTGAAAATCCACATACGTCAAACAGGGATTTTCGGGCAGAAAGATGCGCAAATCTGCGTTTTTCACACAAATAATTCCATGAATCAGGCTGTTAATTTGGTCATAAGTAGCTTTCCACTTGGAAGGGTCGAAGTGCAGATTTCTCTAATGGGGTGAGAATCTCTTACTATTTGTGATAGCCCCACCCCCGCCTTTTGAGTCTGGTCTATCTTTGTGGAGGATGGTATATTTGCGCAGTATTGCAATGGACAGTGATGGGCCAGAAGCAGCGTGTAGCCAAGTTTCAGAAATGGCTAAGAGGCCAAGATTGTTGGACGTAATAAGGTCTGAGATAGACCTAGCATTCACTAGAACTCCCTTTAAAGATGTGACTGGGGAGTCCAGTAGGCACTTACTGTTGTTGGCACGCCCGTGGATTGAATTGCTATTCTTAAGGCTATTCAGTGAAGGGGGGAATAGTCAGGTGTAAGGTTGGGGTCAATGCATGTTTTTTACGTACCTCAGAGATAACGATAAATAAGGTAGTACCGGTGGCAAAACTCTGGGTTAGGTTGATCATGCTAGGCTGGCTGGACATGATAAAGGTATTCAAAGTTTGGCAGGATGCACAGTCGCTGAGGTGGTCAGTGGGCAGTCACTATAGATCAGCTGTGATAGGCTGGTTGGGGATTAGTTGTTTATTTTTATTTATTTATTGCATTTTCAACGCGCTCACACATCCCAGGGGCATCGAGGCGCTGTTACAGGAATATGTCTTAGTTGCGTTTTTATAACGTGCTTAATACCCAGCGGTTTCCAAACGCAGACCCGGGGATCGAACCTGTGTTGCTTCGTGTCGTCTTATTTCCAAGGTGAGCATGTGAGCACTGAGCTATCCTCCTGGGATAGCTTGTTGTTTAAAGACAGAGCGTGAGGGTGCATAGAAGTGCTTGCAGGGTCTGTGGAGGCGACTTAGTGGCGGCTGAGGCAAAGTCTGAGGCCACATTAGTAGATGAGGTGAGTCCAAGGTTAGAGGGGCTGTTGCCACGGGTGTTTGATGAAATGCCTGGTTGGGTGTCTGCACTGGGTGTATCTTGCAACGTGCTATAGTGCGAGCTGGATGTGCTGGTGCGTGGTCCTGAGTTGGGGAGATATGGGCCTGCCGTAATAAGCAAGACGGGGGTCAGTGCGCAACGTCAAACAAGTCTATCTCGCGTTACCAAGGCAGAGCAGAGATGTGCCTCGAATGGCTGGTTTGGCCGCATTTCATTGGGTAGGCCTGTAGGTGCAGGGAGGGATACAGGGGGCATACTGAGCCAGTGAGAAAATGAGCAGGGCGGGGTAGACGAGTGAAACAGGAGGTTTTTAGGCAGAGCAAGAGTGGCCATACCGCCGGAGAGGAGTATATGCACGTACCTTGGTATCAAAACTTCTTGGCGGCCTTCCTAGGTCCGACAGGTGATGAAGGCCTTCTTGGGAAGCCGGCTTTGCCTGTCGGCTCCTGCGCTCTGTGTTCAAGTGTTGTGGCAGCGACCAATACGCTGCGATTGGAGGAGGAGCAGCAGGGAGGCATCTCTGGATCGATGCTGGCCTCTGCACTGTGGTGGCCATATTTGTGTCAGATCTCCTGACAAAGATACAAACAGGCCGGCAGGGCTTACCTTTAGGGTGGTATTGAAGGTGCTTAGGCTCAAAGCAGGAGAGCAGATGGAATCTTGGGCCTAAAGTGCAGAAACTCACCTGTGGGACCAACATGAATAGTACATATATTGTGTGATGTGGAAACTTTGAGAGTAGAATTCCTAAAAACAGACTTTATATGCATGGACACCTTAAGGCCTCCCTCATCGGTTTTTTATAAGGAGGTCAAGATAAGTGATTTAATGGAATGTGGATACCATAGTATTTTATTTATTTATTTATTGTGCAATTGTAAGGTGCTTATACATCAAGTAAATTGTGTTTCAGAACGCCCACAGAGCAACAGGGAAGGAACATGGGAATGAAAAGCAAGCATAGCAATGACAGAGAAAGGCAGTCCTAATAGGCCTTGTGAGCATTCAGAGAATGCAAGTGCAGCGAGAGAGGAATTAGGGTGGTTAAGTGCTAGGAGTAATAAGGAGGGAAGTGCTAGGGAGTAAGGTGCCTACTGTTAAGTGAATGGCAGAGATCACTTGGTGAAAGTGGTCAACTTCAATAAATAAGTGCTGGCCAGTGACTGGACAGGACGGTGGGCGCCTAAGGCAAGTGCTGGGAGTGGGTGGAGGCTAAAGGCAACTGTGGTGGGAGGTCAGAACCCAGGTCGACACATACAGTCCATGGTCACCAATTTCAGTGACTGTGCGGTTTAGCAAAGGGGGGAGGGTGGGTGGAGGTGAAAAGGAAAGTCTTGAGGAGCTTCCGGAAATTGAGAAGATCCGGCTCAAGACAAGGAGGAAGGGGGAGGCTGTTTCAAAGGGGGGAGCCAGCCGAGGAGAGAGATTGTCCACAAAGCTTGCTGTTTAGCGGATTGCTTGACATGCAGAGTTGGTGCTACACTACGATAAAGATCTGGAGGGAGTGTATTTCGAGAAAGCCAGTTGTAGAAAGCGTGGTACCCGTCCCCAGACAGCCTCATGGATGATGTAGAGCAATGATCCCCAACGTGTAGCTCGGGAGCAACATGTTGCTCATTGCACCCTAAATTGTTGCTCGCTAGTTGCTTTGAGGCATGATGTGGAGGTCTAGAAGGAGGTTCTGAAGGAATCAGAGCTCAGTAGCATTATAGCCAGGACAGAGTCCTGGACTGTGCAAGAATGTTGGCCATTGAGCCTGCTGTGGTTCCAGCTGGCTTATAACAATGAGGTATTTCCTATCTAGCACTACACACCCATAAGTCTCAGACCGCTGAAATAACAGAAGACATTATTATCCCAGAGTGGTACTCAATTTATCGACCTCAGAAGGATGAAAGGCTGAGTTGGCCCTGCCGGGATTCGAAGCTGCCACACCAGGCTGCGCACAGATATCAGAGCAAGCTCTTAGCTCACTATCTGACCAGCACAGTTTGTTGCCAACATGCAAATTATTTTTCGGTATATGTCCTTACTTATTATAGCAATGTCATTGTTATAACCCTGTCATCTTCAGATACTTTGCCCAGCTGACAAATGTATTAATTAGCAAAATAATTGAACCATGTTTGAGTCCTGGAGAAAATCGTCATATTTTGTTCTTTTGTACAGCTAGTAGGAGCATAATGGGCAAAAAAGCGGCACGCATACCCAACTTTCCTTTATTAAATAATTAGCATGCACTGCTTTTTGTACAAATGAGGTTGGTGTTTGATGCCACTATGCATGAACAGGCTTGGCCGGCCCTCCCACCAAAAGCCCACTCCTGGCCCCTGTCAGCTCCCTGTCCACTCAGGTACGCTCTCCACCCCCCTCTGGATCCCTGTTTTGTGTGCATGTACCCCCACAACCTCTCTGAACCCCCATTTTGTGTGCCGGTACCCCCAACCCCCCTCTGGTCCCCTGTTTTGTGTGTCTGTACTCCCCACCCCTCTCTGGTCCCCCATTTTGTTTAACAGTACACCCCCTACCCCTCTGGAACCCCGTTTTGTTTAACATTACCCCCCAACACCCCTGGACCCCGTTTTGTTTCCCAAAACCCCCTCTGAACCCCCATTCTGATTAACCTTGTTTTGTGTGCCTGTACCCCCATTCCCTTCTGGACCCCCATGGTGTGTGCCTGCACCCCCCACTCCCTCTGAGACCCCTGTTTTGATTAACATTACCCACCACCTTCCTCTGATCCCCCATTTTTTAACAGTACCCCTCACCCACCCCTGGGCCCCCGTTTTGTGTGTCTGTACCACCACCCCCTCTGAGACCCCTGCTTTGTTTAACATTACCCCAACCCCCTCTGGTCCCCCATTTTGTTTAACAGTAACCCCCACACCCTTGTAGACCCCTGTTTTGTGTGCCTGTACCCCCCACCCCCTCTGAACCTCCATTTTGTGTGCCTGTACCCCCCAACCCACTCTGGACTCCTGTTTTGTTTAACATTACCCACCACGCCTCTTTGGTCACCTGTTTTGTGTGCCTGTACCCCCAACCCCCTGTGGTCCCCCGTTTCTGTCTGACTGACTGTTCCCCTCCCCCCCACTGCTCCCCTTTTTGTTCGCTCACACAACCCCCCAACCCACCTCTGACCCCCCTCTGGTCTGCCTACTTTAAATCCCCTTCTTGCTTTCCCACCCTCTCCCCTCCTCCCTTCACTGTATCCTTAGCACTTATGCTTTTTCAGATATGTCGCTGACCTGTTTGATTGCTGCTTGTTTGTTACCCCCACATTTGTTTTCTTCTACCTATCCCCCTCCTGCACTATGTGAAATGTTGTTAGGCCTAGTAATGATAGTCGCCTGTTTTGTTCCTCTCCTTCTCCCTTAACTCCATTTCCCTTAGCCCCCCCCACTCCTCCTGTAATTTTCCAGCACTACCTCAATTGTCGCCAGGCATAGTAATGTAGCCGCCCGTGTCTCATTCTCCTGCCCACCCCTTCTCCCCTCCTTATCATTTTCAATAGCTCTTGCTCTATCACTAATGTCTCTTGTCCTGTTGGATAGTGGCTTGTTTGTCTCCCCCCCTTCCTCTTTTGTTTTCTCCTCCCTCTCCCCCTCCAGCACTATCTGAAATGTCGTCAGGCCTAGTATGATAGTCGCTTGTTTTGTTCTTCTCCTTCTCCCCTTATTCCATCCCCCTTAGCCCCCCCCTCCTCCTGTAAATTATCGGCACTAACTCAATTGTCATCGGGCATAGTAATGTAATTGCTTGTCTGTCTTCTTTGCCCTCACACACCCTCCCCTCCTCTTTGTGTATAGCACTTGCACTATCTGAAATTTCGCCTGGCTGATTATGATAGTTATTTTTCACATTCTGAATGTATCAAGGACTTGTAAGAATGTCACTGTATTCTCCCTTGTTCCCTACCTGCCTTGAAGCGCTTTGAAACACATTGTGTATAAATAAACAATCAATTCAATTATACTTATCGGAAATATTGATTTGAGTGTCACCTAGATTTATTATTACATAGTGTGCTAGTGGAAAATTTGTCATCGTTTGGTACTCTGCCCATCTGGCACATGGCTAACGGACAGATAAGGGAAATGCATGCCACATTTTTCTTGATTAACTTGTCCTACATTTCAATCCAATTAAGGTCCTGTTAATTAGTTTTAATGAACATGCCATTTAAAACAAATACTTGGCTAACACCACCACACCCCTCTATGAAGTGGTCATGAAATGTTCAAAGTTTTTAGCAATGTTTGCCATTAAGTCTTGTGCAAAATCCCTTTTGGGAAGAGAAAAGAGGCTCCAAATCCTTCATTAAGGTATTATTTGTATTCCTAACCACTTTTTCACCAATGTAAAAGGCCTCCAGAGCTTTAAAATGCTCAATTTGCCATTAAATTGAAAAATAATTCTTAGGAGATAACCTCCAAAGCCCCAGTGAAGTGATCTTTAAAGCCTACTATGTAATGACCACTATTACTAAATCAATATTTATTTAACCACATTCTCCATTGAGTTAGCGACATTTAAAAACATGTATAATATTTCATAAAATTCACAAAGAACAAGCCCAAAATAAAAAAGCAGCTTTAACATATACAAGCTATATATAAAACCATGATCATTACAATTAATTATATAAAACAGAGCTACGCATGTCCACGCTTTCACAAAACAGAGAAACGACAAATTAACTGAAAATGAACCAAATCTTCAGTGACTCCTATTTTGCAGGCACACTTTGTGCTTCGTCCTGCACACCCTCTTAATTCATTGAGAGTAGGTATATTTTAACGTACCATTAGCATCTGCCTCCTGCATTCTGGGGATCTTATTTCACAGATGTCTCCTTACCATTTTATATGTGTATGCAAGTCTGCATATAAAGTTAGAGAGCAGCCTATGTGTATTTTGGAAACTTTCATTTCTCCCCATCGGACAAGGTCTTGCTTTAATAGCTATTTTGAGTTGACTTAATGTGCCAAATTTAGTTGCATCCCACCCGCTGTCCAAATGTACAGTGCCTTACAACACTGTACCACAAGTATTTTTCTTTACCAGGGGAGGCTACAATCGCACTTACACTGAAATTCACTTTATGATTAGCAGAAAATCCCAAATGTGCTTTTAAAAAATAAGTACACAATGTTAACTTGCCAGACACCTTCAAACTGAACACCCCCAATTCAGCTCATTAGGCGCTACCAGGTATATCTGCAGGGAGACCTGCTATTTGGCACATTCATTTATTTTGCAACCCCTCCAGAACATGACAGTTTGAACCACCCTAGATTTTGCTGACATACAAATCGTGTAACAGACCTTTGCATTATATACCTCCAGGCATTTGTCCAATCAGAATGCCCCAAACTTGAAATCAAAATGTAAAAAGTACTATAAACCTTAATGATGCCCTTTTAGCTGTCTTCCTAAAATGACTGACCAAAGCACCGCTCTTTGAGAAGAGCAGACTCAAATAAAAATGAGACCATCTCCTCATCTCTACATTCATTTAAAAACTAGCTACAATGTTTCATCCTTTTCCTGAACACCATTATTTTTGATTTTATCATATTTAATTTCAAACTATAGTTTCCCAAAATAGTAATTTGTGTTTAGCAGGCCCTGTTGGAGACCTGCTGAGGTAGTCCAACATAGGTGTGTCTCCAGCATTAAGAAGCTTGCGATAAAATGTACCCTTCAAAGAGGTTGGATTAACTTTCCTAAGAGAAGTACGAGAATCAATGTCTGAAAGGAATACATTGGGGCAAATTACATTCCTGCTTTTCACCTTTTTGGTATAATTCGCCGATCTTGTATACCGGACAGACACTGAGATATCTGCATATCACAGTTGGGTACGGTTTGATAAGCCGTTAGGGACCTCAATACAATGTAAATTACGCCACACTATGTTTCCATCAGTCAAATCAAATGCTTTCTCCAAATCTGAAAAAAACCAAAAATAATCTCCCTCCTTTAACCTTACCGTATTTTTCTATGATCGTGCTCAGAGTGAAGCAGTGATCCACTGTACTAAGCTCTCCCCTGAAACCCGTTTGGGAGAGCTACAAGATATTGTTACCTTGTGTCCATTCCTCCAGGATGAGCTACAAACATTTGGAGACTATTTTACTGGCAATGTCCAGTGAGGAAATTGTCCTATAACCATGGGGGTCTGTGGGGTCAAAGGACCATTTGTCCGAGAAGATGGCATAATGCCTGTCTCGACAACTGCATTAAACATAAAACAGTTTGGAGTCCTTTGAAAAAGCTCCCATTGTATCTCAAATTCTTTTTTTGGTGTCTTTTGGCAATTTGAATATGCCATTTTGAAACTATAAATCTGACCAGCAATGTACATACCACTCATTAAATCGTGGCTCAAATTTCTTTTCGAGATTCTAATTTGTGCATCAAACCATGAGGCATCCCTTTCTATAATCTGGACCTCCTGAGCTTGGGGATGCTGTTTGCCAATTGCTTAGTTCTTGATAGCTTCAACAAAAGCCTCAAAACTGACACATTCCTTTGTGGCCTATGAACTGATTAACAGTTTTAAGAGAATATCTTAATCTCTTGTGAATCAGTAACTATTTCCAATGCCTCCTTGTCTAGCTTAGGCATCGGCAAACAGCCCCTCTGGCCGTTGGGCATCTTCTTCATGGTTCCTACCCTGGCCGTTGGAAAATTAACTGAAGAGGATACTGTTAACTCTTTGTCTATTCAGAAATGTAAAATGTCATAACATTCCCGAAGAGAAACAACCCACAACAGAGTAATCAATGACTCTGGAACAGTATTGCTGATGTTGTATGTTTAGGAATGCACCATTTGCCACTAAAGATCCCAGAAACTCCCTGGGCAGATTCCCAAAGTACTCCTGAACATCAGTGCTCCGTTTGCGACCAATTTTAATGTCCAAACATTAGCATAACATTTCTTAAAAATATTTTGCTCGAGAACCGGAAACCCCTGATAATGTTTATTTAGTCTTGTTTAACAACTTGACTGGTCCTATGTGTCTAAAAGTGTACTACTGAACCCTCAATGTCCTCGACATTTCCTGCAAACAACCACTTAATGTCAAATGAAGTTAAAGGCCTTGCAAATTTCCTTTACTAGAATTTCTCGTGATCTAGGTAACTATTAAGTACGGCAAACTAAAATGGTCTATAAGCAGTCTCAAGTTTATTGTATTTCTAATTTGTGTTGCAATCATTTACCCGCCAACTGAGCGCCAATATGTTGAGTTGAAAAATGGATGTTGCTCACCATTTCATTTGATATGTGCATTTTGCTCATTGTGCACAAAAGGTTGGGGACCCCTGATGTAAAGGGATTAGAATTTGATCCTTGCAGCAACCAGGAGCCAGTGGAGAGTTTGTAGGATTGGAGAGATGCCGTCCCTAGGCTAGAGGCCAAAGATACGTCTTGCAGTCCTATTCTGGATTAGCTGGAGGGGACGTAGAGAGGAAGAGGGTAGATTAAGGAAGAAGCTGTTGCAGTAGTCAAGCCTAGAGAGTACCAGAGCTCTGGAGACATTGAACTTCTGGGGAAAAGTGAGGAAAGGAAAGATACCTTTGAGGAGGTGAAGTTGAAAGTGTGACTTCTTGGCAAGGTCCTGGATGTGAGGGAGGAAGTAAGGAGAGGGGTCGAAGAAGACTCCAAGTTTTTTTGCTTCAGATGAAGGAGAGGGGGGAGAACCCATAGTGGGTGGCCAGAGTGAGAGGAAGAAAGAGGGTGCAGGAGTCACAATAGGAAGGATCTCAGTCCTGCTGGCATTGAGGCAGAGATTATTGGAGGTACACCAGCACTGGATGGCCAATAGGCAGTCAGGAATGATGGAGGAAGTAAGGAGGGGATCAGAGGGGAGTTTGAAGAAGAGTTGTGTGTCATCTGCATAACACTGGAAGTAAGGGGAGTAGGTGAAAATTAGGTGTACAAGCAGGGCAAGATAGATGTTAAAGATCCAGGGAGAAAGGTTGGAGCCATGGGTGATGCCACAGGTGGAGATAGAGGTGGGAGAGGAGAAAGAGCCCAGGATAACCTGGGAGGGACGGTCACGGAGGAAAGATATCAGCCTGTCCAGTTCCCGCTCCGAGATACCTAGGGTATCGTGGAGCTGTTTTATGGGGATGGAATAGTCGACCGTGTCAAATGTAGAAGAGCGTTCAAGTAGAATAGTAAAATCTAGTATTCACATTCAAGGCATCCACAAATTCACCACGATTAAACTCATGCTCAGTCCAGATTAGAAAGATGATTTTAGTATAGAAATGCCATTGATAAAATATTGCTGTGTACATATCAATAGCTCTTAGAACCATCCCCTAGACAATTTTGCATACAGGGGCCAAACCTTACCCACATTGCAGTCCCCATTAGGTGCAGGAAGAAAATATCTTTGTAAACAAAGAGAGGATTGCAGAGAATAAAATGGGTGATGCATAGGAGGAATTCTGTATATTAAAAGTGTGATGCAAAATGTTAATTGAGATAGTGTCTCATGGCCTTAAGCCCACCCTTGTGGAAAATCCAAACAGACCAGCATGCCTGTTTGCTGAAAAAAGCCATCCAATAGTTGTTGCAGAATATGTGTCATATCTCTCACATAAGAAGGACAATGTGGCAGCAAAGGTTGCAGAAATAATCTCTATATACAAATGCCTCCACACATATGCTGCTTGCTGAAGAAATAATAGTTTGCCTAGGAAAATCATCTGTATGCACCTTAAGCAACATGTGAATGCATGGCATACTAAGTGCAGATTACAGAAGTAATCATATTCATATTAGTAGATACACTTATCAGAAACACCCTTTTTTTGAAACAGGGTCCTAAATTAATCTGAAATTCGACAAATACAATTAGATGGTAATCTTATGTAATTGCTCACTTGAAAAGCTGTTGTTCCAACTTCTTCCTTTAGCCACATCTGTGCACAAACACCTGCTTTTTGGCAATTTTGGAGTCCTTACTAATTGATTTAATGGCATAAGAATGTTCTCGATGAGTCACATGAGAATGTAAATATGGTTTCAATGTTTTATTATAAAAAATACATACAAAGACAAGACAATTGGAGGTCCCAGTCTAAGGGTGGTCTCTGTACCCTTTCCCTCATACTCCCATCGCCACACCCCAGGCCACTTACTCCCAAAAGATATCACAGTATATAGGTGACCCCTACAGTCTAGTCTTTTCTTGTCATAGGGAGGGCCTAAAGGCTGTAGCTTTATCTTGCTAACTCCCTCGGGGACTTCCTAAGTGACAGAGATGGGTAGTTTGATGGCCTATGTGTGCCTTTCATTGGGATGATTGCCTTTCAACCTTTAACCTTACTCTCCTCTCCCTATGCCTTTTTCCACCCTCCTAATCATATCTCCCGCTCCCTGCCCTTCTACACTCAGTATCCTGACCGCATTGCTTATCTCCCAACTCCTGTCTCTACTACCCATATCCCTCCTAAAACTGTCATCCTATGATTACCCTTTTCCCTACTACTCTCCAACTACCTGTAGGGAAATGGTACCCTGCTCTCCACCCAGGAATATAGTGCACTGCTCACTAAACTACACCCAAGGATATAGTGCCATGCTCACTGAACTACATGCAAGCGTATAGTGCCCTGCTCACTACAGTCGTTATACCTCCTTCCTTCTAACCACCTCTAAAACCCTAATTTAAGTATTACTTCTGTCTCACACAGAATCACACACCTAAATATAAGGAGCCAAAATTAGTAGCAGTCTCTCAATCCCAACACCTCACGTTCACTCTCTCCAAACCTGACAGAAATCTCAACCAAATTCTCCTCGATTTGCTGCATCCTCTGGTTTCTTGGTCCTCCTTTCTCCCCTCTGGCCTCACCAAAACTCCTCTCACAGCAGACTGACTCTGTTGGCTTTGTATAGCCCTCGCCCTCCTGCCTAGAAGGTTCTCACTGCTCCGATTGGTGGCTCGAGTCAGCTGCTCTCTTCTTCTGCTTTTGGTGGCTGTTATTTCTCTAGAAAGTCTTCATAAGGACCCTTAGATCCACCACCTTTTCAGTTTCCATTTTCTTCCACCCTGTCATGCTTCCTCCTGAACCATTTGATCTAGGTTTCCCTCTTGGATCCAGTATGTCACTTTGCAATTGGGTTTTTGAGAGGGTTTCCTGGTCTCCGCTACTAGTACGTTTCCCCACGTTTCTCTGCTGATGCTCCAATGTGGTTGTGGGGTCCCTATGGTAGGTGCTGGGTTTCTCCTTTTGCTCCAAAATGAGGAAGCCTAGTCACCAATTTCTACTAGAGCAATACGCGTGTTCCTCCTGTTCCAGGCTGGTTTATATCAGTTGAGGCCAGATGCATTGTTGGACTTGTAGTCCAAGATGTTCTTTACGTTGTGCTGCTTCCCAGTATCCACAAGCCATCCCAGGTTTCTGGGGAGTCTGGTGGATTGCAGGCAACTGTAGCTATTGGGTCTTGTGTTGGTACATCAGGCTTTTCTGAAAGAAATAACTCTGGTGCACCACCTGAAAAATAAAAGAAAGAAGCCTGGCTAGGGCAGAGACCTAAAGGCATCTGATCAGGGACAGGGGGGACAATGCACATACACAGCTCCACACACACCGGGCCTCGGGGCCGAAGGCTGCCCCTTCGAATACCCCACACCTCCTCTGGGCCCTTTGGCCCCCTTAACTGGGTCAGACCCATGACCCTGTCACAATAGACTACATTTGATCATAAATCAGATTATAAATATTATTTCTGGCCTTACGCTATAAACACTTGAGATCCACTATTGAACTCCTAGAGAAGGCAACAACATGACTGAAATTACCACGGGTAAGGTCAAACCTAGATTTCGCCTTCAAAGTAGTTGGCATAGATATATTTGTATCAATGTACTTGGTCATGGGACCTACGGGCACTCAAAGGTTAAGTAGAAACTACTGTCATCTCTCATCTTCTTTACATATATGTGCCATTCTTTCTAAAACTGCACCTCATATACTCTGATGTCTATTAAGTACAAAATCAAGCATCACAAAAATGCTCATGTTATAAATGCAGACTTTTAAACATTTCCTCTTTGTATCCCCAGCTCCTTCATTACATCCGGAAAGTTAATTTCACAAACTCCAACGGGGAGGAGATATTTTTTGATGCCAATGGGAACCCGCCGGGCATCTATGACATTCTGAATTGGCAGGTGACACCCGAGAACACGTTCAGCTTTCTGACCGTCGGTCGTTTTGACTCCAGAGCTCCATCCGGGCAAGAGCTGACACTCAATCAGAGTGCAATCATCTGGAATGGAGGGCAGAGACAGGTTAGTTCTGATCATCTCGACTGCACAGAACCTAGAAGGGAGTGTAGAGAAAATGCGTGTTGACTTTATTTTAAGCATCTTTGATAGGATTGTGTCTGCTCGGTCTATTCCAAAGATTTGGAATTCAGTTGTATGTACTTCCTCTACATGTCTGGTAAAACTGTAAGCATCTCTGTGGTGAGATCCGGAGAGCCACACGCAGCTTAATGGTTTATTCGTTGGGTCCCATCAGTGAGTCTCTATATACAGTAACCTGGAATCCACGCATGGGCGCCTTATTGATGAGACCGGGGCTGGAGCCTGACTGTCTAATATGGGAGAGATGGCTTTGTTTTCTGAATTTCTGCAGTTTATTCTTTAGTGAGCTGGTGATTCTTTTTTTTTCAGGGTGTTTGGAGCATCCCTGTGGCTAGGGAAAGATTACAAAGTTCCATTAGGGGTGCTTAGGGATAGGCTTGAGATTTCAATGGATTCATGTTTTTCATGATAGACAAGGCCTGTTTCAAGAAAATAGGTTGGAGTCTTCTTGGCCTCCTTATGAGTCCGGGGAGTCATTTTTTTCCAGCATCCGGCAATGGGGACTTACCGGGTCATTACGGCCCCGGCGGCCCCGGTAATTACCCATTGCCGGGCGCCGGAAAATATTAGTCTGCATTCCCATCTATTGGACTCAATGGGAATGGGGAGGACGGATGCACCGGCACCATTCGTGAATGGTGCCGGTGCATCCGTCAAGGGCTGCAAGCGGGTGCCTTTCCGCCACCAGGTCAGACCTGGCAGGCAGAAAGGCACCCGCTCGCAGAACCCGTAGTTTGCCGGTCCGGAAACAACGGTCCCGGCAAGGTTACCAGCATCGTTGTTTTCGGATCGGCAACCTTGTAATGAGGCCGATTATCCTTGTGGTGTGCTTGTTCTCCTTGTCATTAGGATTAGGGAAGGACTCTCTGGTCGTTTACACTTCAAATGTGAAGGAAGTTGACTGATCTGGAGTGGGGTTCCATCCATGAGCCCATTTGTATCGTGTTTACCAGTTTGTTATCGATGGTAAAGAGCACTTTGGGTTAGTTGCGAGTCTGCTTAATGTGCTCGTAAGCGAAGCTATTTTTGGGTTTATTGTGCCGATTTAATTTCTGGCGTGCTGGGTGGATTTTTATTTTATCTTCTGTTTTGGGGGATTTTGTCCAAACATGTTGCAGTTTCCAACCCTTTGTTAAATAAGGGATATAGGTCGGTTGAAGTATTACTCTGTTGCCATTTCATCGGACTTCTTCCGTTTGGAGATGAGAGGAGCTGCTCAGATGTGATGGCATCTCTTAAGGGTATTTGGTGCTGGCTGGGTCCCGCATGTGGAACTGGGGGAATCTTCTTTTAGTTCTAAAGGTGATCTCATCTTGGAAGGGATGAGCGTTTACACAGGTGTCTTAGACTGGTGAGTGGAGGCAGGATTGCATCAAGAAATGCCCCGACCAGAAGGCTGGGGTGAGGTGATGCACATGCCAAACCCCTTCGAAATTAGAGACACTTCAAATCTAGGACCCCGATGGACCATATGGCTCAGAGACTTCAAATTCTACACGGGAGCGATAGGGCTAACTGATGACGCAAGGTTGAAGAACACGCTGTTCTTGGCAGTTGGGCCAGCGGTGAGGGACATTGCCAGAGAGCTACTCAATGTTGACACAGCCACATATGGCGAACTCCATGCCAAATTATCTGAATACTTCGCCCCACACACGAACGTCGACTATGAACGTCACGTATTCCACACGACCAGGCAAGAAAAGGGCGAATCCATAGACAATTTCGTTATACGCCTGCGCATAAAACTAAAGCATTGTGAATTCCACAAATATTCAAACGAAGAAGCCCTCAGATCGCAAGTGATCGCGGGATGCCTCTCGCAACCTTTTCGCAAACAACTCCTGCAGAAACAAAGGTCACTTGAAGAAATCCTAGCACTGGCTCGCATGGAGGCCGCCGTAGACTCGCAACTGGACAATCTGGGGAAAGTCTCCATACAACAGCTAGGAAAACACACGGAATCTGTCAACAAACTCCACACAAACCCCAGTCAGGGACGGAGGCGCACAGAGGCCACTTGCTACAAGTGCGGATACGAATATCCACACGCCGGGGAGTGCCCAGCCCTGGGACAACAATGTGCGGCATGGACCACTTCAGGGACATGTGCAAGAACGCCCCAGTGCACGCACAAGGCAGACCCCGAACACAAGAGAGGCGCCGATACAGTCGACAGAGCCCGCCCAGGTCCAGAGGAGAGAGCGACCGGAAGCCCACGAAAAGAGAAGACAGCAGCAGATCCAGCCACTACTCCCGGGATGACAGACACTCGTCGGAGGACCCGCGGCGCTCCCACAGAAGACGTTACGTCCGATACATAGAAACGCGATCCCCCACCAGCAGCGACACCCCGTCCTCAGGAGATGACCAGAGGAAAAAGGGATGCGTGTGGGCCGTCAAGACCAACACGGCAGCCACACAGCACAGCCCTATACTCACGTTAAACGTAAACAACACGCCGGTGAAGTTCCTCATAGACACCGGGGCCACAGTGAATATCATTAACGAACAAACTTATGAAGCACTAACTCCAACTCCCAAACTCAAGAAAGCCGAGATAGACATTTACCCGTATGGATCCACGACTCCCCTACCGTGCAAAGGCACAATCACAGCGTGGTGCACCCACAAAGACCACTCCGCGAGAATCCCGCTACATATCCTCAAAACGGAAGCTGACAGCGGCTGCATCCTAAGCTTCAGGACAGCTGTGGAAATGGGCCTGTGAGTACTTTCATTTGTTCCTCTTCAGCAAGAAATTTACAATAGTCACAGATCACCAGGCTCTCCTGACCATCTGCGGAAACCCTAAAGCCACTATGCCACCAAGGATAGCCCGTTGGGGCCTGAGGCTGCAAGACTACCAATTCACGGTAAAACATCAGCCTGGGAAGGAGGACAATCCGGCCAACTATCTTTCCCGTCACCCCGCGACATCCACGGTGTCTCAACCCTCCATCGCGGACGCGTACATCAACTACATCATTCACCACCTACAACCGCTGCCCATAGGATGGCCAGAAATAGCAGCTCAGTCGGAATCGGATCCTGCACTACGCATCGTTAGACACTGCCTACTAACAGACAAAAAGGCCCTCAAGTGGCAGCAAGCGAAGGCGGAAGCGGACGAAGTCAAGGAAGAGGTTAAAGGGCTACATTTAGTCCGTGACGAATTGACAGTGGTGGAGGACAAGTTACTACTAAAAGGGTGCAAAGTCATCATTCCAAGGACACTCCGGGAGAGGACGATACACCTGGCCCATGAAGGACATCGTGGGGTAGTGGCCACGAAACGACTCCTCCGGCAGAAGGTGTGGTTCCCACAGCTCGACAGCCTAGTAGAAACCATCGTAGGGGGATGCCACATCTGCGCACAGGTAGCTCCGCCGCCACACCCAAATCTGCTACAAATGTCACTGCTTCCCACTAAAGTATGGGAGGAGCTAGCAGTGGACCTGTTCGGACCATTGAATGATGGCACGCACGTCGTGGTACTCATGGATGAACATTCGAGATACCCCGACGCCCAGATCGTGGAAAGCAGTGCAACATCGAGTGTTATTCCCGCCCTCGACCGGATGCTATCAGCGTACGGGATCCCCAAAATTATAAAGTCAGACAACGGTCCCACCTTCATAAACCACGAGTTTCAAAAGTTCGCAAGATACATGGGATTCCAACATCAAAGGATAACACCCCGATGGCCTCAGGCAAATGGCATGGTCGAAAGATTCATGACCAACGTCAAGAGAACACTACAGATCGCCCACATCCAAAACAAACCCTTCGAGCAGGCCCTCAATCAACTGCTCAGGGAGTACCGCCACACGCCACACAGCACCACAGGCATATGCCCGGCGGACCTGCTATTTGGAGGCCGATCACCACAAGGCTACCCGAGGACCCAAGACCCGAGGGCGCGACAAGTCTGGAACGAGAAGCAAGAGTCAATGACGAAAGGAAAAAAGCGCAAATGAAGGAAGTAACGGACAGAAAGAGAAGGGCGCAAGAAAACCTCATGCAGCCAGGTGACGAAGTATGGGTCAGACAACCCAAACACAGAAAAGAAGAAGCAACCTTCGCACACACCCCTCTCGTCGTCACCCACAAGAAAGGAACGATGGTCACAGCACAAAGAAGTGACTGCAAGTCCATAACCCGAAATAGCTCACAGTTTAAGCGGGTAAGGCCCCACCACGGAGAGCGGTGGGAATGGGACAAAGACAGAGACGACGGTAGTCCATCGGAGGAACCCTACCATGGAGACGCCGAGGAGTCGGAGACAGAAAGGGATAGCGCAACCCCTGTCAGAGACTGTGCGACACCGTGTGGGGCGAGACGTCCTCAGAGGAGCCGCATCAAGCCGCTCTGCCTCATAGAAGAAATGGGGTAAGGAGATAGGAGCATCCCGCATGTTAAAAAGGGGGGAGATGTCAGCCCACCCGCATCATTGTGCGGGGGCCGGCCGTCGTTGCGGCTGTAACATAGTGACGTCCAGGACGTGACGTCAGGGGAAGGGGAGGGACGGGAAGGGAGTTCGGCAGTTGCCGCCATGTTATAATAAAGTAAGGTTGTGCGCATACCTGGCTCCCGCGTGTTATTGCAGCGAGGCCTGCGCGCGCGGCGGATCATTGTGCAGAGGCTCTACAACTTCAGCCTTATAATTGGCGCACTTGCGTTTAAACCGGATGTCAATTGTGTGTCGATGTGCAAGGGCGGGGCCTTTTATTATTGGTTAAGCCAAAGCCTTGCATTGTGTTTAAGAGCCCTTGAGCAGGGCCGTTGTCCCTGGCATCATTCCACGGAATGAGAAAGCACATAAAGGTGATGCTGGTTGCCACGTCTGCTACTGAGGCCATTCCTACTCTGCTTTTGTAATTGGGATGGACATTCATGGCCTGCTTTTTGAAAGATGGCAAGCTGCCCAAGCCATGGATGTGGCACCTGGGCTCGTTGGGGTAGATCCAACGAATACCCCCACACTTTTCCTTCTTCGGTTTCAGAGCGATGATCTTGGCATTGAACGCCCGCCTGGTGTCCAGGATAGTGTCGTAGTCATCAGAAAATGGCCATTCTGTAATGTTGCGACATGCTAGGTTCTCTGCTTCCATCAGGATGTGGAAGTCTGCTGCATTTTTATTCGCAGGACGTGCACCTCAGCCTTGTGCCTTAGGTCCGCAGGGAGAGAGGTGCCCGCTGTCATACCTCCCCTTTCTGAAATGCTCAAATGATGTTCGGAGTCCCCAGAGGCAGGGAGAGATGCAGTCAAGGAGTGCCAGTGCTGTTTCGAAGGATAGTAGTGGGTAGGTACCGTGTCATTCAGGCCCCTGGGGTCCTGCCACGGTGGTGATGGTGGGCTGCTGAGCTGTGGTAGAGCCGTGGCCGGCCAGCTGCCTGCTTATGCCCACCGGGTGTCGATCTAGCTGCCTGGGGCCCCTGCTGGGGTTAGCATCTGTTAGACAGGGTTCACCGAGTAGAAGTCTATTATGGGAATGAGCTGGCAGAAATGTTTGGGGAAGAATCTTAGGGCATGTGTGATTGCTTGGATCATGACCATGACTCGAGAGTAACAAAAGATGGTGTCGACATGTGAGGGTGCATCTGGGTTCTTGGTGGTGTCAATGATTTTGTCTGGGGGGAGGACCACGAACATGGTGAAGTTGAGGTACCTCATTTCAGTTGTAGAATGTAAGAAGAAAAGGGGGTCAGTTGTCTTCTAGGCTGTTGTTTGACATATGTAACAGTCTGTGAATGGGGTTTTGGGATAATCCTGTAGCGTTCTTGAGTTGATTGTTTATTTTACTGTTGTGGCTTATGACCATAGAGGGGTAAACTACTTCCAGGCAACTCCTTAAATGGGCTAACTTGGTGGGGCAGAGTATTCTCCTCCGGGTGTAGGGGTTTTCCCAGAACTGCTGACAACCAGATAAAAGCTATCAAAAGCCCAGAGATGCGGATGCGGGTGTCGGTCGGGAGGTGGTGGGGACAAACAGAAAGTGTCTGTCTCAGTGATGGGGAGGTAAGTGGGACGCAGAAAGGTTGCATGGCAGTACGGGGGCACGGCGAAGGGAGCGCTCCAGGAATGCACAAGCCTTTCCATCACATTGCGTTCATTGTGTTTACTGGCCTAACAGAGTGAGATTGGTGGTGTGTCATGCTTGTGCTAACTGGCTGGATGTGTTGATAGTGCTGACGGAGTTGATTTTCTCAGCCTTGGTTGGTAGTCTGGCATTGATTTGCTTTGCCATCTGAGGACAAGCAGGATGTGCGTCATCTTGCACTCCTTTCACAAGACACCCTAAAGTTCAAACATTGCTTTAGTCGCAACTGCAGGCATGTTTTCATGATCACTTGACTACTCTGTGTCACGCCGCATGGAGTTGGGTCCTTGGAAAAACTCCTGTGACCGACAAGGCCTTTGTCTGTCTCCAAGAAGAGGCATGAATGACGCTATCATAAGGAATCCACAGAATCTGGGGGTTTCTGCACCCCCGAGGTCTGTGCCTGCAACAAAACGGAAGGGTGAGAAGGCGTAACGTGGCACCTTCTATAATCCCTCCCCTGGCACACATGCAGTGTCTGTACTTCACTAATGCAAGCAACCTCTGCATGCTACAGAGCTCGCCAAAAAAGATTCCGGGACACATCTGCCATGGCCAAAGAATTATTTAGAAATCCTGTAAAATGTGAAGCTTAATTTGTACCACGCTATCCCCTTTTCTGATATAATGCCAAACTGACAATATTGTACAATGTTTTATTGACAATGTAAAATTCTGCTGAAAGTGAATCGTCACCTCATGGTCCCTGACATATCTCTGTTCGTGTGCCTAGGTGCCTCGCTCTGTTTGCAGTGAAAGTTGCCCCCTCGGGTACAGGAAGACAGTGCAGCCAGGAAAACCCACCTGCTGCTTTGACTGTACACCCTGCTCTGAAGGGGAAATCTCCAACCAAACAGGTAAGACCTGGCTAAATCATCCATGCACATCATGTGGGTCTGAGTGGCCTATACTAGGGGCCGGACGTATGATTTTAAAATGCTTTCGTCTCTGTAATGATATGCACAAGAGGGTTGATCAGATTGGGAAAGGGTCATCGTTTTGTACCAATACGGTTGCTTATCTTCAGCTCACCAAAGCGCATGCATTGCCTTGGCTGTCATGAATTTTCTGACATCACGCGGCATCTTGATCAGTGAGTTCTTGGTTGCCTGTAGAACCTTTTAGTTAATTCAAAATGGTACACCCATCTTGGATAACATCTTTTAGAATAGGTTTGTAGTTTTTTGTTTTTTGCATGTGCAAGCCTTCAATGCTATTCTTCATGTACAATTATACTTTCCAGACACAAGGTCCACATTGGCTCAGTACACTCCCATGGCCCAAGTTCTTATGATTAGTCATCAGACCTCTGAAATGCAGAGGATATGGAAAGGGAAATGTTCACAAGATCCCACAATGAGTAGATATGTATCAAACAACTTGCACTCAGGAACCAGGATATATGCATGCAAACACCCGGCATACAATTATATGGGAAGGGATGTGGGGTAAACGCTTAAATGCTCCTTATGATTACAAGGAAAGCCCACAAGTTCCTCATCCACAATTGCTGTTACAGGTACGGTCAGTGATAATTGTAGGGCAAGCAATGACAGAGTGTGTGAGTTCACAGAAATTGGCATTAAATAAGGCACCTTATAGACAATACTAATGACGAGAAACACTAACCGTGTTTCATTGATGCCCATGTACCCTGCCGATCAAACAGGGACCCTGAAAGGCTCCTTACTACTGCTCTGAAAGGCTACAACAGCACAGGGAGGATAGCTTAATGCATAAGACTCTAGACAAGGGATAGTAGGAATAGTGCGTTCAGGATAGAGAGAAACACATAGGCATTTACTCAGATGCAAAAAAAAAGTGCACACTGGTATCTAACAATCAACAAGGAACCAAGGGAGAAGTGCATTGGAAAACCAGGAACAGACTCCAAGAGAGAGTCAAAGAACAGCAACAGGGAAAAAACAATTACAAGTCCACAACCTCCACCCGCCACACCCAGGAAATTAAAGCGAAAAGAGAACAAGAAAAGGAACTCTCTCAAAGAGAATCGGGTAGGGAATGAAGTGTACAGTGCAGAACACAGCATTATGAAAGAACTATGCAACACAGACAAACTGAGCCGTTTAGGAAAGCACTGGATTTAAAACAGAGGAAAGTAAGAAATCCAAGGACTTAAGAACAAGGATCAAGGAGATTTGAACTAGGAACTAGGAAAAAGAAACCAGGAACAAATGACCGGCCACAAACAGGAACACTGCAACTATAAGCAGCACTGGACTGAAGGGAAATGAGCCTTCCTAAGCTGAGTAATGATCTAGTGTGATCAATGCTAGCACCTGCCGGCCACTAGAATGCTTATCTTTCACCCAACCCTGCCCTGCAAGGGTGGAAATTAAACAGCGGACAAGGCATTCTGGGAAGTGTATTTTATAGGACAAACAATACTACGAGCTGTCAAAAACCTAAACAGGATTTGGATGGGAAGTCAAGTAGGAAACGTGGTCTTAGCGTTCCAAATCACCAATGGGTCGCAAGATGCAGAAGGAATAGTGAATGGGCCCCACAGCAGGTCCCACAGCAGGCCCCAAAGAGTACGGAATGATGGCAAAGGGGGCAAATTGTGACACAATGGAGTTTTCTGGTACTGCGTCATAATATGCCACTACATTGTTCTGTTCGACCTCTTATGAAGTATGCCCGCCGTAGGCTTTTAGAACTGACATTTTTTCGAAAATAAAAATGTTTGGCTTCCCTCCTGAAAATGTGATAGGAATTGCGATGATTGTATGCTGATGTTGGCAAGAAAGCTCCTTCAGTGATATGCTGTTATATCCCTGGTCTCCAAGGTCGTTATCGGTTTGAAGTGTTTCCTTTCCTTTCTATCCATTTCCGCAAACCTCTTCCTGTGGTAAACATGGTATTTCAGATCTGCAGTTAGTTGGCATGCTGATTATCTGATTGGCTGATGGCCATCTTGCCAGGAGTTCGAAGGAGGGTGAAGCAGTATGTCCTCCAATTGGTGGGGGCCAAAGCACTCAACCCAAGGGGGCGGGGGTGTCTATGTCCTTTCATCTCAGCAATGAAGGTTAGGCCTCAGCTCTCCCATCAACAATAGCGGGGAGCACTTAAAAAAGGCTGCATGCCCGAAATATGCTCTATGTGTTAACTGGAAATATGGCCCTTGAAGCCCCAGATCACTGACGTTCTAAACACTTGTTACTGTGACGAATCAACTTCCGGGGCACCAGTGGTCCTGGGATGAATATCGGTTTCTAAACCATCAATCAGCCACACACCTCTAGTACACCAGAAGGGATCCCAACAGACAGGAAACACAAGCAAATTATAAACCTCCTTGTCCAGTTTTGGTAACGTGAACGGAACAGCAGGCTTATCTCCGAAAGTCGTGCATCGTTGGTTAGTTACAACACAGCAAAAATACAATTATTACCCAGTGATAAAAGGTACTATCCAGTCAAGGTTGGATGAAAATATCGACTTTATTATTATCATAACAGACAGTTCTTGCACACTACAAAATGCAACCCACCCTGTAAAGGAATACAGAGGACAGACAGTTTCAGGAAGGTCTCAGCACAAAGGGAGCAATGGGTCGTAATATTTCACTAGGGGCCTTCGGAGAAGGACCAGTGGGAGAGAACCACAATGTGCCTTGTGCTTGTAGAAGTTCTTGGTGCTCAACAGCGCCAAGTCCGTTTCAGGGCGCTTTTCAGCTTCGGCGACAGAGTTCAAGATGGGAGGCAGCTGCGTGTATCAGGCAGCATGCAGTTTGGCGAGTGAGTGAGGCTGGACGGATGGCTGCTGGCTGGCCAACACGGCAGCTCAGGGTCAGGATTTGTTGTCTCAGTGCTGGTTGGTGGGTCTGAAGCACTGGTCGAGGCGTCAGCATGAGCGACTGCGGAGTGACAACAGTCAGCGGTGCAGTCGGTTGCAGCTCGAGGGGCTCAACTGCCATGTCCTTAAAACAGACGCTGGTTGATGCTTGTCGATCCATCCTTCTAGCTTCTTCACTGGGCTCGTGACGTCTTTTAAGCGGAATTCCCAAAGCTGAGGAGAGTGGTGCAGGCAATGGCCTTGTCCATGGTTTGGTTCAGAGACTCTCTGGCACTTCCCACCTCAGAAGCTTGCTTACAGAGCCTAGCAGGGCACTCTATGTGCTGGCTGGGTACTGGTTATGGAGCGGCTGGAGCGTCCTCTGGATTCAGTATCTCCTTCTGTTCCCTGGGGCATTTTAGGGGAGGAATCTTGCGTCCCTTTTTGGAAATCGTGGCCTTCCTTCACTGGCGAAAGCTGTAAGGCAGACTGTACCTTCAGCCAGGGTCCAAAAGAGTTCTTCTTGTTATTCCTTTGGAAGTCTTTAGATGAACTGCCAAAAGAGGAGCTCAGCCCTCTTTTAAGACCAAATGGGTCCCAGTGATTGGTGCAGGGTAAGCCTACCTTAATGAACCAATCCAGTGCCCCCACCAACAATCTTCTGTTTTGCGTGAAGTCACAACCAGAGTGCTTTGCAACAGGAAAGGTAAAGGAGCGAAAACATGTACTACTAAGTCCCACCCATCTTCCTGTCTGTTGTGGATCAAAGGGTCTCTCTGGTTAATTGAGCTCTCTGTGGTCCCTGATCAAAGTACCGGTCTCCCTTGAAGTTATGACGAGAACAGACTTTCTGTCTCCATCAAATCACATACCCGTACCTTCCTGAATGGGGTCCCCTTGTGTGGATGACCACTGTAAACAGTTGTCCCAAACATGACATCCACTGCCCTTCATACTAAGGTGCATGAGCGGACTTCAAGTTGACACAGATGCATATCAAAAGGGTGTTGGGCATCCTGTCCTTTGTCAGTCTTGCGACCAGGCCTCCCGCAGGCCTGCTTCAATTCACTCATCAGTATGCGCTGCCACCAGCAAGCGGACAATGGATATGGTGGATCCATGGAGCTTTTGATATTTAACTAAGCTGGTCATGGCAGGAGGAAGGCGTTGCCCTCCTCCTCTTGCTGCTTTCATGTACTCATGGCTGTCACATTGCAAATGAACATGACAGGAGGACTGCGCCTCTAGGCTGTGTCCACCCAGAGAACACATGACTATGTGTTTGTTGAGCGGCTAGCATAGGAAAATGTGTGCGGATTAGCCCCACACATTTTCCGAGGTTGATCTCCCATCATTTCAATATCAAAAAAAGCCCAGGTGAGTGCACAGCTGCCGTGCGGAAGTTCAAATTCCTCAGTTATTACCCTCATGGAACTGAACACACTCGCAAGTGATGGTAGGTGCTGACCTGTGAGTCCTCTACTTCATTGCCTACAGGGGCTGTACTAGAAGTCTAAATTGGATATTGTAGCACTGTGGGTTACATGTCTCCCAATTATTTGCCCAATCCAGCCATTCCCCGAAGAGATGCCGCCTTCTGCGAAAAGAGGGCTTTGCAGTGAACTCAGTGTGGTGTGTCGTTTTGCACTCAGCGTCACTGGATGGTGTTATCATGCATAAGTCGACATGGGTGGGATATGTAAGGTGCAAAGCTCAGAGTGAAGCCTGGATAACTTTTCGGTATGTTGGTTGGGGTATGCCACAGCATGCTGGCTGGTCGACCGTTGTGCTGCCTCGCTTATATTGTATACTATCACCTGCTGTAAAAGAAGAAGAAAGCATCTTTTCTGTCTCCGTGTATACAAGAAATTAGCCAATTTGATCGAAGGATTCGTTTGATCGTTTTAGGTACAAATTGGCCTTCTGTTAATTTTCTCGATGTACATAGTAGCTCCACACGAAACTCCTTTTCCATTATGTTTATAATACCATACAAGGGGAGCGGGGGCTGCGGGGATGTCGCCCGCTTCCATTGCAAGGCTTGGGGGGCGGATAGATGTCCAGGGAATCATTCAAATAAATTGAGGCAGAGCTAGCGAACATTCCTCTCCATGGTGAAGGGGAAATACAGTATAAATAGGGCAAGCGCGCCCTCGTGTGGAATTTGTCGTTTTGACAGGCTCAATCATGTACTGTTTTAGCATATACGTTCAAACAGTAACTGCTAACAATTAGATTTCATTCAGGTGTACACGAACAAACAACCCAAATCCGTATACAAGGCTCTTGTATGCTCATTACTGCAAGTAAGCAACCATTTGGTGACAAGGATTTAAAAACAGCTGTGTGAAGAGGCAGCCGAGGACACCCACCACCATTCAACCTGCTGATGTGTCCACCACCACGAATGAAGCAGCAACATCGTCCCACATGGCATCGCCCCCAGACCATATTGTACAATTAGTAGCCAGTTTCATGAACTGCTGATGTCATGTAACGCTAATTATTTGCTACTTTGTGGTTTCCTTCAAGAAGGGAGTCCCCATGCGTCAAGCTTTTTGCCCTCCATAAATGTTCTCTCATAGTGTGTGGCCATTACAAGATGAGGTAAGGAGTTTCCTGCTCATTTTCACTGAAGTGCTAAACCCACCAAAAGGACTGTGGAAGCTCACAAGTCAACCAATGCCTGTCTGCGGTATGTTGACGGTTTCCCGGGCGGGGGGGTGTTGGGGGTTGAAGAAAAGGCATGGAAATCCACTCAGTCCTGGGTCCCCTTGCCTTCTGGCCACCCCACACAAGGAAATCAGAGTTCATGTCAGCTGCCACGTATGTGCATGTCAGATGCCATTACAATGAATCTTCTTCCTCTTCTTCATTGTTTGTTTCGGATCAAAGATCCATAATATTGTTCAAAAACTGATCATGTAAATATAAAAACTAACATCAATTGGTAAATGCATCCTAATAAGATAGCAGAATTCCCACATACTGCAGTATCAGCTATTAAAAAGTTTAAAAAAAGCAATACTACCAATCTCACAACCTGCTATGTTCGAAATCATCGACCCCGCCATGAGAAACATATCAATACGGGAATGAGTTTTATGAGATCCAGAATAAAAGGTGTATTCTCTCAAATCTGAATTACGTAGTCTCCAGCAATCTTTCAAATCTAATTCAGATACAAGTGACTGAAATTAACAAAAGGTAGGATCCCGTCTCAGATTTGTACGAGGTCCGCTTCAATCCATGTTATGATCAATAGCCAGATTAAAATCCCCCCCCAGAATAATATTCGGGGAACCATAATCTTGCAACATCTGAGCCACCTTACCAAAATATGATCCATCATCTGAGGAGGGAGCATAGACATTACAAAGAATTGTCTTAACCCCTTGAATTTCCGCTAAAAGTACAATGATCCTGCCTTCATCATCTGAGCGTGAATGTACCACTTCAATCGGGGTGTTTTTTCGCACCAAAATTGCCACTCCTCTGCTCTTAGAGGAATAGCATGAGACATAAAAATCCCCCACCCACCTTTTTCATAACAAATTAACTTCATCCTTTAACAGATGTGTCTCTTGAAAGAAATAAACACGGCTATGCATATCATTCAAACAATTGAAAATTATTTGTCGCTTGACTGGATTGTTAAGACCATTAACATTCCAAGAAGAGAGACACAAAAGGTCCCCCTTTCCAGATGGCATTGCAAAGACTTGAGTGAGACAATAATAAAAAAGATGATAAAAGAATATCAGTACAACAATACTGCAAATACTAGAATAACAAACCCTCCCACACCCTCTAAAACAGAAGTATGGATCCAACATCAACAAGAACTAGAAACACCCCAAGAATCCTCCCAATCCCTTGCACCATGCACCAGTTTTTTTTAATGTGAAGCTGGAGTTCGATATTAGCAGGTCGTTTTGTTGGAAAATGAACACCTCAATTCTACAAGATGAGGAAATTGTGGATAAGATTAGATCTGAGGCTGATCACTTTTTTTGCGGAAAATAGAACTGAGGGGCTCAACGTTAAGACAGTCTGGGAGGCCTTTAAATGTACAATGCGGGGCCTTATTTTGGGGTTGTCTAGAAGCAAGAGAAAAAATCTGGAGAAGACAAGTCTGGACTTAGACAAACGTATTAAACTGATCTCGATTGATTAATTAAGCAACCCTACTAACTCAGAAAAGAGGTTGGCACTCAGAAGACTGCAGAGACAATTGAATGACATTTTGAGAGTGAAATCTGAAAAAGACTTGTACAGGTTGAAATGCTCATATTTTGAATATGGGGGAAAATGCAATTGTTGGCTTGCCTATAGATTAAGACTACAGCAATCGTAAATGACCATCACCTCTGTTAAAGGGACAGACTGTTTGGTGACATTTGACCCTAAGGAAATTAATGGGGCCTTCAAGCACTACTACATGAAGCTATATCAAAATTAATTGGGTGTCAATGGTCTGGATGAGTCTTTTCTGGATGGTTTAGAAATTCCTAGAGTGGATGATTTGGAAAAATCGATTTTGAATGTTGGAGTGACTGTTGATGAGTTGAGATCTGCAATTGGAAAGCTAAACTCAGGCAAGTCTCCTGGGCCTGATGGTTTGCCTGCCGAGTTTTATAAAATATTACCTGATTCGGCAGTGGAGCTTTTGCGGGATATGTATACGGTATCTAGAGAGGTGGGTCTTCTTCCGTCTTCTACCAACCATGCAACTATATCGGTTTTTCTTAAGAAAGGTAAAGATAGCAGCTTGACTTCTAGCTATTGTCCGATCAGCTTAATAAATACGGACAACAAAATATTGGCGAAGTTGCTAGCCTTACGCTTGGATCATTTATTAGTGAAGTTGGTACACACTGATCAGTCAGGTTTTGTTTGAGGACGTAGAACATCTAGTAATATGAGTAACTTGTTGATGATGATGATGATGATGACACATGCCCGTAGCTTGGAAGTTGATGTAGCAGTGTTATCTCTGGACGCGGAAAAGGCATCTGATCGAATTGACTGGAAGTATCTTTTTTCGATCTTACGTGCTAGGAACTTGGGAGAGGACTTTATTTCCTGGATTTCCCTGTTATATGCATGTCCGACGGCCAAGGTTAGAACCCATGGCCAACTATCCGATTGTTTTGAGTTGCAGAGGGGTACTAGACAGGAGTGTCCTCTGTCTCCTCTTCTATTTGTTTGGCCATGGATCCTTTGGCAACAGCCTTGAGATGTGACGCAGAAGTCCGAGGTCTAAACTTTCATGGAGTTGAGCAAAAATTATGGTTTTATGCGGATGATCTGCTACTATTGTTACAGAATTTGGAAGTGTCACTACCTGCCTTGTTAAATGTATTAAACAGGTTTCATGATGTTGCAGGGTACCAGGTAAATTGGACCAAATCTGAAGTGTTACCAATATCTGGATACTGTGATAAAGGTTTGATTACTAGACTGGGTTTTCAGTGGGGTGACAGTAAACTGAAGTACCTGGGTGTTAGGCTGGCCCCATTGGTGGATGACATGGCAGGGATGAATATGAACGAGGTGTGTAGTGAATTAATAATGAACTTGCAGAGGTGGTATCTGCTTCATTTATCCCTATGGGGCAAGGCGAACGCTCTAAAAATGAATGCTGCTCCGAGAGTTAATTACATCCTAGTGTCATGATCTCTGCTTCCAAAAGATCAGGACTTGCCCGACTCCCTTGGAAGCAGACCCATAACCCCAGTTCCGAGTGCCAGCCAGTCCCAATTGGGACCTTTTGGACCCTGTCCTGGCGCCAGTGGCACCAGGCTCAGAAAGATGCCCAGTCCCAGCGCTGGAAGCGCCGGGCTCATAATGCTTGGGTGGACTTACCTGCAGCAGACCATGCTGCTTACTTACCTGCCAGTTGAACCCCTGATCCTCTTCTGTTTGGGACTACTTTTCCTGTTGGGTGGGGCAGGAGCCACTCCCTAGGTTCAGAACACTGGAACTCTTCTGGAAAGCAGGAACTCTTTTCTTACCTAGGCGTGGCTGTGGAAGGAGACACCTAAGCACTACAGGAGGCTATTTAAACCACACCCGATGGATGAATCTTGCTTTGTGTTATTCTGCATTCTCTGCAGCAGAACGCTCATCGTGTCTTCTGCTTCTGATCCTGGGCCTAAGGGAACAAAGGCTTACCATCCTGGAATCCAGTCTTCAGCAGCACCTGTAAAGACAAAGAAAGAACAGGTTAGCACTACGGTCTTCAGTGGCAGCGCATCTCTTACCTGGTCCATCGGCTGTCACCAACGCCTCGCGCTGCATTCCGGCATCTGAAAGACAAAGGTTTACCTACTCTTCGCAGGCTCCGGAGGTCTTCGCACTGCATTCCGGCATCTGAAAGACAAAAGCTTACCAGCTCTTCGCACGCTCCGGAGGCCTTCGGCGCTGCATCCCGCATCTGAAAGACAAAAGAAGGTGCGTTTAAAGACATTGGGCAACTTTATTACTCACGTGCCATTACTCCTTCCCACGCCGAATCCAGTGGGTATTCCAGCACCCTTCAGCTTCTCTAAAGCTCCGAACTTGTACCTGCAAGATAAAAGGGACAGTTAGTGCGCATCGTGAAGCAGGCTACAAGCGCTTACTTACGTGCTTCCAGGCGCTTCTATTCCTCACGCGGGTTCGATCCTCAACTCTCATCAGCCCGCCATCCGCCATCGCCGGAACCCTGCAAAACAAGAGATATCATTACAAAAGACTTTTAAGACATTTGAAGTGCCCAGAACTTACCGTTCGTGCAGTTAACGACGGACAGCAGTCCTCTGAGGTCAAGAGGCCTGCACCCTTATCCAGTGAAGAAACTGGTTACGGCACCCTGCCCCGAGGCAGATGGAGAGCTCAGCGTTCACTTACCTAAGGTGAGGGCGTTAACCTTTGGGGTTCTACAGGAGAAGAGAAAGGGAAGAGGAGAGAGGCACCCAATAACCCCAGTTCATTAATCCCATATTTTCTATCTGCAGACATCTTACTCTTCGAGTCAGACATACAGTGCACAGAGGTCCAGCCCAAAGAGCCAACCGTGTGTTACACATCACCTTTGAAGATACGGCATTCACCCAGTCAAGACCGGCGCCTCTGCGGGAATCAGGTGAGCGTTACAGAACACAAAGCCTACCGCAAAACTCCCACCCAGGCGCTATGGAAACCTCGGATACCGACCAGCTAGCCCAGTTACTTGGGGAACTAAGAGCAGAAGTGCATGCAGCCCGTCAGGAAACGAATGCTCTAAGAAGGAAACTGATTATTTCCAAGGAGCGAACAGACAATCTCGCTAGACAATTGCTACAGTCACAAGCCGGACAAACTCCGTTACCCGCATCAGGGGCAAATCTTCCTTCAACATCCTCTACGAACCCAGTGCAGATCAACCTACCTGGGAATGTACCTCTGGCTCCGCCCGAACGATTTTCTGGTGACCCAAAGAGGTTTGCAGTATTTATTAATCAGTGCCGGTTGCACTTCTTATGCCGGCCAGCAGCCTTTCCAACTGATCAAGCTAAGGTAGCTTTCGTGCTTTCGTACCTTAGTGGCAATGCGGCAGACTGGTCGATCCCTCTAGTTAATCAAGATGATCCGGTTCTCCATGATTTTCAAGCTTTTCAGCTCAGTATGGAAAAACTGTTTGCAAGACATTCACAGGGGCAGGCCTTGGACAATGAGCTCCTTTCATTGCGACAGGGTAATCAAGACCTTTTGGCTTATATTGCGTCTTTCAACAGACTGATAGTGGAAACTCGATGGCCTGAGGACAAAAGGATTACGCTGTTTTATAGAGGTCTACCTGGAGAGCTCAAAGATGTGTTAGCCCAAGTAGTGAATCCCCCGCAAGACTGTTCGGACTATATTGACTTAGTCGTTCAAATTGACCATAGACTGCAGAACAGGAAGGCCGATCATTCCAAGTTTGATGCTCGAGTATTTTCCAAACCACCAACTCCTACCAAAGGAGTAGACTCCGGGGAACCCATGCAAATAGGGGGCCTGAAAGGACCACTAACACAAAAGGAGCGGGAAAGGAGAAAACAGCTGCAATTATGCCTCTATTGCGGAAACTCGGGGCACTTTCTTCGAGACTGTCCGGTGAAACCAGCCAAGAAGGCAGTAGGAGCTGCAGTTACCAGGGTCACAAACTCTGAGCAGGGAAACGACCTCGCCCGACAAGAATAGAGGTCCTCTTGCCGAGCGTTAAAACCAGTTCAGTGACCTCGCATTTCGTGATACCTATGGTCCTCATTAGCCCTGAACATCCGGATCGATTACATGCGATTGAAGCTTACGTCGACAGCGGTGCCATCGGCAATTATGTGGATCATGAAATGGTTTTGAGGATGAATCTGACTCTTTGTCCAAAGGCTGTAAAGGACGTCATTACTACGGTGGATGGTACGGAGATAGCCTCCGGACCAGTAACGCATACCACCCAAGAAGTGACGCTAGTAAGTCAAGATGGACACCACGAGAAGATTGTGTTCGATGTGATCAAGGCCCTTCAGTTCCAGATTATTCTAGGAATTCCTTGGTTAGAGAAGCACAATCCTCAGATCGATTGGCGAGCAAGAACGGTTCAGTTTCCAGAATGTGTCTCTACTTGTCACCCTCAACCTGGTGTTGCACTGGCAGCAATTTCCTCGGAGGCTCCCCAGTTACCTCCTGAATACCTAGAATTCCAAGATGTTTTCCGGAAGGATCAGGCTAACTCTCTACCTCCTCATAGGTCTTATGACTGCCAGATAGACCTGATACCTGGATCTACTCCTCCTTGTAGTAGAATGTATGCCCTCACCGAGCCTGAGAATCTTCACCTCCGACAATACCTGGATCAATACCTAGCGAATGGGTTTATTCGTCCTTCCAAGTCCCCTGCTTCCTCAGCTTTGTTCTTCGTTCCAAAAAAAGAAGGGGACCTTAGAACTTGTATAGATTATCGCGCTCTGAACCAGATCACTGTTAAGAATAGATATCCGTTACCTTTGATCCCTGAACTCCTGGACCAAGTCAGAAAAGCATGCATATATACAAAGCTGGATCTTAGAGGAGCCTACCACTTGGTACGAGTAAAAGAGGGCGATGAATGGAAGACGGCCTTCCGCACCAAGTATGGGCTATTTGAATATCAGGTCATGCCCTTCGGACTTTGCAATGCCCCGGCCGCCTTTCAATATTTTATGAACGATGTCCTCAGAGAGCTCATAGATGTGTGTGTTGTTGTTTATATTGACGACATCCTCGTTTATTCTTCATCGGAAACTGAACATCGGAAACACGTGAAAATGGTCTTCGAGAGATTGCGTCAACACAAACTTTTCGCTAAGTTGGAAAAATGTGTTTTCAACGTGACTGAAGTTGAATTCTTGGGATTCATATTATCACCTAGCGGAGTGCGTATGGATTCAAAGAAGGTCGATGCAATTCTCAAATGGCCATCGCCATCCTCCGTAAAAGGTGTTCAAAGCATGTTAGGCTTTGCTAACTTTTACCGCAGGTTTATCCCCGAATTCTCTCAAATAGTCCAGCCCATCACCGCCTTGTTAAAGAAAAACAAACGTTTTGAATGGTCTACCGAGGCGGAACAAGCTTTCCAGAATTTGAAGACTAGATTTATCTCTGCACCGATCTTAAAACATCCTCGCCCAGAACTCCCCTACATCGTTGAAACTGATGCTTCGAGCCTTGCCATGGGGGCAGTTCTATCACAAAAGGACCCAGTAACCAATCCGTTGCATCCCGTGGCATTTTGGTCCCGCAAATTCTCGCCTCCTGAAATCAATTACACTATTACTGATAAGGAACTTCTAGCTATCAAGTCCGCCTTTAAGGCTTGGCGGCATTATCTTCTGGGGGCCCGACACACCGTTACTGTGATTACAGATCACCGAAACCTGCAATATTTGAAAACCGCAAAAGCTCAATCCTCTAGGCAACTCCGTTGGGCACTATTCTTTGCCGAGTTTGACTTCATAATTACCTATCGACCTGGTACAAAAAACGGTAAAGCTGATGCCCTTTCTCGGATGGGAGTGGAAGAACATTTGATCAATCCTAAACCTGTACCTATCATTCCCGAACAAAGAATTCTAGGTGTAATCGCCACACAATCCATAGAGGAAGTTAAGGATAAAGTCAGGCTACTGGTAACTCCAGCAGACATACAGAATTGGCATCTGCAGGGAAAGGACTTTACGGTGAAGGACAACATATTATATTTCCATGAACGGTTATACCTGCCCAGCACAGATTTACAGAAAAAGGTAATCTCTTGTTATCACGATTCTTTAATGGAAAGACATCCCGGTATGACCAAGACCTCGGAAAAGATCAAGCGCTACTTCTGGTGGCCGCCTTGGAAAAAAGATATCAGAGACTTTATAATGTCCTGTGGAGTATGCGCCCAAAACAAGAGTCAAAAGGAAAAACCAGCCGGCCTCTTACCCCCTAATGACATCCCGCCTCGCCCTTGGCATACGCTTTCTATGGACTTCATCACCGATCTACCTCCATGCTCCGGATACAATACGATCCTAGTAATCGTGGACCTATTCTCCAAGATGGCGCATTTCATTCCACTCAAAGACTTACCAACAGCAGCAACTCTGGCCCGAGAATTTCTCGAAAACATCGTCCGACTGCACGGTTTTCCTTCAGTTCTAATTTCGGATCGAGGTAGTCAATTTATTTCTCATTTTTGGCGAAGTTGCTGTCGGTCGGCTCAAATTGATGTGAGACTTTCAACCAGCCACCACCCTCAAACCGACGGACAAACCGAGAGGACCAATCAAACTCTGGAACAGTATTTGCGCTGCATGCTACAACAAACTGAAAAAACTTGGAAAGATATCCTTTGGATAGCCGAATATGCCTACAATAACTCTGTCCACTCGGGAACTGGGAAGACCCCATTTTTTTCTTTTATACGGTAGTCACCCTCGAACCTCGGAGTTGGATCCACTCCAAGATCTTGGAACACCAGCAGTAGACCACCTGCATTCTACAATCACCCAAGCCTTTAAGGAAGCCGTTTCCCACCTTCAAAGGGCTAAAGAACAATACAAGAAAGGAGCAGACCAACATCAGAAGATAGCCCCCCAATATCAAGTAGGAGATCAAGTCTGGTTATCCACCAAATATCTACCTCTAAAAGGACCACGCACATTCAACCCAAGATACCTTGGTCCCTATTCCATCACTACCATAGTAAATCCAGTAGCGGTCAAGTTGAACTTGCCCCCTCACATGAAGATACATCCGGTCTTCCATGTCTCTCTATTAAAACCCGTGCAACCTCAAACCCGACTAACTACATCTCCAAAACCTATTCTAGTTGATTGAGAACTCGAGTTTGAAGTCAAAAGCATCCTGGATTCCAAGATCTCCAAATCTAAACTATTTTACCTGATTGACTGGAAAGGCTCCGGTCCCCAAGAAAGATCCTGGGAACCTGCAGAATATGTCCACGCGCCTCGTCTAATCAAAAGATTTCATCGAACATTTCCTAACAAGCCCAAACCCCCGGAGAAGCCTGGTTTGGGAGGGGCCTTGAGGGGGGGTGCTGTCATGATCTCTGCTTCCAAAAGATCAGGACTTGCCCGACTCCCTTGGAAGCAGACCCATAACCCCGGTTCGAGTGCCAGCCAGTCCCAATTGGGACCTTTTGGACCCTGTCCTGGCGCCAGTGGCACCAGGCTCATAAAGATGCCCAGTCCCAGCGCTGGAAGCACCGGGCTCATAATGCTTGGGTGGACTTACCTGCAGCAGACCATGCTGCTTACTTACCTGCCAGTTGAACCCCCTGATCCTCTTCTGTTTGGGACTACTTTTCCTGTTGGGTGGGGCAGGAGCCACTCCCTAGGTTCAGAACACTGGAACTCTTCTGGAAAGCAGGAACTCTTTTCTTACCTAGGCGTGGCTGTGGAAGGAGACACCTAAGCACTACAGGAGGCTATTTAAACCACACCCGATGGATGAATCTTGCTTTGTGTTATTCTGCATTCTCTGCAGCAGAACGCTCATCGTGTCTTCTGCTTCTGATCCTGGGCCTAAGGGAACAAAGGCTTACCATCCTGGAATCCAGTCTTCAGCAGCACCTGTAAAGACAAAGAAAGAACAGGTTAGCACTACGGTCTTCAGTGGCAGCGCATCTCTTACCTGGTCCATCGGCTGTCACCAACGCCTCGCGCTGCATTCCGCCATCTGAAAGACAAAGGCTTACCTACTCTTCGCAGGCTCCGGAGGTCTTCGCACTGCATTCCGGCATCTGAAAGACAAAAGCTTACCAGCTCTTCGCACACTCCGGAGGCCTTCGGCGCTGCATCCCACATCTGAAAGACAAAAGAAGGTGCGTTTAAAGACATTGGGCAACTTTATTACTCACGTGCCATTACTCCTTCCCACGCCAAATCCAGTGGGTATTCCAGCACCCTTCAGCTTCTCTAAAGCTCCGAACTTGTACCTGCAAGATAAAAGGCACAGTTAGTGCGCATCGTGAAGCAGGCTACAAGCGCTTACTTATGTGCTTCCAGGCGCTTCTATTCCTCACGCAGGTTCGATCCTCAACTCTCATCAGCCCGCCATCCGCCATCGCCGGAACCCTGCAAAACAAGAGATATCATTACAAAAGACTTTTAAGACATTTGAAGTGCCCAGAACTTACCGTTCGTGCAGTTAACGACGGACAGCAGTCCTCTGAGGTCAAGAGGCCTGCACCCTTATCCAGTGAAGAAACTGGTTACGGCACCCTGTCCCGAGGCAGATGGAGAGCTCGGCGTTCACTTACCTAAGGTGAGGGCGTTAACCTTTGGGGTTCTACAGGAGAAGAGAAAGGGAAGAGGAGAGAGGCACCCAATAACCCCAGTTCATTAATCCCATATTTTCTATCTGCAGACATCTTACTCTTCGAGTCAGACATACAGTGCACAGAGGTCCAGCCCAAAGAGCCAACCGTGTGTTACACATCACCTTTGAAGATACGGCATTCACCCAGTCAAGACCGGCGCCGCTGCGGGAATCAGGTGAGCGTTACACCTAGGTATGCTTCCGGAGAAAATTAGTCAATTTTATTGGAAGAAAATTGATGGTTTGTTACAGTCCTTTCTCTGGGACAACAAGCCGCCACGGTTAAAGTTGTGGAAACTTCAGTTGCCTGTAGAAAAAGGGGGTCTGGGTTTCCCGAATTTCAAAGCGTATCATTTGGCTTTCTCTAGTCATTTTATTGTACCCTTTTTGAAGGAATCACCAGATAAATGGGCTATCGCGGAGGCGAGTTTATTGGGCCCGCTGCCTCGTAGGGCAATTCTCACAGCCACAAACAGGTATGTAGGAAAATGCCATTGACAGTCTTTTTGAGAGAGACTTGGAACAATATATATGAATTGGTGGGGTTGGATGATTTGAAAACCACTCATGCTTCGATTTGGCTGAATCCGTCGATTACTGTTGGGGGAAAGACTCTATTCTGGCCGGAGTGGTTTCTGAGTGGTATATATAGGATTGGCGATGTCATTAAGGATGGCGAGTGTATTGGAGAAAGAGAGTTATGTGAGAAATTTAACGTTGAAAATTTCCAAGCTGAGGATTTCAGAAAATTCAAAAGATGTTTAAATCATGTGCCAGATCAAGGGGGTACAATGATGTATCTCTTTCTTAAGGAGAGGGAGCCAGGATTTGGTTCAATTGCTAGCAGGATATACAATCGAATTGTGTCTGCTTATAAAGAGAATTCTGAATTGAGAGCTGATTGGGGTGTGAGATTACGCCTGAGATGTAGTTAGAGATGTGTGCTAATGTTGAGCTATGTTCTGTAAATTTGGGGGAACGCTCGAGACAAATAAAGATACTCAACAGAGTGTTTTGGAGTCCAGAACGTCTGTTTAATAGAAGTATGGTGGAGACGGATGAATGCTGGTGTTGTGGGAATGTTTCGAGTAGTTTAGAACATTTGCTCTGGGATTGTGTGAGAGTACAGGGATCTTGGCAGGAAGTATGTTGCATCTGTTTACGCGTTCTGAATTTGGATGCTGCATTGGATTTCAAAACAATGATCTTGGGAGGTGGTGAGTTGATTGAGGACCTTTCTGTCTCTCCAAAAAAAATATTGCTTTGTGGAGCAGGAGTGGCCAAAAAGATGGTGTTAAGGAGCTGGAAATTCCAGGTTGCACCTACTGTCGATGATTGGATTGATGGGATGACCAGTCTTGCACATATAGAAAGAGTGATTTATAAGAGACAAGGGAAACTGTCATTACATGCAAAGATTTGGGATGACCTTTTGAATATGTACTAGCTTTTTTTTCTGTAAATGTGTATATTGTGTTTCTGCATGTTGTTACATTGTTTTGATTCTTGTAAATTTGCTTTGATGCATTGTACATTGTTATTATATAATTTGTATAAATAAATAATTTTAAAAAAGTTTTTAAAAAACTTCCTAATCCATCAACTCAATAGCAAATGTATCAAAAAGCAAGTATAAAAGCACTGCACATAAATACACATTCCACATTGTTAACCCAATGACAAAAGATACAAATATGGAGACAACAAGTAGGAGTAAACTCTACATAAAAATGTGAATTGGGAGGTCATTGGCCAAACAGGAAGTGCGGTGGCACTACCGAGTTTGCAACAAATGTGCTCTTTTAGCCAAGGCCTTCCTCGGAAAGCTTGCCAGGGCAAACGCCACGTTAAATTTTGAGCATGGGAATAAGAATATGAGAGCCGGTTTATAGTGCCTGAAGCCACTACCTTTAAAAACTACCAATAAGATCGTTCTACTGATTTCAGCATAAAGAGGGCAAAACAACGCTAAATGAGCCAACGTCTCCCTTTCCCCACATAGGCATGAGGAGGCATCCCTGGATATTGGCTTGAGACTCCACCTGGCCGTCAATGTTAATGCGTTTAGCCCGGCCCTAGGAAGAAAGAATTTATGGTGTGAGTCCCTAATCAGTGACAAGTACCAAGTAGCCACCTCATTTGGAGAGAGAGGAAGGTATAGTCTGACGTGATGTTTATACATCATCTCGTACCTGACATCGACAAAATGCTGCATAATCTTATGTTTCACCAGTGTGCTTTGGGGCCTGATGTAGTGAAGCTGTGTTTTCAAAGCACATCTCCATGCCCAGCTACTGAAGATAGAACCTGACATCAAAGTGTTTGCTAAGTGTTCTACAGAGAAGGAGTGTATTTCCTATTACCTGTGGAACAGTCTGTTTGTCATTGCTGCTGAAGAAAGGTGGAGCCTAACCATAAAACCCCCTGTACTACACGAAACGTAGCGGAGTGTGCAGGAGTGTGTTTGCTGTTACCTGTGGAGCAGTCCGTTTGCCATTGCTTCTGAAGGAAGGTGGAGCCTAACCATAAACCCCCCCTGTACTACGCAGAGCGTAGCGGAGTGTGCAGGAGTGTGTTTCCTGTTACCTGTGGAGCAGTCTGTTTGCCGTTGCTGCTGAAGGAAGATGGAGCCTAACCATAAAACCCCCTGTACTATGCGGAGCGTAAAAGAGTGTGCAGGAGTGTGTTTCCTATTACCTGTGGAGCAGTCCGGTTGCCATTGCTGCTGAAGGAAGGTGGAGCCTAACCATAAAACCCCCTGTACTACGCGGAGCATAGCAGAGTGTGCAGGAGTGTGTTTCCTGTTACCTGTGGAGCAGTCTGTTTGTCATTGCTGCTGAAGGAAGGTGGAGCCTAACCATAAAACCCGCTGTACTACGCGGAGCGTAGCGGAGTGTGCAGGAGTGTGTTTCCTGTGTTCCCCGTGGGCGGCGCGGGCTGTGAGGGCCGGGGAGAACACTGATTTGAACACAGAACACTGAACAGCTGCGAGCAAGCATTGGAGTGCACTTGATACTTGATTTTGCCTGTATAGTGCCAAGTATGAGGACTGGAATCCCCGCAAAGACTTGCGCACAGGTAAAACGTGGGATGACGAAAGCCATGCCCTATAACCAAACTCTGAGCGGCTGAGCAGGCGAGAAGCTGCAGGGTGAGGAAGGTCCGAAAATGCCCTACGTTGTTAATCTTGGCGTGAGTCCGAATGGAGTCTCTGCCGTGCCCCACGAACGCCGGCTATCACAGGTGAGTGACGTTTCATCTGAGCGAGTGATTGCAGAGATCAATGAGGAAGACGATGAAGGCGAGAGAGAAAGGGAGGAGGAGGAGAGGTGAGGGGAGGAGGCGATTGTACCTGAGCAGACAGGGCGCCCGTCTTGCCTGTCTGGCGAGTCTGCAGCAGAGGCTGAGGCGCAGCTTGGATCGGGCCGCGCAGCGTACCCGTCGGAAATCATGTGTTCTGCGGTGATTCACTACCACCTTATAGTTATTGGCCCTGTGACTCCTCCTAATAAGAGAGAACGAATGCTAGGAAACAACATGACATTGCCGTGGAGCATGCAGCGTAACAACAAAATCTACAGTTCCGAGGTGTGCGTGAACATGGCCCTTGAGTCCCGCCAAAACCAAGCATTCTATGGTGACCAAAGTCAACAAACTGAGAAAGTGATCATGGTCTGCAATAATGAGCGGGACGTAGAACTGTTGACATCGCTAAAATGACTAAAAATGAACAATAGTGGTTGTACCCAAAACATTGAGACGAATAAAACTGACAATGGCACATGGGGCGCCAGGCTGCTTGTAGAACATTTAACAGCCTCTCACACAAACCCAAGGAGTGAAACATCAATTGTGGGACCCTTGAGCCAATTGTGGGATACTGCAAAGATGAGAAGGCCAGTCCCCCCACTAAAATTACTGGCATGGTTAAGGGTCGCCGCGATGCACAAACCTGATCAGACAAAAAAACAACTTAATTTAAGAAATGGAATAGGTGACGTTTGGAAACATGTAGACGCCTGGAAAGATGGAAATGAGGCACTATACCATACTCAGCCCCCCTGCCATCGAGACTCATTAGTGATTGCTGACCAAGTGATAAAAGACCTGGCAGCTCTCAATTCTAAGCTAACGCAACCTATGAGAGTACCTCATTCAATTTCTTGCAGACGAACTATGCCACAATCCGCGTGGTCACACCACAGGAATAAGAGCATTACCGAAGTGATGAGTCTAGAACTGAACACACCGTCCTTTGAGGCACGAAATTATGAGATTCTGGCCTCCCAAAAAAGGGCTAGGCGTGCGGCAAGCTCAGATAATGAGGCTTGTGGCTCCAACAAACGTTTCACAGGTTGGGGTAAAAGGAGTAAAAATGGAAATGAAAAGGTGTGTGGAGATCTAACGCCCCAGAAAGATCGAGAAGAGATCGAGTCGTCCTTCTCCTCTGATTCAGATGATCAAGACAACTCTCCAGTAAAAAGAAATAGAAGCCAACATGGCACAAAAACCTCACAGTTGAAGGGATTAAGAAGTCATCAAACAACACCTGATCTATTAGAAAATATAATCTCTGAACTAAGCCAAATCTTGATGTCTGCCACCACGATAGCAGTGGCTCCACTGACTAAACTGTAGTAAAATTTAAATGAGAACTTTCAGGATCAAACGACTCTGATCGCTCTACTTAATTCAAAAATTGTAAAACTGGAAGCAGATCTTGTGGAGATGATGTCACAACTCGCGATGACCAGACGAGGCAATGACATCTCCTTAATAGCATTGAAGGAGTCACTAAAAAACAACTCGGAAGACAAAAGACTCCTGGCTGAAGTTACGAGACAAGCTCCCCTTCTACTGCAAAAAGAACAAGATGGAAGGGGTGTAGCTGACCTAAAACAAACTCGAGCCGATAATCGGCATTCCACTGAAATAGTGATTGACCTGGAAGTATCCGACAACACACAAAGGGCCTCATCACGAGTCTGGCGGTAACCCTTAAATGCGGCAGTAGCGCTATTACTGCCGCTTTTAAGGGTCCGCCAGATCATGGCTTTGGCGGATTTCCCCCCAGCTCTGAGCTGGGGGGAAATCCGCAGCAAAATTGCCGATTTTTGGCGCGATTACCGCCGGTGGGAAATCCGCCGGCGGTAATAGTGCAAATTTTCCCCATTGGGCCCAATGGGGAATGAGGAATTCCCGAATGGGCCCAATGGGGAATGGGCAATAACCCTTCCGCCAAACCCGTGATCCGGCGCTAACAGCGCCGGGGGGCTGGCGGTAGGGCTAATAGCGCCGGCATTACCGGCCAACTCGCGATGAGGCCCAAAGTCTCCAAACAAAAAAAACAGCATTCTGCTGAGACGGCAGAGACGTTAAAGAAAAATCTGCAGCAGAATTGCTGCTATGAGACGAACGAACGATCAACCCCGCCAAAGAGAATAGCCCAGCGACAGAAAACGATAAAGATGAAGGGGTACAGATAGCGAGATCTGTTGGGCCAAGTGAACAGCGCAATTTGCCTGCAATTGAAGAGCCATCAAATGTTCCGACAATTGCAAAAGAGCAGGAAGCGGATCAACATCTGATGGTTGATCATATTGTCGGACCAGAATTTAGTGAACCTCAAACAGTGCCATCAGAGAATAAGTCCGCAACACCTGCGACAAACAAGAAAGATGGAGAATGGTTTGACATATTTGAAAAACCCAAAACGTTACCAGGACGCTCAAAAACAAATAAAAACTTGGACATTGAAATAAAGCAAGGTAAATTAAAAAAGAAAATCAAAAAAACTGCAATCACAAAAGAATAAAAATTCTCGAAATTCTGCAAACTTCTTTAGAAATATTAAAGCTCTGAACATTACTGTTAATAAAGCAGAGCATATGAAAAATAAAGATAGGGGAGTTATAGCAGAAACCACTAGTATTGACTCAATTGATAGTAGAGCAAATGTCGGCGGACCGATGAAGGAGAATACAGACACTTTAGTGATCAAAGATGAAGAGGATGAGAACGAGGAGCTGCTGCATATGTTGATCTACAGTAGTCCCGTAGAAGATGAAGCAGAGGAGGATAATTCGGCCACTATAAAGCAGATAAAGGAAATAAAATCCAGTTTGCCAGAAAATGATTGCGGTCAGAATATTACATCATTGCCACCGCAAAAGAGCAAAAGAGAGAGTCTGGAAGAGTGGAGAACTTGACGAAGAAAAGAGTAATCTCGTGGCCTTCAACGCCAAAAAAAGTCTGTAACAAAAATCTGTGGGAATGTGAGAAGGCGGTGGAAATCCAAACCTTCCACACTTTAGAAGAGAAACGTGGGATAAAAGTTTTCAGAATATGGAAGCTAAGTTATGCAAAGCCAAAGAAAGCTCAAAAGTGCTAATCAAAGTTCAACCCCAAAGTAGCACCTGTGACGAACCTTGAAAAGACAAGCTGAAGGTCCATGAGACCGGAAACAAGGCATATGCGGAAAAGATAAAGGAGGGAGTCCGGCAGGCTCCTAACAATTCCCCCTTGACTTCGAACACCTCACTGGTGCTACAGCCATACAGAATTTTGGTTGAAAGAATTGAGTGCAGAAAAAATGATGCAGCATTGAATAGATACACCATAATAGAACTATTTCAATCAATCCCTGTTCTGAGAGCATTAAAAAGCTTGTGAATTGATCGTGTCGAGATTATTGCTGACATGAATCAAAAATGTGTCCTGCTACTGTCATGCATGCTGGACGCTACGCTCGTAGAACAGCTAGACCGTTCTACTCCAAATGGAGGTTATTCGATACGTTACCGGGAAAACGACGTTTGCACTTTTCACGTCGCTAACTTCACGTGACTTTTGCTTCGTCACGTGAACTACGGTATTACGTATTTAAGCAGCGTAGAAACTTCACTCGCTGCTTCTGATCGAATCTATTGGCGTTGTGTAGCTGAACCTCTGATCTGCATCCTGGCATATTTCTACAGCTACTTTTGGGCCTTCAATAGCATGTGTTCCGCCACACGCAGATTCCTGGAGCTATTCCTTCGCGTGATAATTCACACGCGTTCTCTGTCTTCAAGCGTGGCTGATCCGGACTGCGGGAATCCTGCCCGCGTGTACATCCACACGTACACTCTGTCTTCATACGCGGCTGGCCCGGACTGCGTAAATCCTGCCCGCGTGTAATTCCACACGCGCACGCTGTCTCTAAACGCGGCTGTTCCGGACTGCGGGAACACCGCCCGCGTGTTATTCCACACGCGCTCTCTGTCTTCAAGCGCGCCTGGCCAAGGCTGCGTAAATCCTGCCCGCGTGTAAATCCACACGCGCTCTCTGTCTTCAAGTGCGGCTGGCCAAGGCTGCGCGAATCCTGCCCGCGTGTAAAATCCACACGCGCTCTCTGTCTTCAAGTGCGGCTGGCCACGGCTGCGTGAATCCTGCCCGCGTGTAAAATCCACACGCGCTCTCTGTCTTCAAGTGTGGCTGGCCAAGGCTGCGTGAATCCTGCCCGCGTGTAAAATCCACACGCGCTCTCTGTCTTCAAGTGCGGCTGGCCCGGACTGCGTGAATCCTGCCTGCGTGTAAAATCCACACGCGCACGTTGTCTTCACATGCGGCTGGCCCAGACTGCGCGAATCCTGCCCGCGTGTAAAATCCACACGCGCACGTTGTCTTCAAACGTTATTTTCTTCGCGGCTGTTTATAACCGCGTGTACTTCTAACTCCTGCATCTGTGGAATTAACAGAAGGATTGATCCCTATAGTGGGAAGGAAGCCTTTCAAGGATTATTGGAAGGTGACATTGAACTGAACTTTGGACGCTATCCTGTGGTGAATTCAACCCGTATCTAGCGTGAGCCTCGTTCCGTTCGGGATAAGTCTCCCTTACTAATTTTCCCTTCCTTGTCGTTTGTTCTTCATTCAAATCCATCAAGAGACTTCTGGATTATTCTACCCAAATCTAAAGGTCAGTGTGAACATTCCTGTCATTATCTAATTCATCATACTCAGGTTGGAGCAGTTATTCATGATACTTTAATTTGTCCTAGGCTGGCTTTCTATACCTTACCCACGCCCTTTCCAGTGATCCATCGCTCTGCCTGTTTTATCAGCCAGAGGGTTGTATCATTTGGAAGGTCTTCAATTGACTTCACGACTATCAAATTGTGTGAACAGGGATCCGGAAGACCCTACCTCCTGTATCCTTTTGAGTATTGTATCCTTTTCAGTTAATACTTTGGTACATTCTGACAGAATCAGAAGCCATGGAGGGTACGGATCCTTTAGCTGTTTTGACACAGTTGATCAGCGATTTGAGAAATTAAATGGTTACAGCACAGGACATGTTACGGCACCGTATGGACGTTATGCAAGACGCCCTACATGGTAGTCCTCAGGGAGCACAGGCGCCGATGGCTACTGCATCTGGATCTGGGACTACGGCACCCCCACAGGAAACTATTAATGTGGTTATGCCCACTCAGTTTCCCTTGGCCCCTCCGGAACGGTTCACGGGTGATCCCAAAACCTATAGAAACTTTGTAAATCAGTGCCGACTCCATTTTCTTTGCCGTCCTACATCTTTTCCTGATCTAACCACAAAAGCAGCCTTCGTGCTTTCCCATTTAGGGGGCACAGCTGCTGCTTGGGCTAACCCTTTGTTGGAAACAAATAGTCCTTTGTTGTACGATTGTGACGATCTCTTGACTGCTATGAGTAAAGTCTTTGACATGCGTTACTCTACTCAAGCCACAGATTTAGAGTTGCTTAACCTACAACAGGGCAGCCAACCCCTTATGTCTTACGTTGCCCGGTTCAATCAACTGACGGCGGAAACCCAATGGCCTGACAGCAAGAAAACAGCTGTTTTCTACAAGGGTCTTTCTGAAGAACTGAAAGATGCCTTATCTACAGTTCCTGTGGTTCCTACGGGTTTTCCAGAGTTGCTCGATTTGGTTCTACAAATCGACGCCCGAAGGAATGCTCGAAAGGGAGAGAAAAAGCCCTTCATGCCAGTCTCGGGGCGGTCAGAGACACCAGCAGTCATCTCTAACGACCCTGAACCCATGCAGATTGGCGCCGTGAGAGGCCGATTGTCCAATGCAGAACGGGAGAACCGAAGAAAAAACCACTTATGTATGTACTGTGGTTCTTCCGAGCATTTATTGGCAACATGTCCTAAAAAACCCATCAAGCGTGCGGGAAACGCCAAAACTTGACAATAGCAGGAGTCTCTATGTCGAGTGTTTCATTGGACTCCAGTACCATTCCTAAACATGCACCTGTAATAGTTCAGGTGACGTTACGTTGTGATGAGCGAGAAGTGGTTTCCAAGGCCATGGTTGATTCTGGAGCCACCAGCAATTACATAGACATCACTTATGCCAAGAACTGTTCCTTACCCCTTGTAATCAAAAAAAGACCTGAAACGGTGAACACCGTGGACGGATCTGTTTTGATTTCTGGTATGGTAACCCAGGAGACGGTACCTGTTCAGATGACGTTATCGAATAACCATTCAGAAGAAATCATCTTCGATGTTATTGCTGCTCCACAGTACGAGATCATACTTGGTCTTGCATGGTTAACCCTTCACAATCCTGCTGTTGACTGGGTTTCGGGATCGCTCCAATATCCTTCGACTCATTGCAATGAACATTGCTTTACCAGTCAGGAGGTGTCAAATAAACAACACATATTAGCCTCTATGGTGGAGGATTCTACTATCAGCGTTGTACATCAATGCGACAATATCATACCTTGCGAATACGCTGATTATGCTGATGTCTTTGATAAAGGCCAGGCAGAACAATTACCTCCTCACCGACAGTACGACTGTCCTATCGAATTGGTTCCTGGTGCCAAAATTCCTACAGGCCGTGTTTATTCATTAACACCTAAAGAAGATGTCGTGTTAAAAGAATACATTGATAAAGCGCTAGCAATGGGCTTTATACGGCCCTCACAATCACCTGCTGCATCTCCTCTATTCTTTGTTCCTAAGAAAGAGGGAGATCTCAGACCATGCATTGATTACAGGGCACTTAATGATATCACCATCAAAAACCAATACCCCTTGCCACTAATAAACGTTCTATTGGATCAGTTAGGCACTTCCAGTTATTTCACCAAATTGGACTTGCGAGGTGCATACAATTTGGTTCGCATTCGTGAAGGCGACGAATGGAAGACCGCTTTTAAGACACGGTATGGTCTTTACGAATATTTGGTGATGCCTTTTGGTCTGTGCAATGCTCCCGCCACATTTCAATTCTTCATCAATGATATATTCAGAGACATAATGGACCAATTTGTGGTTGTCTATCTGGATGACATTCTGATCTACTCATCATCTTTATCGGAACACGTCAGACATGTTTCTACAGTCCTACAAAGACTCAGGGAGAACCATCTTTATGTGAAAGCCGAAAAATGTGTCTTTCATTCACAGGAAGTGGAATTCCTTGGTTACGACATTACCAATCTAGGTGCTCGAATGAGTCGTTCCAAGGTAAAGGCCGTCTTGAATTGGCCGATTCCGCATAACGTCAAGTCACTACAGTCTTTCTTAGGCTTTGCGAATTTCTATCGCAGATTTATCCATTCCTTTTCCAAAACAGTAGCTCCTTTGACGGCTTTAACTAGTTCTAAAGTTCCTTTCTGTTGGAACCAACATGCCCAAGCAGCATTCGAAAAGCTGAAGGAAGCATTTACCACTGCACCCGTGCTTCAACATCCGGATCCTGATCACCAGTTTGTCGTTGAAGCGGATGCATCCAGTGTCGCTATTGGTGCAGTACTCACACAAGTTTGCACAGAAACCAAGGAGGAACACCCAGTGGCTTTCTTCTCTCGCAAACTCACCTCATATGAACGGAACTACACCGTCACTGAGCGGGAACTACTGGCTATCAAAGATGCTTTCCGAGAATGGCGTCATCATCTTCTTGGGGCCAAACAACAGGTGTTGGTGTACTCTGACCATAGAAATCTCCAAGCATTCAAATCCATGAAATGCCTTACGGCCCGTCAGGCCAGATGGCATGTCTTTTTTGCCCAATACGATTTCCAGGTCACCTATCGTCCTGCCCGAGAACATGTTAAGTCGGACGCTTTGTCCCGTATGAGTAAAGAGGCGCAGGAAGAAAAACAAGTACAGATTCAGCTGTTGGCAGATCATGTAATATGTAGTTGTTCGGTTCAACCATCCCTAAAAACCGAAGTACAAGAGTGGGTAAAAATTCATCCACAAGTAGTCCAGGATATGAATCTGGACGTACATAACGGTTTACCATTCACACAAGGAGTACTTTATCTACCAACTCCTTCAATGCGGAATAAAGCCCTCAAATGGAATCATGATTCCTTGATTGCAGCTCATCCTGGACGGAAGAAAACACTGGATCTGCTCAAAAGGTGGTGCTGGTGGCCATCCATGGCAAAAGATGTTATAAACTATGTATCTTCTTGTTCTGTGTGTATCCAATGTAAAAATACTCCTGGTAAACCAGTGGGCTTACTCCAGTCCCTACCTGTCCCTAACAAACCATGGGACATGATATCTATGGACTTTGTGGTAGAACTCCCCCCAAATCAGGGATATGATACCATATGGGTCGTAGTGGATTATTTCACTAAATTGGCTCTTTTTATTCCCTGTATTGGTTTACCAACTGCTGTTGTTCTGGCTGAACTATTCATCCAACATATATTTTGTTTCTTTGGTCTACCATCAGTAATCATTACTGACAGGGGCTCACAGTTTGCGTCACGCTTTTGGAGAGCTTTAACATCTGCATTACTGATTGATGATAGAATGTCCAGTGCTTATCATCCTCAAACTGACGGACAGACTGAAAGGGTCAATTGTACTATGGAACAATATCTGCGGTGTCTGTGTTTGCAATACCAATCGGATTGGCTCACGGTACTGCCGGCGGCTGAATTCGCCTATAACAACTCTTATCATAGTGCCATAGGCACTTCACCGTTCTATGCTCTCTATGGACAACACCCCCGATCAATACCTCTGGATTCCGGTCTATCCTTGGACACGCCTGCCGCAGGCCGTACTCTTCGTGATCTGAAGAGATTACAAAGAAAGGTGAAGCAGCAATTGGAGCAGGCTAAACAACGTGACAAGTTCTATGCCGATGCTCATAGAGTATCCGCACCTGTCTATAAGGCTGGTATGAAAGTCTGGCTATCCACTAAGAACTTAAGAATTCCAGGCAAAAAGAAATTGTTGCCTAAATACATCGGTCCGTATGTAGTGCTCCAAGTTCTTAATCCTGCTGCTGTACGTCTGGCTTTGCCACAACGATGGCGGGTGCATCCTGTATTCCACGTGTCACTCATTAAGCCATTCTCTGAAGCTACTAGACTGCCTGTACGGCCTGTTGCTATTTCCGTGCGGGGTTCTGATGAATACGAGGTACAAGACATACTGGATATGAAACTACGTTCTGGTAGACCATATTATCTGGTGGATTGGAAGGGCTATGGTCCCGAAGATAGGTCCTGGGAACCTCTTTCTAATATTCAAGCTCCTGCTTTATTGAAGCGCTTTCACACAAGAAGGGGAGAGGTTGTCCCTTTGGGGGATGGCACTGTCATGCATGCTGGACGCTACGCTCGTAGAACAGCTAGACCGTTCTACTCCAAATGGAGGTTATTCGATACGTTACCGGGAAAACGACGTTTGCACTTTTCACGTCGCTAACTTCACGTGACTTTTGCTTCGTCACGTGAACTACGGTATTACGTATTTAAGCAGCGTAGAAACTTCACTCGCTGCTTCTGATCGAATCTATTGGCGTTGTGTAGCTGAACCTCTGATCTGCATCCTGGCATATTTCTACAGCTACTTTTGGGCCTTCAATAGCGTGTGTTCCGCCACACGCTGATTCCTGGAGCTATTCCTTCGCGTGATAATTCACACGCGTTCTCTGTCTTCAAGCGTGGCTGATCCGGACTGCGGGAATCCTGCCCGCGTGTACATCCACACGTACACTCTGTCTTCATACGCGGCTGGCCCGGACTGCGTAAATCCTGCCCGCGTGTAATTCCACACGCGCACGCTGTCTCTAAACGCGGCTGTTCCGGACTGCGGGAACACCGCCCGCGTGTTATTCCACACGCGCTCTCTGTCTTCAAGCGCGCCTGGCCAAGGCTGCGTAAATCCTGCCCGCGTGTAAATCCACACGCGCTCTCTGTCTTCAAGTGCGGCTGGCCAAGGCTGCGCGAATCCTGCCCGCGTGTAAAATCCACACGCGCTCTCTGTCTTCAAGTGCGGCTGGCCACGGCTGCGTGAATCCTGCCCGCGTGTAAAATCCACACGCGCTCTCTGTCTTCAAGTGCGGCTGGCCAAGGCTGCGTGAATCCTGCCCGCGTGTAAAATCCACACGCGCTCTCTGTCTTCAAGTACGGCTGGCCACGGCTGCGTGAATCCTGCCCGCGTGTAAAATCCACACGCGCTCTCTGTCTTCAAGTGCGGCTGGCCAAGGCTGCGTGAATCCTGCCCGCGTGTAAAATCCACACGCGCTCTCTGTCTTCAAGTGCGGCTAGCCAAGGCTGCGTGAATCCTGCCCGCGTGTAAAATCCACACGCGCTCTCTGTCTTCATACGCGGCTGGCCCGGACTGCGCGAATCCTGCCCGCGTGTAAAATCCACACGCGCACGTTGTCTTCAAACGTTATTTTCTTCGCGGCTGTTTATAACCGCGTGTACTTCTAACTCCTGCATCTGTGGAATTAACAGAAGGATTGATCCCTATAGTGGGAAGGAAGCCTTTCAAGGATTATTGGAAGGTGACATTGAACTGAACTTTGGACGCTATCCTGTGGTGAATTCAACCCGTATCTAGCGTGAGCCTCGTTCCGTTCGGGATAAGTCTCCCTTACTAATTTTCCCTTCCTTGTCGTTTGTTCTTCATTCAAATCCATCAAGAGACTTCTGGATTATTCTACCCAAATCTAAAGGTCAGTGTGAACATTCCTGTCATTATCTAATTCATCATACTCAGGTTGGAGCAGTTATTCATGATACTTTAATTTGTCCTAGGCTGGCTTTCTATACCTTACCCATGCCCTTTCCAGTGATCCATCGCTCTGCCTGTTTTATCAGCCAGAGGGTTGTATCATTTGGAAGGTCTTCAATTGACTTCACGACTATCAAATCGTGTGAACAGGGATCCGGAAGACCCTACCTCCTGTATCCTTTTGAGTATTGTATCCTTTTCAGTTAATACTTTGGTACATTCTGACAGCTACATATTGGTGACAAGAAAGATGTTCAAGCATTGATGATGTGCGAGAGACAGTTGCTAGATGCTGGATACCAAGTGTATGAGGGTGACAATGCCCTGGCGAATAAGGAGGCCCCAAAATACACGGAACCAAATTCTCCAAATAAAAATGGAAAGGCAAAAACGCACATCAACATACCTTTGATGAAAAGGAGATCTGCTGACCTGGTGAATGCTAAGGCAATCTCTGAGGAAGTGGTCCATCAATCTGCGATTTCAACCAAGGAAATAAGGCAAAAGAAAATTAAAATAACTGTAGAGAACACATTGAGCAGAAAAATAAACTCAGCAACGAAAGAGGAAGCGCAAACAACAGAAGACGAAATAAACAACTCATCAAAGAGTTAATGCCAAGACCAACCGAGTAATGTCGTGCTCGCCACTTGGAACACAAGAGGGTTTTCGCATATTCTTATGTCCCTCCCAGAAATCCTAGTGACGGCCAACATAATATGTTTGCAGGAATCATGGTTAGCAAGAACTCCATGTGTTGAGGGTTTCGATGTCGCCATAAATCCAGCTATCATAAAAAAAGGTCACCCAATGTCGACTAATCCTCGTCAAACAAAACTGTAGATTACGAATTAAGTCATCTGAGATTATTTCTCCTTACCTCCAGATGGCATGTCTCGAACCAGTAGAGCATTCGATGACCAGTTCAGAAACTCTTCATCTACTAAATGTCTACTGGAACACAACTCCGTCAACCCATCAAAAATTTGAGGATGATCTCATAGATTCTATCGATAACATCTTAATAAGGGATCCAAATGCTCAGATTGTATTATGTGGAGACTTTAACATGAAGTTTGGTAGAAGTGGAACAATTAAAAGCAGTGGTAAATCACAATGAGAGGTCTAAAAGTGAAAGATGGATTGAGGAAATGATGAATAGAAATCTAGCAATGCTGAATGGTACCATAAGGGGAGACATTCCACCGAAGCCGATCTGGGAAAGATGCCCCCAAAAATCTATAATAGATTATATTTTCACATCCAAAGCATTGGCACAAGTAATCATACTCCTCAAAGTCACAATGACTAAACAAAGTGACCATAATGTAGTGTCTATGGAGTGGCAGAAGAAAAAACATCTACAACGTAAACAATGGAACCAACAAATTGCTGTAGAACCTGGCCACAACAGACTACGATTAAGAAATAACGACATCATAGCAATAACAGAAAACATGAGACCAAAATATGAGGAAAACCAAATAGATTTGATAGAATACCATCATTTACTTGAAATTTCCAAATAAAAAAGAAGAATGCCCAAAATAAACCTATCTACCAAAATCACCAATATGATCCTGAAGTCGCACAAAAAAAAGAGAGTTCAGGAAGGACCTAAGAAGAATGTATGCCTCTAGAGAACATGACTGTAAGTGTGTGATAAGGAAAGTGAAAAACATATTCAACAATTGGTGTAAAGCGCACATAGCAACGCTCGAACAGAGAGATGCAGAGGTAATGATGACTGTGCTAAATCACCGACATTCAAGAGGTTTTTGGACAATAATAAATGAGTCAACAAATCCAGAAAATGCAGTACTAACAAATATGGTAAATGAAAAAGAGTGTGAGAGACACTTCACACACTTATTTAAAAAAGTGAAAAAATCAACCTGCCCGACTCTGCAAACAAGTCAACAGTGGGAGCTTAACATCGACCGAGATAACATCTGTTCTTGTATTCAAAAAAGTAGCTCGTCCAGAGCAGCTGGGCCAGATGGCCTTTCGAACGCCGATCTGAAAAATAACATCGATGAATGGACTGAATTCTGCGATATCCTATTCCAAAATATAATCAAAGAAGGACGTATTCCATCAACTTGGAAATCTGGTATCATAGTACCGATATTCAAAAAGGGTACCCACACCGACCCTGCAAATTATCGGCCAATAGCCCTTCTGGATGTGGTGGGGAAAGTCTTTGCAAGCTTGATGCTTGCTCAATTGACGAAATGGATTAGACAACAGAAGATCTTTGATGAGCGACAGTCCGGCTTCATTAAAGGAGTGGGTTGTAGCCTAAACCTCTTTATCCTAAACCTATTGAAAATAGATGCAATCAGAACAGGCCAAAAAGTTTACCTAGCGTTTATCGACATGGCAAACGCATTCGACGGTGTGGATCGAGAAACGCTGTGGGTAAAACTTAAGGAAAGAGGGTGTGCTGTCAGCCTAATTCAAGCTATTAAGAATCTGTATTCAGGTACTCATATAAAAGTTTCTCTGGATAGCTCAGGATATTTAACAAACCCCATCCCAACAGAAAAGGGGGTGAAGCAAGGATGCCCCCTTGGAGCTACTCTCTTTAATTTCTATATATCAGAAGTCGGCACAGCTTTAGAGAGTGTTGTCTCATTTCCTCCAATGGTGAATGGAATCCATCTAAATCACATCCTCTATGCTGATGATATGGTCATTTTAGACCTCACACCTCTTGGCCTACAAAGAAAATTGATAGAACTAAAAACCTTCATAGAAGAACTAGGGTTGGACATTAATGAAGCAAAATCAGAAAAGTTAGTGCTTGAAATCAAACGAGGAAGGTCATCAAGTAAGAATAGGTCAAGCTGGACCCTTGGAATGAAGAATCTGAATAAAGTTCCTCATAAACGATACTTAGGAACAATAATAAATTCCAGCATAAATGATGAACCAATGAAGAAAAAACTTCTAAGCAACTGCAAACAACTAACATCGCAGAGAATAATACTGCAAAAAAAATACGGAAAATGTTCTTATGTTCCGATAAACATTTTTTACCAAAGTAAGGTTACTCATATACTAACTTACGGAGCTGAAAATATGTTTGGGTGCGACTCAAAGATCTGGTCAAGATGTGAGGGCTCCTTTTGGAAGCGAATCCTCCAGATCCCTCAAAGCTCTCCAACTGCATGCATACTCTATGAAGTCGGTATCTCTACACTAAATGCTAGACTAATATGGAACAAGCTAGCATTATTCAGAAAGTCAAATGAAGAAGCAGATCTACCGCCCTTTGAAATACTAATCGAGTGGAGACTACAAAAGAAAACTGCATTGTTAGAATGGAGGCAATAATGCAAAGACATCTTGATCCAGTTAGGCACAGACGAAACAACACTATGGAATAACCCAAATACAGTTAAGAAAAAGTTGCTGGAACTTGATTGGATTGAAATTGGGGAGCGAAGATCAAACCATAAATCTATGAAAAATTCACCAACCGAAGCTAAAAGTCTCAACACTCTTACAAAATATATGATTATCGCACCATGTAAGAAGACTTTACCTGAAATTTCGGCTTATTATCTTCGAAACGAAAGAAATTCTGAGGCACAGACGAATGATCCTGTCGGGGAATACAAATTGCAGATTCAGCGCAATAGCAGAGGAAAACCTAAAACTGTTACTCACCGAAGCGGAAGGAGTACTTGATTCCAACCTGGATCGAGATGTGAGGCGAGCCGTGGAAGTCTTCGGAAAACACAGATCCCCTGATTTCAAAAGAATCAGGCTTCCTCTTAGAGAGGGGCTCTTTTTCACGACATACCACTCTGCTATTATGTAAAACAAGACAGAGGAGGCTATAATGTAAAATAGAGGAATTGAGCGCACCACCAAGCAATGCTGCAAAGAATACAAAAACTGTTTTGAGTATAACGCCGACCTGGTGTGAAGGGTATACAATATTTGAATATAATAGAATCACTGGTACCTGAGATAGTGGAATTGAAGACCTTGAGAGGAAGTCCCGTATCAGTTCAGAAGAATGTTCAGAGTTCCAAATGAGGGATGACAACGAAAGGATAAAATAAAAAATGGGATGGTTAGTATAGGTAGGATAACCCGAACGGCACGAGGGACGCACTAGGACCGGGTTGGGGCAAAACTGGAAAGCGTTCGTACTGCACTTTAGTGGAAAATATCCATCAACTTCACAAGATGTAACACAGTCAAATAAGTAGGTGAGGTAGAAGTAAATCCTTAATTCAGTAAGCAGGGCTGAAAATATAACAAAACTGATAGGAGACTGAATTCCGCTGGAAACAAGGCTCTTGCTGTAAGCAGAAAACTGAAGACTGGAAATCCGTTCTCAGCGGGGAAAAGCTGACTGAAAAACAGGTTGAGCGGGAGCTCAACTGGAGCTCGGCAGTGGAAGGAGACTGCGAGTGGATTCAAAAAACCAATGCAATATATACCGGAGGACAAATCCAAGAAGCAAAACAGGAGACAGAAGCCAAAGTCTGGTAACGGTAGATCAATTATGAAGCAGGATACTCGGAGGGTAATCCGAATGGAACAAGCCGTAGGAAGGCTACGAAAAGGAATGCCGTAACGATCAATTAGCAGCAACGAAGCTCCCGCGGCTGACCGCTATTAAAGAACAAGGGGGCATGGCTTCCGTGAAAGTGAGGCACGTCTGGTCAGCTGACTAGGAAATCTACGTGACCCAAACCGTTTCCAAGGCAACTTGTAACGCTGCCAGAACGAATTCCCTGATTGCGAGATACTCCGTGGGAACGATCTTTTTGGTAACGTTCTTTGTTGCTGCCGTAGCGTAACAGCATCTGCCGCCAAAAACTCCGGCAACCCCCGGGCGGCATGGAAATACCGCAAGAGATCGGGGCAATGCAGATTAGATAGAGGCTCCCAGGTACGGTCCTCAGGTCCAAACCCCTTCCAGTCCACCAAATAGAGAGCAGAACCCCTCGATATCCTACAATCAAGGATGCGGGAAACCTCATACTCCTCCTCCCCATCGACCATGATGGGAGCAGGGCGATCAGGCAACCGCGTGGACGGGACGACAGGTTTGAGAAGTGATACATGAAACACTGGATGAATACGCCAGCGCTTAGGAAGATCCAATTTAACCGCAACCGGATTGATTACAGAGGAAACTCGGAAAGGACCAACAAAGCGCGGCAACAATGAACGTTTACCCGCAATGTTCAGGTTTCGGGAGGACAACCAAACCTTCATTCCAATTTGATAGACTGGAGCTGGCAGTCGGTGTGCATCCGCCGATTTCTTGGCGTGCTCTTGAGCCCTGAGCAGATGGCATCGTACATCTCGATGAACTTGATCTAAATCTCTCACACATGCCAGTGCAGCAGGCGAGGCCTCAGGTAAGGGTGGAGTCAATGGTAAAGACCTAGGATGTAGACCATATAAAGCAAAAAAGGGAGACACCCCCGTAGAACTGTGCATGGAATTGTTATATGCAAATTCAGCTTGTGGTAGGGCGGTATATCAGGTCTGTTGGAACTGAAGACAAAGGCAGCGTAAATACTGTTCAATAGTGGAGTTGAGTCTCTCGGTTTGGCCGTCGGTTTGAGGATGATAGGATGAAGAATATCTGTCTTCAATTCCCAAAGAGGTAGTGAGAGCCTTCCAAAATTTAGAAGTAAACTGGGTACCTCGATCCGAAACAATAATGGAAGGGAGACCAAAAAACCGAAAGACGTTAGCCATGAATAGTCTGGCCAAACGAGAAGCAGAAGGCAATCCTGAACATGGCACAAATATGGCGTATTTAGTGAAGTAGTCCACGACAACCCACACGGTATCATGACCCTGGACATCTGGTAATTCCACAATGAAGTCCATTGATATCATATGCCAGGGTTTATGAGGCACCGGTAAAGGACGCAACAAACCAACTGGTCTGGATCTGGCAGATGTCCATTGGGCACAAATAGCACACGTATTGATGTAATCCTGCACATCACGAGACATGTTAGACCACCAAGCCCATCGCCGTAGGGATTCCAGTGTTTTATTTTGACCTGGATGTGCGGCAACCACGGAATCATGAGCCCATTGAAGTGCCAATAAACGAGCCCGACCAGGAGGAATAAAAATATGTTCTTGAATGATGGGCAACCCCTGAGACAGGTCCATATTAAGTTCCTGAACCTCCTTCGGATGTTCAATTACCCATTACGCAATGACATCCCGTAAGGAAGGCTGTACCATGCATCCGCAAATGACCTTGCCCGGGTGGAGCATAGGAGGTTCGGATTTGGACAGGTTACCCGCCGAATGGAGACGTGAAAGTGCGTCAGCTGATACCCGAGCCCTGGCAGGACGATAGGTGATTTGAAACTGATATTGAGAGAAGAATAAGTGCCACCTGGCCTGTCGGGCTGTGAGACACTTCATAGATTTGAAGGCCAAAAGACTTCTGTGATCAGAAAACACAGTGACAGGATGACGCGCTCCAAGTAGATGATGTCGCCACTCAGCGAAGGCATCCCTGATGGCCAACAACTCCCGTTCCGTGATGGAGTAATTCCTCTTGTAATTTGTTAATTTACGAGAAAAGAAGGCAACGGGATGCATTTCCCCAGTCTGTGGGCATTCTTGGGACAAGACTGCTCCAATAGCTGTACCGGAGGCATCCGCTTCCACATAGAAGGGTAGATCAGGATTGTGGTGTTTAAGTACAGGTGCAGAGGTAAAGGCTGATTTCAATTGGTCAAAAGCCAGTTGTGCCGCAGATGACCAAACGTAGGGAGTTTTGACACTGGTTAATAAAGTTAGAGGCGCTGAAAGAGCAGAAAATCCGTGAATAAACCGTCTATAAAAGTTGGCAAATCCCAAAAAAGATTGAAGGGACTTAACCGTCTTGGGTGCTGGCCAATCAAGTATGGCTTTAACTTTGGACTTGCTCATACGCACTCCTTGACTGGTAAGATCATATCCCAGGAATTCCACCTCAGAAGCGTGGAATATACATTTTTCAGCCTTTACAAATAAGTGATTTTCCCTCAGGCGCTGAAGTACGGTTTTGACATGCTGAATGTGTTCAGTGAGATTGTGAGAATAAATCAGGATTGCGTCTAGATAAACGACGACATATTGATCAGATATGTCATGAAATAGATCATTCATGAAAGCCTGAAAAGTAGCCGGAGCATTGCAAAGCCCAAAGGGCATCACCAGGTATTCGTACAGGCCGTAACGTGTCTTGAATGCCGTCTTCCATTCGTCCCCCTCTCTCATGCGGACCAGAATATAAGCCCCTCTAAGATCTAATTTGGTAAAAATCTGCGAGGAACAGAAATCAATGGAAGCGGGTACTGATTCTTTATGGTGACTGCATTTAGGGCTCTGTAGTCAATGCAGGGACGCGGGTCGCCCTCTTTTTTAGGTACAAAGAAGAGTTGGGACGCTGCGGGTGATTTGGATGGTCTGATAAATCCCATAGCAAGTGCTTTATCGATGTAATCTTTTAACACAGCGTCTTCCTTCAGGGTAAGGGAATACACTCTCCCTACAGGAATCTTTGCCCCAGGCATTAAATCAATGGGGCAGTTGTAGACCCTATGGGGGGGGTAGTTTTTCAGCCATGCCTTTATCGAAGACGTCCAGGAAGTCGGCATACTCTGTGGGAACAGAGGGTAAGTTGACAGTAGTAATCGCCCCGATGTGCAGGGAAGAAGAGGCAAGGGCACTGGTAGGGGTGTTCTGGATAACACCATGCAGAGGCGTACACTGAAGATTACATACAGTAGATGGAAACTGTACCTGGTGTGTTACCCAGTCAATAACAGGATTATGGAACCGAAGCCATGGAATACCAAGAATGACCTTATAAGCCGGAGCTCTGACAACGTCAAATGCAATGGTCTCAGTATGTCCGTCATTGGTGCACATGACCATGGGTACCGTCTAATGAGTGACCATTCCAGACACGAGGATAGAACCGTCTACCGAATTGACTGTCTCAGGTTGTTTTTTGGAAACCAATGGGATCCCTGTAACTGAGACGAAACCTTGATTAATGTAATTGCCTGTGGCACCTGAATCAACCACGGCCTGGGCCACAATGGATTGACCGGCAGTCAAAGAAAATGTGACAGGGAGATGGATGAGTTGAGACGAAGCAAGACAAGATGAGTCCTGACTTGAATCTCCTGACATAGGGACTCTATCTACTGTCGGGATTTGGCGTTTCCCGTCTTTCTTTTGGGCTTTTTTGGGCACTCTGGTAATAGATGATCAGAAGCACCGCAGTACATGCAGAGATTGTGAGACCTGCGATACTCCCTTTGAGCGGGCGTTAATGGACTCCTAACAGCACCGATTTGCATAGGTTTGGGAGGAGGCAGAGATGTTGAAACCGCTTCCGCTGTGGGTAGCACTGGGTTAGCCCTTTTCTCACCACGTCTTTCTGTCTTACGGGCGTCAACTTGTAGTACCAAGTCGAGCAAATCCCCGAAAGCTGTAGGTACAACGGGAACGGTGGACAGAACATCCTTAAGTTCCTCAGAAAGTCCTTGATAGAACACTGCAGCCTTTTTCTCCTCGGGCCAATCGGTTTCAGCAACCAGCTGGTTGAGACGAGCGAGATAAACCAACAAGGAGGAATTACGTGTCGATGTTTGAGTAATTCCAAATCCGTGGCCTGGGTAGTGTATCGGGTATCACCACACTTTGCTCATCATGGAAAGAAGAGTATCGCAGTTGTACAATGCATGACTATTGGATTCAAGTAGGGGATTGGCCCAGGCTGCTGCAGTACCACCTAAGTGAGAAAGGACAAAAGCCGCTTTGGTAGTGGAAGTAGGAAAGGAAGCAGGACGACATAGGAAGTGCAATTTACACTGATTGATAAACATCCTGTATTGTTTGGGATCTCCCAAAAACCTTTCCGGAGGAGCCAATGGGAACTGGGTGGTAAGCAACACAGGAGCGCTTTCTTGAACGGGTGCTGGAAACCCAGAACCTGAAGCCATCGCCCCAGCGCCTGCCTGTGCTGCTGGAGTAGTGACGAGAGACTGAATTGCATCCATGCGTTGGCGAAATGCTTCTTGTGCACTTGTCAGATCGTTCCGAAGATCCGTGACCATCTGCACAATTTGATTTAAAGCATCAGTAGTCTCAGTCGACATTTTCTTCAGGGCTGCTAATTCTGTTACTCACCAAACCGGAAGGAGTACTTGATTCCAACCTGGATCGAGATGTGAGGCGAGCCGTGGAAGTCTTCGGAAAACCCAGATCCCCTGATTTCAAAAGAATAAGGCTTCCTCTTAGAGAGGGGCTCCTTTTCACGACGTACCACTCTGCTATTATGTAAAACAAGACAGAGTAGTCTATAATGTAAAAGAGCGAAATTGAGCGCACCACCAAGCAATGCTGCAAAGAATACAAAAACTGTTTTGAGTATAACGCCGACCTGGTGTGAAGGGTATACAATATTTGAATATTATAGAATCACTGGTAGCTGAGATAGTGGAATTGAGGACCTTGAGAGGAAGTCCCGTATCAGTTCAGAAGAATGTTCAGAGTTCCAAATGAGGGATGACAACGAAAGGATAAAATAAAAAATGGGATGGTTAGTATAGGTAGGATAACCCGAACGGCACGAGGGACGCACTAGGACCGGGTTGGTGCAAAACTGGAAAGCGTTCGTACTGCACTTTGGTGGAAAATACCCATCAACTTCACAAGATGTAAAACAGTCAAATAAGTAGGTGAGGTAGAAGTAAATCCTTAATTCAGTAAGCAGGGCTGAAAATATAACAAAACTGATAGGAGACTGAATTCCGCTGGAAACAAGGCTCTTGCTCTAAGCAGAAAACTGAAGACTGGAAATCCGTTCTCAGCGGGGAAAAGCTGACTGAAAAACAGGTTGAGCAGGAGCTCAACTGGAGCTCGGCAGTGGAAGGAGACTGCGAGTGGATTCAAAAAACCAAGGCAATATATACCGAAGGACAAATCCAAGAAGTAAAACAGGAGACAGTCTGATAATGGTAGATCAATTATGAAGCAGGATACTCGGAGGGTAATCCGAATGGAACAAGCCGTAGGAAGGCTACGAAAAGGAACGCCGTAACTATCAATTAGCAGCAACAAAGCTCCCGCAGCTGACCGCTTTTAAAGAACAAGGGGGCGTGGCTTCCGTGAAAGCGAGGCACGTCTGGTCAGCTGACAAGGAAATCTACGTGACCCAAACAGTTTCCAAGGCATCTTGTAACGCTGCCAGAACGAATTCCCTGATTGCGAGATACACCGTGGGAACGATCTTTTTGGTAACGTTCTTTGTTGCTGCCGTAGCGTAACAAAAACATTTAGTTCTTTCTTGTATTAATCTAAGGGACCAACGTGAGAAATTCCTAAGGAAAGAGCTGGATAAATGTTTGACTTAAAACAAAGAGGATTGGTGGAGGCAAATGCACAACAGTGAGTGTAAATCACTGTCGTTAGCACTAATGAGGTTTTTAGAACAACTGCAAAAAATGCTCGAGTAGGTGCCAGCAGTCAAGAAATGAAAGAACTTATTTGGCAGCAGTTGAGAACTGACGGCTAGAGTGCTCGTCTTTGTGATATTTTCATCTTCCACCTTTCAGTTCTTTTCTTTAAGATTATTTGTAAAAAATCTTTTAAAAAGGTTTTTGAATTAGATTATATTGGGAGTAATTGTGTTTGAGTTTTACATTTCAAAAGTTTGTATAAACTATGTGAAATTAAATTAAAAAAAAAAGAACATGACATCATAAAAGACAACCCACTCTATGCCAGCTTGAATGGCAGAGTAAAATGAGAGTTATAACCTGTGTCAAGAAAATGTGGCCCACAGGTGCAAATGTCAATTCATTCCTTTTCTGCCAGACTGTTTGAATAGTTCCCAAGGGGGAGTTTTTTGATGCAAATTGTGCAATTTAAAGAATATTTATTCAGGAACAATGAGCAAAACTATAAGCAGCATAGTGAAGTAACTCATTAAACTTGCCCACATGGGCCAGAAGAATGGCCCACTTTGACCCACAAAACTGGCTGACACTAGCATTTTGCATTTTTGGTTCGACATTGCCCTCTTGCCCTATAGGCCAGTCCCAGCCTGCTCGTCATTTGTCCAAAGGGCATGGCAGAAGAGAACAGGTCTAGAATGCAGCAAGTCAAGCAAACTAGTTGAGGCCATCTCACGTTGTGTCATTTAGACAGTGGTAGAATGTGGGACAGAAAGTAATTGTGTGAAAGAGTTCCCCGCTTTCTGAAGAGTGTCCAGTCTGTCATAGGCCCAGATTCCACACCCATATAATTGGGCTGCTATTGCCTTACACCTATATATAGCCCGCATGTGATCTGGTGAATGATGCTGTATGGTTTTGCAAATCTGAATATTACCCCCCCATCACCCCTCCCCACCCCAATACCTGCTTAATTCTAGTGGCAGACTTTTCGATATGATTGCCCAACCTGGAGTTGAATCTGAAACCAAGATATTCAAAGTTGATACAGACTTCCAGTCTATGACCATCCATGGTCACAGGAGCAAAATGATTTTTCATAGTCCACGCACACGTTACAAAGCATTTATTGCCATTTACATGTAGTCCCTGAACTGACATATAAGGCCTCATCAAGAATCTGGTGGTATCTAACAAATACTGCTTCTCGGTCAGGCGCTATTAGTGCCGGATCATGAGTAGCAGTACAGCAGTAAGTTCCCATTCCCCAATGGGCCCAATGGGCTTGGGGTACGCTATTACCACTGGCAGCAATTGTGCTGGCGATAATAGCACCGAACACAGAAATGTTTACCTCCAGCAAAAAGCTGGAAGTAATACTCCCACTTACCGCCCGACTCATGATTGGGCCAGCCCTTAAATGCGGCGGTAATAGCGTTACTGCCATATTTAAGGGCTAATGCCCAACTCACGATGAGGTCCATATTCTTTGTATTCACCCACTGATAGTTGGAACGATCTCTGTGTTTTTGCCATAATCACTGCGTCATTAGCGTAGCGCAACACCAGGATCATCCTGTTCCCGAACATTCGTACATCCACGCTAATGGCCTCCAAACTATCGGAAAGAGTTGGCATGCAGATTGAAAAGAAGATGGCCCAGCACACATCCTTGCTGGACCCTCTTTGTGAATTCAATACGCTCAGTCATCTCACCCCCTATCCATTAGCGAACTGAAATATTCGAATTTTCATCCAGAGCCTCGAGCAATGGTTTTGGAACACCCATTTCACTGAGGGCCCACAAAAGGAGACTCCTGTCCACGTGGTCAAATGCAGAACGTAGGTCCATAGAGGCCACGTAGACAGGAGTTTCCAAAATGTTCACATGCTTGGCAAACAAGAGGTACGAGATGAAACCCTGGTAGATAGTACCAGGGCATGCCCTAAAAGCAAGCTGGGTGTCCAACAGGACATTGCTCTCTTGTACTCACTCTTCCATTCTTTTCAGCAGAATTCCCATGAACGGTTTAGAGGTACCGTCCAGAAGAGTCACAGGGTGGTACTCGGTTTGGGTCAGATCTATCCCCTTGTTTATAAATAGGGATTATTATCACTTTTCCAACTAACCTAGTTGGTTTTGCACAAAATTAGTGCATTAAACGCCTGCACCAATACCGGGACCCACAAGTCAGTCTGGTAATTCGAAAACTCGTTTTCCACTCCTTCAGCTCTGTTTGAGTTATAGGCCCTCTGCCTTGATAGAACGTACACCATTTCATTCGTAGAAATAGGACTCCATTTGACCGCTGCAGAGTGTCGGGAAGTCTGTGTGAAAATGCCAATCCTCCCTTGTCTAACATACTAGCATACAGTCAGAAAGTGGTCGATCCACACTTTCTGCAAAATATGGGTACCGGGACATCCCGAAAGCCAGTATGAAATTGGATTTCCTCGTCACTATGTGCCAAAACGTTTTACTGTCATTCCTACTGGCAGAATCACATCGTTTGTCCAAGTTATTAGAGGCTATCTATGCTCTCCACTGGGAGAGTTCCATTATATATTCACCCTGTCTAACTCTAATTTCTTTAATATCTGGTCACAGATTCTTTAGAGCAGCTAATAATGCCCTCTTTTTGGCTTTACAGGTCAGAGAAAGCCAGGATTTCTGCTGTGGCGCGTGAGAATCTTATCAGATGCTTAGGGTTTCAAAATGTGCTCGCAAATCCAAATACATTGGTTAAAAACCTCAACTACCTTGTGTGGCTTTGTTTCCATGTTTAAATAAGTATCTCATTTATTGTGGAGGGAAGCTCCTTACTATAAAGAACGGCTTCACTACCACTCGTGCAGAGTAGTACTCTCCCATCCTTCTGTGTTAGCTGCAGAGTGAAGACCATTCCTGGTCCAGTTCAAATAGTGCCCCATCGCCATTCCCTAACAGTGGATTATGGTCACTTTCGAGCCTCCCAGAACCCTCAAACCTGGAAATACTGCCCCAACAGTATATGGGGACTAAAATGAAGTCAGTCAGCCAAACAATGCTTTATTCGGCAGTTATTACCATCAGCATACAATTCATTGCAAAATGTATACTATTAAGATAAAACAACCTGCCACATGATTCACATAAAATTGCTTTTAAAAAAAAGATATCATTCCAGTCTCTAAAAATACAATCAAACATTAGATATCATCTTCCTACATGACCAGGGACAGTAAATATATTTGGCAACAAAGTAAATATCGTTAAGTACAGCAGTGGAACGACATAATACAAACGCTTCTCGGCTGCTTCTAGCACATTCTCTCCTGAACAGTGAAATTAAATCAATTTTCCTTAGGGCACGATAACATTCACAGAATAAAAGGAAGTGCATTACTGATTCTGGGACCAGACGACATGCTGGACAATCGGGCGGCGAACCCCCATCCAACCACTCGAAAATGCTCCAACCGGAAGAGTGCCCAGTCTAAATTTAACAAAGAACGGGCGAAGGGAGGTGAAGTACAATCCAGGTACAGCTCTCTCTCCAAGGTTGGTTTGGAGAGAAGTCATGTTTTCAGTTTTAGACACATGCATACCAACTGCTCCTGGGTGTTCTACATAACAGAACATTTTACAGCAGATTTGGAACAAATAGGCATGTGACAAGGATTATTCCAAAGATCTTCCAGACCTAATGCTGCTGGATTCCACTTAACTTGGCACAACCAAGGGAGAGAGCGTCCTCCCAGATGACTCAACAGCTCTGTGAGGGCTTCTCGGTATTTACCCTGTTAAATTGGACTATACCGCTGGATAGGAATAAAGTGTAAAACGCTGAATAGGGATTAGTTCAAGTGACCACGAAGTCCCACCGGTCAGGGTTTGTCAGTATCTCCCAGCTACGCATACCTATTTGAAATAATAAGTGACTTCTATTGATGGGTCTTCTGATTCTTGAGCCAGTCGGGTGGTTCTATGTTCAAGAGAGAAACTTAAGGGAGCCTGATTAGAGTCTATGGCCCTTCAGGCAATATAACATTAAGCTAGAAGGAAAATGGGCCAACTAGACCAGACATGACACCTAACTCTTGTTTAAATCAAAGTAGCGTTAGATTTATTGTACATATTCAATTGCATAGAAAAATATATCATATGGATCAACGAAATAGGCTTTATACGCCAAAAAACACACATCCCTCCATATCTTTTGCATTCACAAAGTTTCCACAGGCATTCATCAAACCTTCACAAACATCGGTGGTATACTATTCATACCACAATTTCAACATAAATGTCAATTTGCCACTTTTATCATTTTACAATGTGACCCACTGTCTGCATTCAGGGGTTTAGAAAACTGTTGTCGACATGTTTCGGTTGAGTTCTCTTAGCAAGGGTGACGGTCCCCTTGTCCATTCATTTGTGATCAACCTTCTTCAAGACGGAGAGCAGCCGCTGGTTCTGCGTTGCCTCTTCAAAACAAATACAAAAGGGGTTGTGTGGCTACAAAGCCTCGGTTCTAAAAAATGATAAAAGACTAAATTAGTCTAGTAGTGTCATCTCTGTGGTTTAAAAAGCCTTTTACTAGGTAAACAATAGCTCTATGCACCGGGCTCACCTCCTCTGTTTTTACAGGGACTCCGGACCAGTGTACTGGAGTAAATCCTACCGTGAGAGCTCCCACTTGTGGTGCTTCACATAAATTTGAATGTCCTGTAAGCTAAGTGACAGTGTTTAGAAACCTGTCTGGGTATATCTTTGTGACTGTAGCAGCCTGTGCGGGTGGATACTCACTATTCTAAGGAGTTCTAAACTGACCAAATTGGTTCGGCCGAAAAACCTGTGAGAATCAGGTGCGGTGCAGAAGCGCCTGCAGAGAGAGGAGACAAATAACCGGGGGCAAAGCGTCTCCTCTCTCTGCAGGGATAATGCTCGCCTCTGTGTTTTTAATAGAACCAAGACTACCGGCGCTAATAGCCTGGGTAATCTTCCTTCTATGTCAAGACCGGAGGCAAGCATTATGCTTGTTCAAAGCTTTCTAACACCACATTAGCTACAGTTGAGACTAGCTTGAAATAAAAAGTCTTAAATGTAGACTCCAAAGACCAGTCTGCTGCTTTCAATAGATCACGCAAAGAAGCTCCTGCTACAAACGCTTTAGATGCCATCACTCTCCTGACTGAGTGGGCCCCAAAGATATTCAGATCTATTCCAGCCCAACACATGACTTCTCTCACCCATCTGGCTATGGTGGCTGTAGCTATCTCATCAAAAGGCTTCCTATGCCTATCAGCAGCTGCTGAACCCCCGCTGGCTTAACGCTTTCAGTCACTCTTTCATATTCTTTAATGCAGCGTGCTACACACAACTTGCGCTCGCCCGAGAAATAAGGATTTGAAATGACTGTAGACACATTCTTAGTTCTCTGTGCAATCTGGAAGGCTATTCCCTCCGGATAGAAAATCTTGCTGTTAACTTCTAAGGCCTTCACATCAGAAACTCTCCTTCAAGAAACCAAAAGCATGGCCAGTTTGCCGGTCAGGCGCTGCACTGACAACAACTCGCTATCCGGCCCTTGCTTAAAGAGACGGAATACTACCTCGACGTCCCACAACACTGAGTAGCTGGGAAATAAAGGTCTGCGCATCTTTACCCCTTTTAACAATCTGATAAACGCTGGGTGCTCCCCGATAGGCTGACCTTCACACCTCTCATGTCGGCTCGGAGATCGCTGATCGGAACACACCCAGCGTACAAAAGGCTCTTCCACTAACTGCCAACTCTGGTAGAAAATTGAGCACTTGGCCTACAGGTGCTGAAATGGGATGAACACATTGCTGTGCACACCATTCTTCCCATTTTGTCCATGCTGCGTCATTGCTCCTAAGCGTGGAGGGGGCCCATGACTCTCTGATACAATTTGCAGCTTCTCTCGAAAGGCCTGGCAGTTCCCATCGTTTCCTGAAATCTTGCATGCCAGAAGCTGCAGGGCCCTCTCTGGACTAAGGGATGTCTCTGCCCTCTCGGGTCACATAGAATGTCTGCTTCCCACGGAATAAGTCTCGGGAAATCTGAGGAAAGTTCCATCAGAATCGGAAACCACACTTGCGATTTCCAAAGCGGTGCCACCGCAACTACCTCTGCTCGTTCTCGGTGAACCTTTGTTAGAACTCTCATCAACATAACGAATGGGGGGAAAGGCATAGTAAAGAGTCCCCACCCATCTATGCAGAAACACGTCCATTCCCAATGCCCTGAGATCCGGTCTCCAGCTGCAATATTTGTGAATCTGTGCGTTTAACCTGCAGGCTAAGAGCTCTATTTCCCCTGGACCCCATACTATCTGGATCTGAGTGAAAATTCCAATCTGCTATAACGTTATGCTTCCCCGGAAGGTACTCCGCTGCTATTACTAAATTCTTCTGTAGGTAATAATGCCAAAAATCCTTCGCTATCTCTGCTAACATTTTCGACCTCGTTCCTCTTAACCTGTTCATCTAACGCACTGCTGAGATATTGTCCATCCTCAGCAGAATTCAGCAGTTCGCTCTGTCTTTGGCGAACGCTTGCACCGCAAATGAGCCTGCTAACAGCTCTAGGCTCTAGGCAATTTATGTGAAGCTTTAGCTCTTCCTCTGACCATCATCCTCCTGTCTGCAATTGCCCGCATCTGGTGCCCCAGCCGAACATGCTTGATTCCGACTCTATGACCAACTCCGGCACGTCTCCAAAGATGGCCCTGCCGTTCCGGGCCTCCATATTCTGTAGCCACCTCTGTAGCTCCACTCTCCCTTCTTCGTCTAATGGCACTAACTGATGACACTTCACTCCGCCTTGCAGATGTCTGATTTTAAGTCTCTGGAGCTCTCTGTAATGTAGAGCTTGAGTGGAGGCTGCTAGAAGTCCTACTACCCCGCCAGACTCCAAAGCAAAATATGCAACTTCCCCATCTCTGTCCTCAATTCCTTCTTTATACCCTTCATTTTCTGCTGTGCCAACTCCAGCGTGGCTTTCCTGGTGTCTATCACAAAACCCAGGAATTCCATCAGTTGCTTGCGACTGACTTCCGATTTCTCTCAATTTATCAGAAACCCAAGGGAGGATAGGAGAGCAATCACCCAGAGCACTTGATCCTCCAATGCAGACTTGTTCTGTGAGAGCACTAAAATGTAATCTAAATAAATAATAATTCTGATGCCCCTGTTTCTGATTGCCTACGCAACTGGCCTCATCACTTTTGTGAAAGCCCAGGGGGCCGATGCTAGGCCAAAAGGCAGACACACAAAGCGCCAACTCTGTCCCTTCCAGTAAAATCTGAGATAGTCACTGAACTCTTGAGCTACAAGGAATGGTCATGTAGGCATCCTTCAGATCCAACCTCGCTAACCAGTCTCCCATGCGCAATAAGTTTGTGAGGAAGTAAATACCCTCCATCTTGAAGTGCCTGTATATCAGCCACTCGTTCAACTCCTTCAGGTTGATAAATGGTCTCGACTTCCCTTTTCTGTGGACTAGGAACATATTGCGGTAAAACCCTGTACTTCCTTCGGAACATCTTTCTATCGCTCCCTTCTCCACAAGCGATAGAAGCTCCCTCTCGAGGAGCAACTCTTCGTCCCATGACATCTTGAAACCTGTCGGGATACGGGTCTGCTGTGGGGAACCTACAAACTCTAAGTTTAGACCTACTATTGCCTGTAACACCCAGGCATCGCTTGATATTGCGCGCCACTTGTGTATATGCAATGCTGTCTGCCCCCCAACCCTGGGGTAACCTTCGCTCTGTGCACTTACCACCGGTTGCATTGTGCTGTTGGAAATTCCCTCAGCCTCTTCTTCCACGGAAGCCTCTCCCTCTTGCGGGAAAAAAGGTGTCCTGTTGTCTGGTTTCCCAGTGCTGTGTCCTGGGTCCCCGAGGCCGTCTTGCGAAGGCGCGACCGGCCGCGTGGCCTCTATGGCGACCGGTCCCAGAAAAAACTTGGCCAGGAAATATTTTGCAGATGGATGACTGGGCCTTCTCCAGCGATGTGTATGTTCCAACGAATTGGGATATCTCTTAGGCGAACGCCTCTCCAAATAGCATGCCTTTCGCTGCCTCGCCTGTTTCGTAATTGGCGAGATCCCCTAATTTGCTGTCAATTTTTAGCATCAGGCTGCGGCGCCTCTCTGCCGACAGAGCACAACTGGTGTTGCCTAGAAAGCAAACGGCCCTCTGCGCCCAGTTGGCTAGCGTCTGCGGATATACCGGTTCTCCGGTGTCCCTGGACCTTTCCACCAGGTCCATAATCTTCACGAGGGGTCCTGCCATATCGGGAACCTTGTCCTAACAGGACTTCCAGGCGTGATCAACTCATCTCCTTACATCTTTCGTGGCCTTAGTTACAAAAGTGACCATCTTGGCATCCAGTTCTGGAGTCTCCATGATCTTACTGGGGAGTTCTGGCCTGGGAAACTCCACCCTCATTCTGAAGCGCACTTCGCTCTCCAGGGGCTTGCGAATACCTTGCGCCATATATACTGGGCCACCCTTGGGGAAGGCAGCCATTCCGTAGACTTCGGGTCTAATACTGTCTGGATCAAACATGTGTTCTGTGTCGTCCCCTTCCTCTGGGCTCCTAGGTCCCTTGCTGTCACTGTCCACTTTCTCCTCCTCTGCGAGGACCTCTTCGACCTCATCATCCTCTGCTTCCAAGGATTCTTCGCCTTCTTTGGCTTCCCCTGCCCTTAACACCCCTGGGGTAGGGGGGATGAGGCTTGCCACTGCCGTCCTCCCTAAAAAAGCTGCTTCCGCTTATCAAAAGGGCCAGCAACCTCTCAGGGCTTGTTCTGGTCCCCTGTCATCTGACCGATGGGGAAGAGGGGGGGCAGAAGAGTGGGGGCTTTTCCGGGGCTTGTCCACTGTTAGGCAAGATTGTATGCAGTACCCTTTGGGTGCACTACAATAACCTTGACCTCCAGGCAATAGGGACCCACCTTTGGTATAAATCTGAACTACACAGGTTGGTAGTGTGGTTGTGCAGCCAGGCTTATGTGAGCAGTAATGTTGTGACACAGAGTTTCACAGTACAGTTATTCAAATAAACACTTAGACTCAAGGTGTCTTGATAAAACAATTATTAATTTATTTCACAGTCAGTTATATAAGCCTTCCTCAGAAGGGAGCAAAACCTGTAACACTTAAAATATACTTCAGAACACACTCATAGTTTCTCTAAATCAGATGATACCCATTGGGGGTGGCACACAGAAACTTCCTACACCCTCAGGTGACTTAAATAGCTAGGAAACTGTGGACATTGATTTATCACTGGTACATTTAGAGCAATACTGAGTTTGGTGCAAAGGTTAGATAGGGGAATAAAAAAAGGTTACCAAATAATTCATAAAAAGGTAAGTACTTTTGAAACCTTCCAATGTTCAGTAAATTAACCCTTTCCTGGGGAAAAGATAAAGCACAGAGTCAGAGGTAAGAAGAGTCACTCAGGGAGCCAGGACAGCCAATGTTAATTGCACAATGTCTAGGGGAGCTGGAGATCTTCTTTGTAGGTAGGTAAAAAGTCTTGCACAATGTTTTTAGAAATGTTTGTAGAAAATCGAACACTTAAAGAGCCACAAGCTGGTAGGCTTATTTGGGGCAAAACTATAGCAACTCTGCAAGGTAACCAAGACAATTCTCAACTGAGAGCAAGCAAGGCTAAACAACAAGAGGTAAGTTCTTTTAGACTATACAGTACATCTGGTTAGAAGAAATGGTTCCAGCTGGCTTCTGTTCCTGTACAGCTTTGCAGATCCTGTTGTTCCTGAGCCTCAGTCATGGGGAGAAGAAGGACGACGTCTGGGGACTCCTGCTCTACAATGGGAAGGTCAGCAGCAGCAATGGGCAAACTTCAATTCAGCGATCCTTCTGTGTTTCAGCTCCTCGTCTCTGACAGCAAATAGCAACACCGTGATTCTCGGATACCACTCAGACTTTCCTTGCTTCTGGGGTCCAGCACTCTGTTGAGGTGGCTCAGGCTTGGTCAGTCCTGCATCAGGGAAATCCAGAGGATCTTCCTAGAGCCCGGGTCCGATTTATAAGGAACGCACACAATCTGGTGTTCCTCTCCCTGGCACTTCGTTCCAGCAGCAGCAGCAGCAGAAATACAGCCAGCTCCGAGAGGATGTCCAGACGGGTTTACTTTGGAGTTGATTGGTCCAACCAACTAAAAGGGAGAAGTCGTCCTTGCAGGGCTTCTCTAGTCGAGGCGAATTCAGAGCTTCATCACAGCAGCAGGGCTTGACCGGGCAAACCAACAGTCCAGGAGTTGCAACAGGCGTCTCTTCCAAGTTCTACTTCGGATTCCTTCATCCAGTGGTCGATGCCTATGCCTTCCAAGCCAAAAAGCCTTTCCTTTTATGAAGGTTTCTCCCATTCATTCCAGCCTAGCTGTCAATCACACAGCAGGGTGGCTGTCCTTGCTGGACAGCCAGCCGGCCAATCACCTTTGGGTGCATTTCTATAACCAAGGGAATTAAGCACAAGGAGTTTCGGGCACCTCCCACACTTTCTGCCAGTGTCACACATACTGGAGCTAGAGGCGGGCTTTACTTGTCAATCCCATCAAAGACAAAATGAACAAAGGGACCAAACCTGGTTTGGCACACAGAGTAAATCTCAAGAAGGACCTTTCCAACAAGAAATGGTGAAAAAATAGACCGGGCCATTTTGACAAAAAGGACACCCATGGGTGCCTTACTGCAGCTGCAAATGCAGCCCGCGGTAAAAACACACAATGGTAGTAAAAAGTAAACCACTACCACCAGCCATTAATTGTAGAAAAGAGTAACATAAAGATGTTACATGAGAAACTAGACAAAGGGGATACTAAGTAACCCCTCCACCACCCTATTCTAAGATGGTGTGTGCTGACTCTAGAAAGTAACAAAACGTATGTAAAGTCAATTTCACTTCACTGCTCTTGGAAACAGTAGTTTCACCAAGAGAAGGTATTTAAACCTTTGGGAAATCTAAGAGACTTCCCTGTGCCACTGCACTGAAGGTGCTGTGTGTCTCAATGTAAAGATGATGCCTAAAGAAAAAAGAAACACAGAAAACAAATAGAATGAAAAGTACAAAGTCCCAAACTTCAGCAAAAGAGCTAGGGGTCTCTAATGTGGGAGGAATTTAGCACTAAACTGAACATTCTCCCTAACATCCGCCCCTTTAAGCTCCAACACCTGCTTCTTAAGCAGGCCCTGTGATGTTCCTTCTCCAGGACTGAGCTCTTTCACCCTCTTTTTAGGGAATTTTGTAGTTATGAGGGATTCTAGCATTGCCAGGCGCTCCTGGATGGGTCTTACCCCTTGGGACACAGTCATTGCCAGAGAGTCTCCCAGGACCCTCTTAAAGCTAAGAGACATTCTCTGTCCACGTCCCACTCCTCCTCACTGTAATCTGGAGTGGTGCTTCCCTCCTCCATTCTGCCTGTGTGGAGGATATGCCCTCTTGAGTATTAATTCGTCCCTGATACTGTGTAATTTTTTCTTTGCTCTTATTTAATTATGTATTATTATTATTTGTATGCTGTGCCTGGTTGCCTGTGCCTTGCAGAGGGCAATCGTAGATGAGAGGCTCTGCGCTTATTCACCCCTTTATGGAGGCAGTGTGGCCAGAGAAACGCTTCTTCGTGTAATTTGCTTTAAATTTGTATCCGAAATGACTCGTGAATGCTCGATACGCTTGTATTACACCTGACCAGGGGAAAGCAGCAGGTCCCTTTCTCTAAACCGCAATGCGGCCCGAAAAGGACCTGCTGCACCTATGCGGCCGCCTGCAATAGTCCCCCCGGAGAGCACGGGTCACCCGAAAGCAAGCGAGATGGCTCACGGCCCCAGTGATCTCCCTGCTACGAATCTGCCCGCACTATGGATCCGCTCTGCGCATGTCTCCGCGCCCCTTCGCCATTACGGCACCATCTCCAGAACAACAACACAAGTAAAATATCATATATAACTGAGCAATCGCGTTATGCGCGCCGCACACTTATAATCATACAAGTATTTCAATGAAGTTAGAGCACATGTGAAAGGCGACTTATCTCTAGAGAAGCAGCAAAGAAAGAGGAAGGAGCTTGAGCAGGATGTGATGTATGGACAGTGCTGGTCCAAGATTGGTTCTTGAGCTAAGATAAAAACTACAGGAATACTGGGGACTTGTGGGGATTGGTTGTCCCAGAAGATGGTAGTTTTGTAGACTGTTTTTTCTGTTTATTGGTGAAAAGAAAAGAAGTAAAAGGTTTGCTGAAACTGAAAATGTTAACTTTTGAAAAGATCTGCTATGAGAAGTGACATTAAAGAGTTTAAGCATAATGCTCGCCTCCGGTCTTGACATAATTACACGGCCCGCGGCAGCGGGCGTGTAGTTATGGTTAAATTGCTAAACTCATAGGAAGACCACTTTTTTGGCGGCTTATAACTTCGCTCCCCCTGGAGGAATCCTCACCAAACTTTGCAAAAATGTATATGGCCCGCTCCGAAATTCTTTCGGCAAGTTTGGCAAGGTGTTGTGCAGGGAGGGCAAAGTTATGGGGGGTCCCAAAAATATTTATTTTTCAATAGACTTAATGGGAAAAACTTTGCGCACGGCTACAGGCCGAAAGGCTGGACAGATTTTCACCAAATTTGCAGCAGGAGCAGGGGTTTGGGTCAGAAAGCGTGCTTTTGTTAGTTTGGTGGAAATCCGAACAGTACTTTTGTTGCAGACAGAAGGCTCATTGGCTTGCAGTATGCCATGCGGCCGACGAACTTTGGACGCGGCCGGTGGTTAGCTGGAGAGAAGCGTGCTGTGCGTCAAAGTCTTTGGGAAACGCTGCCATGGTGTATCGGAATATGGTGTTGTGGTGTGTGTGCCAAGCCCCTAAGGCATTGTGTTCATGGCTGGGCCTCTTGAATGTAACAGTGTGGCAACTAAAAGTAGTCATATCTGCCTCTGCTCCGGTGTACCATTTCCCTGTTGGCTGTGCGATCAAAATTTTGATTACAATGCAGTGTGTGGTGACATGTTGTGTGCGTAATAGTTGTCGATAACACCGGCATGTTGTAATCGAGGACAATGCAGTGGTGAAAGGGCCTGGAAAATATAGTTTATGACATCTGGTGGTGGGAAGAAGGGATGGAAAGGATGGGGGAGTGTCAAGTGCTTCATGTGATATATCTCATTAGAAGAAAACGGTGGTGTGCAAGCGGTCTCCGTGCATACTACCCCATTTTGCGGTTACCTCAGCAGGCAACAACCTTGTGTGGTGATTGCAGGCAGCCTTTGTTATGGCATGACAGCTCCAGGGGCGAACTCTTTCTGTGATGAGTGGTGGCAGGCTGAATTGCAGAGGGGGAGTGCATTTCACATGACATCAACCTTCAAACATAGCGTGTACTATGGTGTATTGTGTGTGGTAAGTCTGTAGCCCCTTTGCTGGATGGCTGGAACCCTTGCACAGAAAAATATGTCCACTGGTTGGAAAGCTATGTCCACGGGTTGCAAGTAGGTGCCACATTGTTCCTTTGTGTGTGTGTGATTTGACTGTATTGCAGACATTGTTGGTTGCATAGGTGTGGTGATTGTTAGCAAATTGTACACTTGTCTGTGCATGGGTGGAGATGCTCTAGTGAGCAGTCGGGCAGTGTGTCCACTGGTGCACTATTGGAATAGTGTACATAGAGACGAAGTTATGGTTCAACTGGTTCTCATATGTGCTTGGGTATTCTGCATAGTGCAGAGTAGAAAGTGTTGCAGTGCACTATGCAGTATTGCTTCTGTGCAGGTAGTAGAGTGTTGGGAGCAGGACCAATGTTGTGAAGATTGTGTTGTTTGGTTGGCATTATTACAATGCTTTGTGAATAGAAGTGGGTAGTGCCAAACACTGTGGTATGTTTGTGTATTACGGTAAGTGGAACATGTGTGCTTGCATCCCTGCTTTAGGGTGCAGAGGTTGGGTAGAAGTGCTGGTGCCTATGTTGCCTTTCTGAACTGTGGCACATGCCTACATGTTCGCCTGCATGGCTCTGTTATGTTGTGGTGGGTGTGGGCAAGGTCTAGGCTGTTGGGTGCATGGCCGAAGGCCGTAGGCCATAGTCCATGCACCCAACAGCCTAGGCCTTAATCACAGCCACCACAACATAAGCAGGCATGCAGTTGTCACTCTGCATGCATTTGAGGTTGGTGACTTTTACGCAATGGTTGTGGAGGACATTGTAGAAATGGTAGACAAGCAGAAGTGAGCTGCTATGCGTACATTAGCATATGGTGTACATCATTGCCCCTGTTGCACAATAGGGAGCCACATGTCACCATTTGCATTTCCTATGGTTAGGCCCTTATACGCCCCTGGCTTTAGGGAGTGCTTTAAGATATTGCAGCAGGAAAAGACATGCTCAGCAGCACACATGTAAACTATGGCTAATGTACACAGCCTCCTTCTTACCGTTCAGCAAACGCAACACAACGTTATGCAGCCATGCATGTAAATATGTGCCCAGGATGAAAGCTGGCAGGCTCAATTTCAGATGGGGAGTGCAGTGCACATGCCATTAGCATTTAAACATAGCGTGTACTATGGTGTGTTCTTTGTGGTGAAGGCCCAGCACCTTTCATGCATGGCTGGAGTGGAAAGGGAAAAACGACTGTCCCAGCTTTACTGGGGCACAGCCCTCACTGTAGCTGGAAATGCGCACGTGTCACATCCTGCCCTTTTAAGGATGGTGGGCATGGAAATGGAACTGTGGGATTTACCCAATCAGGTGTCGAGGGTGTGGTTGACAGGAAGGGGCAGTGATATCATTCCCCAAAAGTCGACGCAGTGAGTTTGGAAGAGATGGAGAAATGCAGAGTGCTCAGCGTGGGTGATACCTTTGTGCAAGATCTGCACAGGTATTCTGTGGAAAGAGGCTTTGCTGCTAACTTTCAGTTGGAAGGAGTGGATGAGTTTTGGGGTACAGTCTATGAGTGGGGTTTCGGTGCCATGGTTCTCCTTTGTACATGTGTGGCCTCTGTCGGTACTGTTGATGTAGTCCTCATCCATTATGGAGCACTACATTTGGGGTACATGTCATGCTCACGTTTGCTCCATCACCTCAAGAAGTTGATGGCAGCAGTGATGCAGATTTTTCCCACTATCAAGGTGATTTCCTCAGCCATACCACCAAGAGGAGCATGGGCAAATGCCGGGGGAAATTTGTCCACAGCCAGAGGTCGGGAGGTGTTTCATAAACAGAAGCATGTGTGACTTTATGTGCAGTGCTGGGATGTTCTGCACCGACTATGACAGCATTAACGAGCAGGATTTGCAGCAGTTTCAAGGAAATGGCATTTTTTTTACCTCCATTGGCAATGCTGTTTTGTTTGCCACTATGCACGAAGCGTTGCAGAGAATCCAGTAGAAATATAAGAGAAGCGTTCAACTTCAGTCGGTAGAAATGTCAGGAGGAGAAGCAAACAGAAACGCATCGAAAGAGATTAAAAAAAAATGAATTGTATGCAAGGCCAAAAACCAGGACAGAAATGTATACCAAAAAATGGACAGAAAAAAGAAAAAAAAACACATATTTTCAGACACAGTATACTAAAGACGCAACCCCCTACCCTGTTTTACAACCCTCCCCACTCCCGTTCCCAGCACAGAAACTCTGCGGAATCTGCAGTAGTTTCAGAATTACACATGCTACATCCAGCCATTTTCAGGATGGGAGCCATGGAAATAGGACTGTGGCGGCAAAGACATTGCTCAATAAGGTTTGTGGTTGTGATGTGTAAGCAACTGTGGCAGAAGGTCTCTTTGTTCAAAGAAGTGCAGAAGCCTATGGTGGAAGTGTGCAAGGTAAGGGGCAGGCATCCTGTTTGTATGCATGCACTGCATGTACTTGTTTGAAGTTGGTAACATGCATTCAGTGGTGCTTTTGAGCAAGCATTTTTGAAAAGATTGTCGTAAGTGGGGTACTGTGGAAAGAAACAACCTGTGAAGTGCACACAGTAAGTGGCAGGCATCCTGCTGTTATGAATGCGATGTGGGTGTGATATGATATGATGTGAAATTTTATGATATGGCATTTACAATGAGCCTATACACTAGTTGTGCAAGACGCAACGAGGCAAGGGAGGGGGAACAGAGGGCAGACAGAGAGAACAAACCTACTAGGCCAGTTGACACTCAGATCACCCAAGTGCATGGGGAGGGGGAGGAAAAAGTGCAGTATATGGGACGAAGAAGAAATGTCAAGAAGTTAAAAAACGGCTCAATGGTGGCAAGTGCAAGGATAAGTGCAGACATCAGGAGGGGGTGGAACTGTTAAGGATACAGCAAACAGTCCCCAAGTGAGGGGTTTGCCAGAAAGGCAGTGCAGGGTGCAACTGGCATGGGCCGAGATCAGAGGGTGGCCAGGTAACCAGTGCAGAATCAGTTTCAGGCAGTAAGTCACCAGGGGAGAGGAGGAGCAAAAGCAGAGGCAAAGAGAAAGATTTTCAGTTGCTTCCGGAACCAGCAATGGTTCTCCTCAAGTTTCCGGGAGGCAGGGAGCTAATGCAGAGGAAGACCCCAGCCAAAGAAAGAGATCTATCAGCAAGAGTTTGCTTGCAGAAGCGAGTGACACTGAGGGAGTTGGAGGCGGATGAGGGAAGAGCTTGAGCATGCCCATATTTAGGAAGTGACAGTTGCAGGTATTGAAGCCCCAGGGTCCAGAAGGCCTTGTGCATATTAAAAAGGGTTTTTACATTATTCCTCGCAGGTACTGGGTTCCAGTGCAGACATTTTAGTCCCGGAGAGATACCATGCCTTGGCTTTAGGCCAAGGATGAGTTGCACAGTCCTCTCCTGGATGAGATGCAGAGGGCGTAGAGTAGAAGCAGGCACATTTCGACCAAGGCTGTTGCAATAATTCAGCCTACAGAGAACCACAGCTGGGGCGACAGTGAGGTTTTGGGGCTTTGCTTTACATTGCTAACATACATTCAGTGCTGGTTTTGAAGCCACATTTTTACAAATTCTGTAAGACATGGGTTAGTGGGGAAAAGAATTTGTACTATTGTTGGTAGGAAAGAAGAGAGTTCCTGTTGTGATATTACAATGTGTATATGGGTAAATGGAAACGTTGCAAGCATATGCAATTGGTGCGTCACTTCATGACAATGGATTGGGGAAAAAACCAGTAACATTTCTACAAACGTAATGGATGCTCAGTGGCACATACCATGCACAAAGGTACTTATAACGGAGTTGTACACATTTCGCAGAAGTAATATTCATATGTCCACTTTGTGGTGATGGCTGCTCATGTGGATGAATGTTGATGCACACATTTTGCATTATTTTACTGAACTTTCTACTGGACATGCTTAACAATGACATGCCACTTGGAACCTTACTGTGCAACGGTACATATGAAGTGTTGAACAGAAATGACAGAGTAAGATGTTAACGTCCTGAATGCCATTGGTGGATGCGTGTGTGACTATTTAACAGTTCCCAATGAGGTAGTGATGGACAAGAAATAGTGCAGGGAACAAGGACTCCTCCTTCTTTACTGGGGCGCGGCCCTGGTGGTACTTGGGGCAGCATACGTGCCGCATTCTGCACTTGTAACCATGGTGCCAATGGAAATGGGACTGTGGGCATTGTCCAATCAGGTGCTCAGGGTGTGCGTCACAGGCAAGGGTGCCAATAGGGAGAAGGACTCCTCCTGCTTCACTGGGGCACAGCCCTCGTGGAACTTGGGGAAGCGCACGTGCCACAATCTGCGCTTCTCACCATGCTGTGCAATGAAAATTGGACTGTGGTGATTGTCCAATCAGGTGCTCAGGGTGTACCTCACAGGAAAGGGCAGCAATAGTTTTTTTCATTATTTTGTGTAGTGCGGCTGGCAAACATGGCAAGATGCACAGTTTTTGTCGTGGGTGATGCCTTTATGGAAGATCTGTTCCTGTATGCCCTCCAAAAAGGCTTTTATGCCAATTTTGATTTTGGTGAAGTGGAAGCTTTGTGGTGCAGTGTTGATGTATGCTGTTTCGGTGGTGTGCTTGCAGAATGTCGATGCATGGCCAGTTCTGCAACTGTACATGTTGTGGTGGTGCACTTTGGAGCCTTCTTTTTGGGTTCCATACCTTGTTCACGTGTGTACCGTCAACTGAAGAAGATGATGGAACTAGTGCAGCACATTATTTCCCACTGCCATGGTACTTTTTTCATACATATCACAGAGAATAGTATGGGACTATTCCACTGATTCCTGTTGCCAGCCAGAGGTCGGAAGGGGTCTCATCAACAGAAGCATGTGTGACTTCTTGAGTGCTGCTGGGATGTTCTCCTGTGAGAATGAGAACATTGTGTCATGATGCCCGCTCCCGGGGAGCCGGTTCAAGCCCTGCACCCCCGAAAGCGGACATCCAGTCCCCAAGGAAGGACCCAGCAACCCCATATAGGGGCCCTTTGGACAGTGTCCTGGCGCCTATGGCGCCAGGCTCATAAAAGACATCAGTCCTGGCGCCATAGGTGCCAGGCTCATTATGGGAGTGCTTGGGTGCACTTACCTGATGCAGACCATGCTGCAGGATCCCGGCCTCCTTGAGGCCTGAAAGGAACTACTTTACCTGTGGGACTAATTTACCATCCGGGCGTGGTCGGGGAAGGATACATACCTGATTAAAGGAAGGATACATACCTGGAACTTCTTCCAAGGCTATTTAAACCCCACCCAAACAGCCACACGTGCTTCGCGTTGTTCTGCATCTAGCAGCTGGACGCTCACCGTGTCTGCTCCTGCATCCTGACTTCTGCCATGCCTGCCAGCATCCTGGATCACCTGCAAAGGAAGAGAAGAAGAGAACAGAAGAAGGAAAAGTCCTTACCTGCTAAAACCGCATCCCGGAGACATCTCGCCGACAATCCTGAAAAGGAAGACTTTAATTTAAAAGCTCATCGCGTCGATCGCTGCAGCGCCGCATTCCACTCACCTTTACAGGGCGCCTCCATGTTCAGCAGCGATCATCCGGATTCGCAGTCACACCCCAGCGCCTAGGGAGAAAAAGACCAGAACAAAAGGTGAGAGAGAGAAGGGAATAAGGAAAGCTAAATCTCCATGTTAAGACTTACCTGTTGATTCATTCCCTCTTCATTTCGGATCCGCGCCGCATCCTGGCATTTCCGGACCGCAGCCCCTATGGGGAAAAAGAGACATCAGCGTTAATGAGCGAATGAAAAGACATTACCAAAAAACGCTCATTAAAGACTTACCTGATTTCTACAAGGATTTCACCTCTCAACTCGGGTCGGTGCCTGTTCCGCGGCGTTCCGTACCCCGGCCCCTATGCGGAAAAAGACACTAGCATTAGTACATTAATGCATGAACACAAGGGGAACCTCTTATCAAAAAACTTACCTGGAAGCCAAGCAAGTTTGGTTCTCACCAATCCGAAAATCCAGTGAAGTAACCGGATACCAAAGCGCCCCTGTATCAGAAGCGGGATGGAGAGCTCGTCCTTCCAGACCCTAAAGTGAGACGCTACGAGAAATCACAGAAGGGTTTCGAGGAGGGTGAGAGGGGAAAGTGGGAGGCCGATTGCATTACCCCGCAGACAGTTAATCCCCTATTTTCGCCTACAGAAGGATACTTCTGCAAGCCAGACAAGCCAGATTTGGGGGCCCCGTCCAGTCCGTCTTCCGAACCCTGCGCATCACCTTAGAAGAGGTCACAGCAGCGCGAACCAGGCCAGCTCCTCCGTGGGAGTCAGGTGAGCGTAACAGAACGCGAAGCCTTCCTACAAATTTCCACCCAGGCGCTATGGAAAGTTCTGAGACTGATCAGTTGGCCCAATTACTGGGGGAATTACGGGCCGAAGTACATGCCGCTCGTCAAGAGACTAATGCCCTCAGGAGGGAATTAATAATATCAAAGGAAAGAACTGATGACCTGGCTAGACAGCTTTTGCAAGGTCAAGCTGGGCAAACTCCTCTACCCGGTTCCGGAGGGAACCCCACTCCTGTGGTTTCCAGTAACCCTGTGCAGATTAATCTACCTGGAAACATGCCGCTGGCCCCACCCGAACGCTTTGCTGGGGACCCCAAACGATTCGCCGTATTCATGAATCAGTGTCGTTTGCACTTCCTATGCAGACCTGGGGCCTTCCCTAATGATCAGACCAAGGTAGCCTTTGTATTGTCATATCTCAGCGGCTGCGCTGCCGATTGGTCAGTTCCACTGGTTATTCAAGATGACCCGATTCTCTGTGATTTTCAAAGGTTTCAAGCAAGCATGGAAAGGTTATTTGCTCGACACTCTCAGGGGCAGGCTCTGGATGACGAACTTCTACTCCTGCGACAGGGCAATCAGGACCTCCTATCCTATATTGCAACCTTTAATAGACTAATTGTGGAAACGGGATGGCCAGAGGATAAAAGAGTCACGTTGTTTTATCGAGGCCTTCGCGGAGAACTTAAAGATGTCTTGGCCCAAGTTGTAAATCCGCCCCAAGAATGCACAGAGTATATAGACTTAGTGGTCCAATTGGATCACAGACTTCAAAACAGAAAAGCAGATCGGTCCAGGTTTGAGACCCGGGTGTTGGTCAAGACCCATGCTAATCCCAAGGGAGTTGATGTCTCTGAGCCTATGCAAATTGGAGGGGTTAAAGGACCCTTAACTCAAAAGGAACGTGAAAGGAGGCGGCAGTTAAAATTATGTCTTTATTCTGGGAATTCTGGACACTTTCTACGAGATTGCCCGGCAAAACCGCCCCGAAAGGCGGTAGGAGCCGCTGATAAAAACCATGAAGACTCTGTTTCGGGAAACGACTCCGCCCGACAAGTGTAGGGGTCCGCTTGCCGAGCTTGAAAACTAACTCTCAGACCTCGCATTTCATTGTGCCAATGGTTCTCGTAGATCCAGAACAGCCTAAGTGGTTGCATGCAATAAAGGCATACATCGATAGTGGGGCTATTGGAAACTATGTGGATCGTGAATTGGTCTCTAGGATTAACCTCCCTCTCCGTCCTAAAACCAGCAAAGATGTCATCACCACAGTCGATGGAACTGAAATTGCCTCTGGACCGGTAACACATTCCACTACTGAGGTGACTCTTATTGGTCCCGACGGCCATCGGGAGGGTGTTGTGTTTGATGTAATCAAGGCTCCACAGTTTCAGGTTATTCTTGGAATCCCTTGGTTAGAGACACATAATCCTCGAATTGATTGGCGAGCTAAGAGAATAACCTTCCCGGATTGTACACAAACCTGCTACCCAGAAAACCTGAAGATTAATCTAGCATCTGTAACCTCTGCCTCCATGCAACTACCTCCGGAATACCAAGACTTTCAGGACGTCTTCCAAAAGGAACAGGCCAACACGTTACCTCCTCACAGATCGTACGATTGCCAAATCGATCTGGTGCCCGGTGCACAACCCCCTTGTAGCAGGATTTATGCCCTTACCGAACTTGAGAATCTGCATTTGAGACAATATTTGGATCAAAATACCTAGCTAATGGTTTTATTCGCCCGTCAAAGTCCCCGGCATCCTCGGCTTTGTTCTTCGTGCCCAAAAAAGAAGGCGACCTTAGAACTTGTATCGATTATCGCGCATTGAACCAGATAACGGTTAAAAACCGTTATCCTCTGCCTCTGATCCCTGAACTCCTTTACCAGGTGAAGGACGCTTGCATATACACCAAGTTAGATCTCTGGGGGGCTTATCATCTGGTACGAGTTAAAGAAGGCGACGAATGGAAAACTGCCTTCCGTACTAAATACGGATTATTCGAGTACCAGGTGATGCCTTTCGGATTGGGTAACGCGCCGGCTGCCTTCCAATACTTCATGAATGATGTCCTTCGGGAACTCATCGATGTTTGTGTTGTCGTATATATCGATGACATTCTGGTGTACTCCTCTTCGGAATCTGATCACAGAAAACACGTCAGGGCAGTACTTGAAAAACTGCGCCAACACAAACTATTTGCTAAATTGGAGAAATGTGTTTTCCATACCACAGAAGTCGAGTTTCTAGGTTTCATCCTGACACCCAAAGGAGTCCGAATGGACTCAAGAAAAGTGGATGCCATCCTCAAATGGCCATTACCTAGCTCTGTAAAAGGGGTTCAAAGCATGCTCGGCTTTGCCAATTTCTATCGCAGGTTTATCCCGGAATTTTCACGTGTGGTACAACCCATTACTGCACTCTTGAGGAAAAATAAACGTTTTGAAGGGTCTGAAGAAGCCGAGCAGGCCTTTCAGGATTTAAAAGCTAAGTTTACCTCCGCACCTATATTGAAACACCCGCGTCCAGATCTCCCTTATGTCGTCGGGACTGACGCATCCAGCTTAGCCATGGGAGCTGTCCTGTCCCAAAGAGATCCCGAATCCAACCAACTGCATCCCGTAGCATTTTGGTCCAGAAAATTCTCGGCACCCGAGGTTAATTATGCAATCACGGACAAAGAACTGTTAGCCATTAAGTCCGCTTTTAAAGCCTGGCGGCATTATCTGCTTGGCGCTCGACATACCATCACAGTGATCACTGATCACCGGAATTTACAGTATTTGAAAACCGCCAAGGCTCAGTCATCACGGCAGCTCCGATGGGCTTTGTTTTTCGCTGAATTTGATTTCGTGATTACCTATCGACCTGGCTGCAAGAATGGCAAAGCAGACGCCTTATCCCGAATTGGAATGGGAGAATCTGATACAAACTCAGAACCAGTACCAATAATTCCCGAACAGAGGATTCTAGGCATGACTTCGTTACAGACGCTTGAAGACATTCAAGCCAGAGTGAAACAACTCCTGGACCCTACAACCTTACAGGAATGGATACAAAAGGGATCAGACTTTACCATAGATAATGGTTTACCTTATTTCCAAGGATGCTTATTCCTGTCACATAAGGAATTACACGAACTAGTTATTTCCGGTTATCATGATACATTAATAGAGGGACACCCCGGTATTGCCAAGACAGAGGAAAAGGTGAAACAACAATTTTGGTGGCCCTCTTGGCGAAAAGATGTTAAATCTTTTGTGATGTCCTGTGGTGTTGGGGCCCAAAATAAAAGTCAAAAGAAAAGACCAGCCGGTCTCCTTCAACCTCTAGACATACCACCAGCACCCTGGCACACCCTATCAATGGATTTTATTACGAACCTGCCTCCTTGTTCGGGGTACAATACTATTCTGGTAATTGTGGATTTATTTTCCAAAATGGCCCACTTTATTCCTTTGAAAGGTTTAACTTCAGCTTCTGTCCTAGCCAAAGAATTCCTCGAAAATATTGTTCGGCTACATGGATTCCCATCTATACTAATCTCTGACCGGGGAAGCCAATTCATTTCCCACTTCTGGCGCAAATGTTGTCAAATGGCGCAGATCGACGTAAGATTATCGACCAGTCACCACCCTCAGACCGATGGTCAGACCGAGAGGACAAATCAGACCCTTGAACAGTACTTACGGTGTATGTTACAGCAATCTGAATGCAACTGGAAAGACATTCTTTGGATAGCCGAATACGCATATAATAAATAATTCGGCACACTCTGGAACTGGCCACAGTCCTTTTTATACTTTGTTTGGGCACCACCCTCGAACCTCAAAACTTTACTCACTTCAGAACCTCGGAATGCCTGCAGTAGAACATCTGCATTCTACAATTACCCAAGCCTTCAAAGAGGCAACTACGCATTTACAACAAGCCAAGAGAAAATACAAGGAGAATGCTGATCTACATCGGAGTGAAGCACCTCCGTATCAGATTGGGGATCAAGTGTGGTTAGCTACCAGACATTTACCACTCAAAGGGCCTCAAACTTTTAACCCAAAATATCTGGGACCTTATTCTATTACGGCAATAATTAACCCAGTCGCTGTTAAACTTGATTTACCAGCTAGTATGCGAATTCACCCTGTTTTTCATGTGTCACTTCTGAAACCAGTGGTACCCGGAACCCGACTACTCAAACCTCCAGAACCTATTCTAATAGATGGGGAGCCCGAATTCGAAGTGAAGAACATTTTAGACTCAAAAATATTTAGGTCAAAACTGTTCTACCTAATTGATTGGAAGGGGTATGGACCTCAGGAGAGGTCGTGGGAACCCAGCGACCATGTGCATGCACCTCGATTAGTCAGGAAATTCCACCGACTCTTCCCAGACAAACCAAAACCCCCGTAGGGGAACAACCTTGGGAGGGGCCTTGGGGGGGGGGGAGTGCTATCATGATGCCCGCTCCTGGGGAGCCGGTTCAAGCCCTGCGTCCCCGAAAGTGGACATCCAGTCCCCAAGGAAGGACCCAGCAACCCCATATAGGGGCCTGTTGGACAGTGTCCTGGCACCTATGGCGCCAGGCTCATAAAAGACATCAGTCCTGGCGCCATAGGCGCCAGGCTCATTATGGGAGTGCTTGGGTGCACTTACCTGATGCAGACCATGCTGCAGGATCCCGGCCCCCTTGAGGCCTGAAAGGAACTACTTTACCTGTGGGACTAATTTACCATCCGGGCGTGGTCAGGGAAGGATACATACCTGATTGGAGGAAGGATACATACCTGGAACTTCTTCCAAGGCTATTTAAGCCCCACCCAAACAGCCACACGTGCTTCGCGTTGTTCTGCATCTAGCAGCTGGACGCTCACCGTGTCTGCTCCTGCATCCTGACTTCTGCCATGCCTGACAGCATCCTGGATCACCTGCAAAGGAAGAGAAGAAGAGAACAGAAGAAGGAAAAGTCCTTACCTGCTAAATCCGCATCCCGGAGACATCTCGCCGACAATCCTGAAAAGGAAGACTTTAATTTAAAAGCTCATCGCGTCGATCGCTGCAGCGCCGCATTCCACTCACCTTTACAGGGCGCCTCCATGTTCAGCAGCGATCATCCGGATTCGCAGTCACACCCCAGCGCCTAGGGAGAAAAAGACCAGAACAAAAGGTGAGAGAGAGAAGGGAATAAGGAAAGCTAAATCTCCATGTTAAGACTTACCTGTTGATTCATTCCCTCTTCATTTCGGGTCCACGCCGCATCCTGGCATTTCCGGACATCGGCCCCTATGGGGAAAAAGAGACATCAGCGTTAATGAGCGAATGAAAAGACATTACCAAAAAACGCTCATTAAAGACTTACCTGATTTCTACAAGGATTTCACCTCTCATCTCGGGTCGGTGCCTGTTCTCCGGCATTCCGTACCCCGGCCCCTATGGGGAAAAAGACACTAGCATTAGTACATTAATGCATGAACACAAGGGGAACCTCTTATAAAAAAAAAAAAAACTTACCTGGAAGCCAAGCAAGTTTGGTTCTCACCAATCCGAAAATCCAGTGAAGTAACTGGATACCAACGCGCCCCTGCATCAGAAGCAGGATGGAGAGCTCCTCCTTCCAGACCCTAAGGTGAGACGCTACGAGAAATCACAGAAGGGTTTTCGAGGAGGGTGAGAGGGGAAAGGGGGAGGCCGATTGCATTACCCCGCAGACAGTTAATCCCCTATTTTTGCCTACAGAAGGATACTTCTGCGAGCCAGACAAGCCAGATTTGGGGGCCCTGGTCCAGTCCGTCTTCCGAACCCTGCGCATCACCTTAGAAGAGGTCACAGCAGCGCGAACCAGGCCAGCGCCTCCGTGGGAGTCAGGTGAGCGTAACACATTGGTTCTCGATATATACACCTTTTCAAAGCAAATAGTATGTCTTTGTCGACCAGTGGAAATGATATTTTGTTTCACAATATACAGGCTGCACTGAAGACCTTACTGTAAGAATGTGAGATGACGTACACAAACCAAAAATACGTACAAAAACCGCAAAAAAAAAAAAAGGTGTTTTTGTGGAGGCACCTTACAATTTTAAGATTGGTCAATAAGGTTTCTGGGTGTGGTTTGTACACACAGACTGTGGTACACAGTGTATTTTCTGACAGAAATGCAGAGGGTGCGGTTATGGCTGTGCGTTTCACGGCCTATAGCATACAGGTTTTGGGGAAGTTCTAAATGCATCGATTGAAAATGAATGGAAAACACTGTGCAGTGGCTGCTCATTTTGGATTCTATCATGTGGATGTGTACTGCTATGAAGTACCTATAATGAAGTGACTGATTTTGGTTTGTCTGTGTGACACTTTGGTGACGCGGGATCATGCTGACATTATTGTTCTCAGTGTGGAGGGAAAATTGCACAGCATGTTGCACGAGTTTCAGTGCCGTTTGCGATGAGGAGGCACTTGCCCAGGTCATGCGTCTGTTTCCGATCTCTTGCATAAGTATCTATTACATTACGCAGACACCAATGTAGCTGCGTTATTTTTCATTTGGTCCGCAAATGGAGAAAGCGCGGTACGTTGTGAAGAAGTCTATGGGCCTCATTACGAGTCAGCTGGTCCGAAAGAACGGTGGTGGTAAATCCGCCACCACCGTTCTTTCTGGACCTGCTGATTAAGAGTCCTGTAGGTGGGAGGTGTCATTCCCGGCAGGTCTGACCTGGCGGGTTTAACACCACCCGCCTGCAGGCGGACATGGAAACACTGGCACCATTACAGCATGGTGCCGGTGTTTCCACTTCCCCATTCTCATCGGACTCCATGGGAATGGGGATTTACCGATTTCCGCCTCTGGAATTACCGGGTCACCAGGGTTGTAATGCCCCGGTGATTCCAGCAATCACGGAGGTGGAATGGTAATACGAGTCCAGCGGTAACCTGCTGGAATTTCCGGCACGGTTACCGCCGGACCCGTAATGATTCCTTATTTGTGCCTTTCTATGACATGTGCCAATGCCATACTTCACACATGGGATTATGACGTTTCACAACACGCTTTTCCCCACCAATAATGTTCATCTTACTATTCCTGCCATCCCGATTTCTGCACGCCCTATCCAAATTGCCTTGCTGCCCTTCTTCAAAAGTAGTGGAAGAATTTTTGTAGTAATTGTTGCGCACTTACACTCTTCAAAACGCTCTGCAACACGCAAAGAAACCTCTTTCTACAGCAAACCCCTTTCTACCCGATTCCACTACAGTGTTTTACACAGTGCCATGCCTCCCTTTATTTTGCACACATTGTGTGGAGAGTATACGATGCGCCGCGCCCTGCATCCGTTCATTGGCAATTCCATTGTTCAACTCTGAAAGGAGCTTTCTTTATTTCCCTTTTTTCCTTTCCCAGTTCCTTTCTATGTATTTTGGTCTTTTAACACACGCCACAGAAGGACCGGCAGGCAAGGCCCGGTATGGAAGGATCAGCACCTGCATGGATAACATAGTGGACGTGCAGAGAGAGGAAAATATTGGGTGGCCCTCACCTACATAGTGCCAGTCATTGTCATGCTCCCGGACGGACCCTACCCATGCGCTTCGAAGTACCTTCCCTCTGTAGAGTAGTGCATTGCGCTACATGCACAATGCAATGCCCTTTGCCGGGTAAGGGTCTGTAGCGCGGCATGTGGTCTGCAAGGATGTTTCAGAGCTCTGCTGCCCTACAGGAGTGCCCTGCTGTTGGCTGCAGTAGATGTGGAAAATGTTGTAAATTAACTTACCCTACTGCATTGTTCGAAGGGCAGTACCCTCCCCACTGGTCCCTTGTGCTTCCATTTCAGTTGTCGTCACATGCGGTACAAACACTTCATGCTATGCCATTAGCCATAGGACTAGCATGCACGGCGATGCATACATTCTGAAATACAAGAATGCTTATAACAACGCGAAACACAGCTCTATTACGTGGAGAAGGAAGATAATTATTCAGCGCGACCCATGCGGCTACAGTACTTTTCTAACAACCACTGACATTGTTTGCGCTCTGAAAATTCTGCTGTTTTCTTACTTGCCTTTACATGCACTAGTATGTGCGTGACCAAGCCTCACCAGCTTTGTCATTATGCAGGCTAACTACAAACTGTCACACCTGCAGTCACATGTTTTCTTCAACTGTACGATCCGCAGGCGACCCCTTGACACTTTCCATCACAGTGCTCAGTGCAGCGACAATGTGTCTGTTTCATGGGTCGTGGAAAGGCAAGCAGCACATCAATCAAATTCATGAAACATTTAATTCACCCACGTTACACTGGAGGTTGCTGTTCCTTGTTTACCAGTGGGCCTCATAGAGCCAGGCGTGCTGCAGCCATACATTGGTAGGTTTGCACAGCCACCCGCGTAGTCGGCAGGAGAACTTGAAATGCAGTAGCCTACCATATGAATCCGTAGGGCTGGCGACAGGGGAGGTGTTACCAGCACACAGTGGATGCCCTACGCACGGGTATAGCTGTACAACGGATACATGTGCACTCCCACAACTAATAAAACGTGCATTAGACGATGCGGCCATGTGGCCACTAATGGAGTCCTATGGATACTTGCAGTGTGATTGCACATATGCTGGCCAGGTGCAGTCTCCCTAGGAAACGTCCATATTGCTCACCCTCAGTCTAGGACAGTACTGTGCAGCACAGATTCACCAAGCAATGTTAAGACAAAAAGAGAAACCACTCAAACACTCTGCAACACTTACCATATACATCTGTAATTGCTAAGATACACCAACTCAATTAGGAAAAGGAAGGGGTAGCACAAATGGATACATACACCAGAGAATTTGACCTTTCCATAAGTTCATCATGAGGGCAGCCAAGGAATCAGTAACAACCCGTTGTTAACAGGGCGTTATGGTTCAGTTGCAGTACCAAAAACCTATCATCTTTACAGAAAACACTATGCTAAAGTAACATTCCGGTTACAGTGCCCAACTAAAACCTATGAAATTCACTAACAAAAAACATTGTTAAAGGGACATTATGGTTAAGTTGCACTACTACAAACCTATCCACTTTAAATGCAAAAACTATGCTTAAGGAAGGGTCTGGTTACAGTGGCCTACTAAAAACCTATCAAATTCATTGACAAAACGTTGGTGAAGGGACGTTATGCTTCAGTTGCCCCAAGAACAACCTAGCGACTTCAGTGCAAAAACTTTTGTTACTGGAACGTTACAGTTCCTTTGTACTAACAACAACCTATCGATACTGTGATTACAAGTAAAACTGAAAACCCCCAGAAATTTGCCAGTAATGGTAAGCTAAGCAACCATAACTCGCTCCACCACTGTGCATTGCTAAGACTAACACCCAGGTCATCAAAGATGACATCACAATGTTTTGTCAATGAATTTGATCGGTTTTTAGTAGGCCACTGTAACCAGACCCTTCCTTTAGCATAGTTTTTGCAGTGAAAGCAGATAGGTTTGTAGCAGTGCAACTTAACCATAACGTCCCTTTGACAATGTTTTTGTTAGTGTATATAGATAGACAGACAGACAGATAGACAGATGGACTTGGTCTGCTTTTTATTGTTGATAATTACCAGTCGGATCCATGGGGAAAAGCCTCTCTACAAGCTTCAAAATGAAATGCGAGCAGAACTATCAGTGGTTTTCCTGCACAAATCAGGGTTAACAGGTGGTACCAATTTTTCTGTCCTAGCCCAAGTTCTATCCAGTAAAACCGAGCAGAATTAGATGGAATGTAATTAGCAGGCTCTGGGCTCTGCTTCACTTGTTAATTATGGTTTGGTTAATTTTGCGCCAAGTTGAAAACCAGTGCCTATGTCTGAAGTATGGTAGGTCACAATCAGGAGACGGACACTGTAGCATATTTTCTCTGCACTTCTTTATTAAACAAACAAGTCCTAAACTGTCCGTAAAACTAAGATTATCTCCCCTAATCCATGAAGGAAAATATAAAAGGGTGCTCGCCTGGGTGTCTTACATAAAAGAAAGTCCACTGTGCAGAAAGCTAATCTTCCATGAATTCTGTCCATACCACTACAATGGAAACACAAATCCAACACAGACACAATTAAGGCCGTTGCCCAGATAAAGGGTTGGTGGCTGGTTTCTGACCCCTCCATCCTGGTACCGCTTTAACCAAAAGGTTCATCTCCCAGATGCACAGTCCAAAACATACACTGAATAGCTCTTCAGTCTTTCCCTCCTCTGCTCGTTTGTCAGTCCAAGGTGTGTCTCTCTCGCTCTCTCTCCCACCAGAGTTTTGGCTCAGTCCCTTGTCATGTTGTTCTTTTCCAACATGGGGACCATTGCTCATAGCCCCACTCTTGGGCTTGTCTCATTCTTGTCCCACACTCTAGGGTTATCCATATTTCACCCCACTCTAGGTTTTCTCCTTGTACTCTCCGCCTTGGGGACTGTTGGTACTCGCTCTGCCTTGCACCATCTTGCTCCTCACCCCACCTTGGGGTTTCATTGGGCTTACCCCGCTTTGAGGTCTCTTGCAGCACTCCCCACTGTGGGGCTGTTCTAGGCTCTCCCCATCTTCGGGTCTCTTGATTTTCACCTGCCTCAGGGTCTCTCGGCTTCCACCTCCCCATGGGGTTTATTTAGGTCCACCCCAACTTGGGGTTTCTCTGCTCTCACCCCGACTTCGGGTCCATTTGAGTTCTCCCCTTGTTGGGGCTTCTTGGCTCTCACTGCGCCTTGAGGTCTCATGGAGTTCAAGCCATCTTGGAGGTTCCTTGCTCTCACCCACCTTGTGGACTCTTCAGGTTATTCCTGTCTTGCAGCTTCTGGACTTTCATCATGCATTGGGGCTTGTCCGCTCTGCAGAGGGGTTTCTTTAGGTTCACCCCACCTTGGGATATCTCTCTCTCACCACACCTTTGGGGGTCTTTTGGAATCACACAACCTCTGAGGCCTCTATGCTGTCTCCATGCCTTGGGATTTCTTGCTCTGGTCTCATTGCCCTCCTCCCAGTTTGCCAGAGCCACCACATACCTTTGCCTTCCAGGGAGTGCTCCTTTGGAGGGTTTGGAAAAGTAGTCTGAAGCAGAGCCGCTTACGCTACTTGTCAACAGGGTTCTAAGTCGGATGCAGTTAGCTATCATTTTTCCCTAGCTTCTGGCAGGACCCTGGAGACTGCTTCCTTGCATGCTGGTTACTCACTTCTCTGGAGGCGTTCACTCTCCTCTGCTCTTCTGGGTCAGGCCCATCTAGGTGTCAGGGATGGCACTCTATTAAGAGTGGCACAGGACACCCAGAAAGGGTTTGGGTGGTTGTGCCAAATAAAGTGGACAGATAAGAACACACAGCGCGGAAAGGAAAGAGAACGAAGAGTAGGCAAGAGTATCAAGGGAAAAGATACAGAATGAATACCCTCTTGGGGTGTATGCAGATATAGGAAAAGAGTATTCTACTAACCTTGGAAATACTCTAGCCTTCTGCACAGTTTGCTGTAACAGAGGCCCACGCTGTTTGCTCATGACTTGGAACAGCAGCTATGGGTGTCTGTAATGTAGAAACGAGACAAGGGAAGGGGCAGAGGTTGACTGATGGGAACCAACAGACAAGCTCTGTACAAAAGGGTCTACAAACAGTACAAGAGAACATACTACAGACAAATCCAGGAAAGGAGGTGATAGCAAACTAGCAGAAGGAAATGAAGGGAAAGTCGTGTAACAGGATAGGATAGCAGAGGACAGTAAGGAACAAGGTTGAGAGCTCAGAGGAGCAGGAAAGCAATGAGTAAGCCCACAGGAGTAGGACTGTAAGGTAGAAAGCCCAGAGGAAAAGGGCTTAGGGCAGCAGAGTAAAGCAGACTGCACGGCAAGGATCCCATAAGGGCCGGGCAGTAAGGAGTGAACCCTGAGGGACAGGGCCGCTGAACGTAGAAGGTAGCAGAGGACTGTAGAGGGCTGTTAGGCCGAGAACCCAGCGGAAAAGGTAGGTAGTAGGCAGCGGAGCATGATAAGCTGCAAAGTAGGAAGGCCCAGAGGACAAGGGCTGTAGGTAGCCAGAGTGAGGTAGGCTGCAGAGTAGGGAGCCCAGAGGACAAGGGCTAAGACAGCCGGAGTGAGGCAGGCTGCAGAGCAGGGAGCCCAGAAGACAAGGGCTGAAGGCAGCCGGAGTGAGGCAGGCTGCAGAGCAGGGAGCCCAGAGGACAAGGGCTGAGGCTGGAAAGCAGCAGAGCGTGATCAGCTGCAATGTAGAGAGCCCGCAGGGCAAGGGCGGAGGCTGGAAGGCAGCAGAGCGTGATCGGCTGCAATATGGCGAGCCCGGCAGGGCAAGGGCGGAGGCTGGAAGGCAGCAGAGCGTGATCGGCTGCAATGTGGAGAGCCCGGCAGGGCAAGGGTGGAGGCTGGAAGGCAGCAGAGCGTGATCGCCTGCAATGTGGAGAGCCCGGCAGGGCAAGGGCGGAGGCTGGAAGGCAGCAGAGCGTGATCGGCTGCAATGTGGAGAGCCCGGCAGGGCAAGGGCGGAGGCTGGAAGGCAGCAGAGCGTGATCAGCTGCAGTGTGGAGAGCCCAGAGGAGCAGGGCTGTGAGGCAGGGAGCCTGGAAGGCTATGGCTGGAGGCAGCAGGGTGGAGCAAGCAACAAGGCAGGGTCCAAGCAGGAGTGAAGGTAAACAGCATACAAGATCCGTAGGAAGACGCGAAAGGTGGAGGAAGGACTATCAGATGCAAGAGGCTGAGCCACTGCAGGCAGCAGCCTTTATACTGCCTAGCCCAGCACAGAGGCAGGCTAATTGGTTGCACCTGGCTAAACACACCTGCAGGCAATCGGCCACCTCCCTTTCTGTTCCTGGGCTGGTGGAAGCAGGGCAAGTCTCTAGGGCTTCTGGGGGGTGTAGTTCCATTGATAACCAATAGGAACAGCCAGGAATCAATGCTTGTAGCCAGGTGCATTATGGTATGCGTAGTTTGTTGTAAATAATAATTAAGCAGCAAAGTCTCGCAAATGGGAAATAAAGTTTCCAAAGTAAATATAGATAGATCCAAGAGTCTGTTGTAAATAAATGATAAACATATAGTCCAAATTGAGCATAAATGGATGCGCCCATGGCGCAGGCATGACACTAGGTCCTCGCTTGGCAAGCACAGTGAGCGCTCAGCAGTCTCTGCCGCCCCAGTGACCACCATCTCTGGCAAATGCTCACTCTATTCTGCCACACATCCCACAGGGATGTCTCTGGCCCTCTGAAGCTCTGTGGGCCTCTCTCTCTTTCTTGCCAATTCTGATTGGCTCTTTCCCTGTCAATCTTCGAGAGTGATAGATCATCCACTGTTCTCTTATCGCAGGTGAGGATTGTGAATACATGGGGTCAGAAACCAAGCCAGTCTTTCTAACAGGATCCCACTTGCCCTGTCCCCTACTGGGTATTTAAGCATAGTAGGCTCACCACCCTAGTCCCAAAGTGGGTAGCTCCACCTTGGGAGGAAGGGACAAATTCCTTGCATTCGTTCCATACCTCCAACGTTGGCCCTCCTCCAGCCGTCCTATGGGATAGCAGCTGAGGAAGTCTACATTCTCTTGGTCTTTACTCGTTCTATGCTCTACCATGAAACAAGAAGGCTGTAGGTCTAAAAGCAATCTTATTACCTTGACATTCATGTCTTTTCACATCACTGATACACCCATGTTAAGGGTGAGTTGTCAGTCATAAGCCTGAACTTTCTTCCAGTTAGGTAGTACCTCAAACTGGTAATGGTGCACTTGATAGCCAGAGCCTCCAATTCCACATTTGCCTAATTGTGTTCCCGGGAAACAAGTTCCTACTGTTATAAAAAACCAGGTGATCTTGGCCTTGGTGCAACTGGGATATGACAGCTCCTATGCCTAATTTAGATGCATCGGTTTGGCATATAAACTCTTTGCTAAAGTCTGGCATCTTAAGGACGGGTTCATCACAAAGGGCTGTCTTCGGGGCATCCAAACTATTTTGGTTTCCGAGAGTAGAGACAAGTTTGTTGGGCTGTGCGTTTTTATGGTTGTCTGTCAAATTAGCAGAAATGCTGGAAAGGTTTGGCATAAACTGCCAATAATAGTCATCCAGCCGTAGAAAAGCTCTAAGCTTCCACCTGGTTTTTGCTGTGGTAGTTAAGTCCACGCCCTACACTTTCTCACTTTGGGTTGTTTTAGTCCATTACCAACAAGGGACCCTAGGTATTTGACAGCACTCTGGGCTAGGTCACTTTTTTGGGGGTGGTCAGGAGTCCTGCTCTTCCTAAGGCACTACTGACCTCATAGAGATGGGTAGATGTTATTCCCCACTGATTCGATGGATGACTATATCATCTAAATAGGCCCCTGTGAAGGAACAATAGGGCTGTATGACCTTATTCATGAGTCTTTGGAATGCAGAGGTACTCCATGTATGCCTAATCGAAATATTGCAAACTGTACAGACTCTGAGGTGTGCTGAAGGCATTTGATCCTGATCAGCTTGATTCACTGCGACCTTCCAATAGCCTTTCATCAAGACCAGGGGCTCTCAGATGGTTCTATCACCCCCAGTTTAACTTTTTCTCTATATATTCTGCAATAATTTTCCTTAGAACCACAGGGATTTGATAAGGCTTTAATTTGACCAATTGCACAGGAAATGTTCTGAAAGAATAGGGCGACTTCTTAACCTTCCCTGGTTCCTCTGAGAAGACTACAGAGAATTGAAGCAGAAAATCCTGGATGTCCCTCTGTTTTCTTACTGAGGTTATCAGGGATTAGGCTGGACCTATTTCCATCCCCCACTAGGAGCATAGCCATAGTTACTGTGCTTTGCTCTATTGGATCTGTTCCCAAGTATTTTAGAAAGTTTGTATGGTTGTTTGTCTTTGATTGGGCTGGGAGACCAGATAGTAAAGGGGATATTTGCTCTCTAGGATTTTATAAGGTCCAAGCCACCTCAAGATCATCTTATTCTCAGCGGTGGGTAGTAAGACTAACACAAGGTTGGCCTGCTGAAAAATAACTAGTCATTCGACCTCATTAAGAGTTTGTTGGTATATCGACAGAAATACCACCAAGATACCACCAAACAGTATTACTGTTATCACCACTTGGTCAATTGGCATTACCACCAGTGGAATTAACACCGGACCACAAATGGTGGTAGGCCATGTTAGTTCCCATTAATTGTAGTCCAAAGGACTCCATGGGGATTTTGGTGGTATTACCAGTGGGTGTAATAATGCCAATTTGCCCATTTTGAGGCTGTAACGTGGAGGAATTACCTCCAGCCTTCCACTGGAGGTGCTTCCTCTGCCTTACCTCCAAACCTGTGGTTTGGTGTTGTGGTAATGCGGCGGTAATGCAGTGGTAACTGTTACCCTTGCATTACCACCATTTATTCCCCACACTGCTGAACTAATAATGAGGCCCACTGTCTAAATCCCACTAGACATGTAGGGCTAGTTCCTTAGTTTACATACTCAACCCAAGAGAACTGGTGATAAAATATTTACCCATGCTTTTTGCAAAATGGTGAATGTTGCCGTAAGCAAACTTCAGTTTTGGTGCACTGCTGCCAAGCATGCAGAGGGAAACCTGCGTTTGCCATTTACTGCAAATATAGTGTGTTTTCAGTAAATGGAAAATACGTTTCTGACATCCCCATGCTCACCAGCAAGGTCAAGCATCATGCGAATGGCACTCACCCATCATAAAAACTACTAGCCAATGCTAGTTAGTAGATTTTGCAAGCCCTGCTAGTGGATATAGTTGTCTTTCTAGTTTTCTTGATCTTTGCAGAGGTCGGTGCTAACAATCTCTCTCACCACTTTCATTTAGGATTTTTATGATTAAGCAGCAGCTTGAGATATGGGTAACAGAGCATCCTTTCTCTCTTCCCAAGTTTCCCTCAGCATATCGAGCACATCCTAGCATTCCCTGCCAAATAGTAACTCAAAGGGGGGACCTCCCATGGAAGACTGGGGCATTTTCCTTAGTGTGAAAAGGACCCAAGGTATCATTTGGTCCCAGTTTTTCCCATATGTCTCTACCAGCTTACTTAAAATATGCTTTAGATTTTGATTAAAGCGTTCCACTAAGCCGTCTATTTGTGGATGGTATACGTAGGTTTGTAGTGTTTTACTATTCAATATTTCCAACACCTCCTATATACGATTCATTCATATTTCATTAGGAAATTCTACTTGGGACAGGAAGGGAATTAGATGTTTCAGGATGCGTTTTGCTGTTTCTTAGGGAAAAGCTTTGGGATACGAGGTAGCGTAAACCAAGACTATGGGAATGTATTTGTTACCCAATATGGGGGTTTTAGTGGTTCCACAATGTCCAAGGCTATCTGGGGGAAAAAGGGACTTCAATAACAGGGAGAGGTTGGAAAGGAGCTTGGAGTACTGGGTTAGTTGACGTCTTCTGACAAATTTCACACATGGCGATGTGTTAAATTTGTCACAACATGGCGCAGATACCAGGTCACGCAAATTAGCCAAGGACCTGGTTCTGGGGTTTCCCTACTCCCTAATGTTCCACTGTTAAGTAGGAATTTACAGTTCCATGACTATCATTCAGTGACTCTGAGGGCTGACCCGTTGGCTCCTGTGAGTTCCATCTCTCTCTACACACACATCCTCAGTAAAATAAACCTTTTTTGGTGATGAAGAAGGGTCTTTTTTTCTCGAGACCTTTTTCTTCATATATAGCCCTTTCAAACGCTTCTGCCAGAGTATGGTCATTTCTGTGGGCAAAGGCCAGATCTGGTAGGGTGGTGGTATCATCCCAGTCTGTCTGGGGAAGAGAGGCTAGGTTATTTTCAGCCTGTCCAAAGTCTAGATTACCCTTTTTTGTAGTGGGAACATTTTCTACTTTGTTGAAGTGTGGACTCAGGGCTCGCTAGAGGATTTTCTGGGCTATGCGATCGCCACTCTTTATTTTATGTTTGTGGGGCCCAGTATTGTGTAATAGCGCCTTAACTTCTCCCCTATAATCTAGGTCATCTATACTGGCAGCTACATCCAAGGAGTGGTTCCACACTAGCCCTGACTTAGCGGCTAACCTAATTTAGCTGCCTTAGGGTGGGTTGATGGCTAGGGCGATAAAAATCAGTCTTGTTTCATGGGTGGGGTCATCCACTTTGGAAGACTAAATATTTTAAACCCAACAGACTCAGGCTCCCATATCTTGGATTTATCCTGTGCTCCAAAACCCACTGTCCCCCCTCCCTGCTTCCCACAGGAAATGCACACTGGGTATGACATCATCAGGCAAACAATTCTGAAACAGCAGCCTTGTTTAGACCGCTTACAGAAGGCTAAATGGGAACCAATCCATTGTACTAGATAGAACATTTAAGGCGCTGAAACGACACCCCTGTTGAATCATCTACGGGCTGCTGAATAAGAAGGATTTCATCTGAACCTTTATGGGGGTACAGCATGCTCCAAAGTCCTACACCATAGAGGTATGTTTTCGCCTGCATGAAATAAAACGAAGTTATTTTCTAATTTGTATTTGCAATGTTATTTATTTATAAAGCACTTGCACCTAAGCACTGAACAGAAGTAAAATAAACAGTACTAAACCATGAGCAAAGTGAAAAATCAATTATAAAATGACATTAAGGGCCTGATTCACAGAACGTATTCCTATGGCATTGTGCCATTATAAAACACTTCCATGAATCAGGCCCTTAAAATGGTGAAGAAAGCAAAAAAGTTGTAACCTTATAGTGGAAAACAGGGAGAGTAGAAGAACAGTTTGATCGGGTCTGAGAATGTCAGCACTTTGGAGCAAGCAGGGCAAATGAACGAAAGTGTGATGGGGCGCAGAGAACAAAGAGGAATAAAACAATAAAAGAGATGAAAGATTGTGTGGGGTAAGAACATACAGACATTTTAAGAAAATATGTAAGAAGTGAAAGAGAAGATGGGCCACAAATGAGAGCCCGGAGAGAGAAAGGAGAGCTGAGGAAATAGATGAGCAGGAAGGAAGAGAAAGAAGAGGTGGACTGAACAAAGTGGGGAAAGCAGGTAGGCGGGCAAACCAAAAAGTAGAGAAGAGCAGTGAATCGCATGAGAAAAAATGAAGCATGGTTGAGGGTTTTTGCAGCAGAAAAGGACAAGAGATTATGAATCTTGCAGATGTTTTATAAATAGAACCAACAGGTACAGGCACTGGTATTAAAATGGAGGGAAAAGGAAAGAGTGGAGTTAAAGAGTACGCCCAGACTATGTGCAATTGGAAAAGGGTAACTGGACAAGGGGGAAGGAGAGAGGTGGTACAGGAGGGGACAAAGAGGTGGAAGAAGGGGAAAACAAAATAATGTCGGTCTTAGAGGGGTTGAGATAAAGGAAAAGAGAATACATCCAATGCTGGGTTGCAATCGGAAATGAGGAAAGTGAAGTATGAAGAGAGCCAGGAAAAACAGAGAAAGAAAGGGAAGTTTGAGTGTCGTCAGCATAGAAGTGAAATGAAAACCAACATTTTTCCAAGACGGAGGAGGAACGAAAAATAAATATGCAAACTCCGGTTTGCTGCCATCTGAGTGAGTACAGTCAATAAGTGCCCAGTAATTTATTTTTATATTTGCAGATGCTGTGTTCTATGCTCATTTGTAGTGTAAGTGCCTATCTTATACCGTAGTGAGGTGTTAGTGGGGGAGGTGCACGCCAGAGTTTGTATGTATAGTTCACGGTCATGCTAAGTAGTCATGTTTGATAGATTGACTTACATGCAGGCGTGAACATTACATTTCCAGAATCTAGATGTCAGTGGGACATTGCAGTGGAGTACGGTATATGCCAGAGTGCATATGCATTTTAATGAACGTTTTGGTGCAATCCACAAGACCAGTAACAAGTGTGTAATGAGGCGCATGCTGTAATGTACTGTTCATTTCCAGTGCAGAGCCTTGTGTGGTGTGTGGAGTGCAGTGTCTTAATCAAAGTGCGGTGCATGTCGGGATGTGCAATCCAAGTACAATGTGCAGTGGATAGTGAGGTGCATGCAGAGTGTATGTTCCTAGTACACAATAACATCTTCAGTGAGTCAAAGTTCCTATTATGATACATTATGTCAGAGAACAAACATGTTGAGCTTGCTGGATTCTAAATAACATGAGAAAACAAGCTGCTGTGGGAGGAAGGCATGAGTGCTTTGTGAGGTTTCCTATTGATTTGCTGAAAGGTTGTAGGGCTTCAGTGGTTTTCTAGTGATTATTTCTGAACTGGAGTGTGGCCTCTTTGGAAGAGTGTCTTTTGTTCCATGCATTCTTTCCCACTCAAGTTGTGAATGAGGTGTCCCGTGTCTGACAAGAGGCGGTGTGGTGTGCCATCTGCATTTTGTGTCGCCCATGTCCTGCTTGGTGTTCTATTTGGTGTGTGGCTGTTGCTGTGCACTTGCTGTAGATGTTTTGTCATTTTGTGGCACTCTGTCTTGCACTCGGGTTGATTGCATGCTGACATGATGTGTGCATGTGTGATTTGGGTGAGTGATGTAATATGGAATACTGAGAGTGAAGCCTGGAAGAGTATCGCAGAAACGTTGCACCTGTGCAAAAAACATTCTTTAAATGCAATGTTGCACCATAGCAATATTTGGTCTAGTCATACAGCCTCATCACGAGTTTGGCGGTAACCCTTAAATGCAGTGGTAATGCCATTACCGCTGCATTTAAGGGTCTGCCAAATCACAGGTTTAGCTGGGGGTAAATGCACTGTGAAAAACTGATTTTCGGCGCAATTACCGTGGGTCCAATGGGGAACGGGGAATTCCGGATGGGCCCAATGGGGAATGGGGAATTACTGTCCGTCAAACCCGCGAAACAGCGCTAATAGCGCCAGGGGGTTTGGCGGTAACGCTATTAGCCCTGGCAGTATCCCGGCCGTGATACCGCCAGGATACCACCCAACTCATGATGAGGCCCATAGTCCTTTGCTACGGGCACAAATGCATTGAAAGAATATGTTTGTTGCACTCGTTCAATGGTTGCCCTGGTGCTTTTGCACCTACACGTTTCTGTAATACCACCCCTAGGTGTTTGCTGCTGAATAGTGGTTCCTCAGTGAAACTGTCTTCTTTTTTCGAAAATAAAAAGGACTGATTTAGAAAGACTGCTCTGAGACCACTCACGTGGACTTTCTAGATGGAAGTGTCATGTCCCTGCTGTACACGAGTGTGCACAGGTGCTGACGTCTGCGTGCCTGTGTGTATGCTCAGGGGGAATGTGTGTAGTGTAAAGGGGCAGGATAGAAGATAAGCGTATTTGTGTTTGTTCGTTCGTTCGTTCGTTCGTTCGTTCGTTCGTTCGTTCGTTCGTTCGTTCGTTCGTTCGTTCGTTCGTTCGTTCAAGGGAAGGGAAGGGGCAGGTTGGCGAGTAGGTGTGTGTGTGTTTTTGTGTGTGTTTTTGTGTGTGTCTGTGAGAGGAAGGTGGTTTATTGTATGAATGTTTATGGTGGGGAAGGGGCAGAGGAGAAAACAAGGTGCAGGCACCCTCACCCCGCCTCGATTTAAAGGGTGAGAGTGGGCAAGGGATTGCTTTCCAAGGAGTCTTGGGGGAGGGAGGGTGTGTGATAAAGGCCGAAAAAAAAAATCTGTCTTTTTGTGCAGCCTTTAATATTCATAAATATCACGTAGAAGGAATAGCCGAATCGTGGTGGTTGAATCATTGGGTGTTCCCTCATGGAAGTAGTATCCTGTAACCTGAAAATAACGAAGAATAAATCACAGAACTAACTGCATGTACATGAAACTCCGCCATGCTCATTACAAGTATGCTACACCCAGAGCGAATGGGACAAGCTGACACCTGCTCTTTACATGGGGTTTTGGTGTTCATTTGTAATCTAGGAGCTGATAATATGAGGAGCTCAATTAGAGTTGGTGAAGTGCCCACACAATAGCTGACCATAAATAAAAAAAAAAAAAGTGAGTGCCATGTGTGAAAGAGTGGGTGTCGATCGCTGGGTTCGATGTCATATTTCCACATTTAAAAGACTGAACACAAAAAAGACCGATTATTTTAGGCCGTTTTGTGTCGGCTTTAAAATGCCTTAATAAGACTATTACCCCCTCCCCCGTTCCCACCTCCACCCTCTACCACTAGTTTGTTTCCAAATTGGGGGTCTTTGTTCCCCCAACCTGCCTTTTTTCCAACCGTCCACCCCTTCCCAGCACAACACACACTGACTACAAACACGCACACGACCACACACAGACACACACACACATACACACAGTCCCTCATTCACTTACCCGACACACCCGTGCTTGTCAGCCCCTGCGCGCACTCGTGTCTGGCAGGAGCGTGACAGTTCAATTTAGAAAGACCACTCTGTGCGGTCACAGAGCAGTTTATATAAATCAAACTTTTTTTTCAGTTTTTTTTTTTAGTCAAGTCTTTCGACCTAATACCGATTGGCTGTACTGCAATGCTACGGTCAAAAGAGGACCTTCATTCCAAAAGCATTTTCAGTCAATTTCTTTGCATGAAATACATTTATTTTTTTTACTTTGGACGCTAATCACAAATAAAACACACCAAGACGTGTTATGAAATTCTTTACTTGCATCAACCACACATCTAAAAAAAAAAAAAAAAAGTATTTTTGCTCACCAGATTGTAAAGTTCTGTTGGCAGTGTTTTTTTTTTTTTTTTACCACGCAGAACAATGGTCCATTGACTTTGAGCACAACATTGTTACCCACACAACATAGCACAAATGTTTGTCCACATCCTACAAAGTCTCCCTCAATAACATTTTCAGATATATTTGCTTTGAAAACACTAGAGCTTGTCACAGGATTTGAAGGTACGCCATGTCTCTGTGGTGAAGACAGAGTCAAGCTTGGGCATGATAAGGAGGTTGGTGATGTCTACAAAATGAGGACGGTGCTGTGTTGTGTATCCTAATGCGCAGGAGATGCGTGTCTACTTCTAATGAGGGGTGTGAGTGAGGATGAGTCGAATGCTTGCGAGTTTGCGTATCGTGGCTGAGGTGTTTTGCAGTGAACACGATGATGGTGGGAATATGGTGTGGAGCATGACGGGCGTGTGGTATTCTTTCAGCGTGGATAGCTGTTGCGGGTTCTTTGGAGGTGGGCTTGTACTGTGTGAGGTTGGCTGCGGATGGTGACCATCTCCATGGCGATTCACTCAGTCTGAATTTCAGTTTTCTGCACTTTATATGAATCAATAAAATGTTAGCAGGGGACGATGGAGTATACATTTTGAAGTATGCCGTTGTTGAGAGATTATAGTTTGTCATGAACGGAGACACTGCATGACCAGACTGAGCTGAAAAGACAGTGTGCAGGCACGGTTGATTGATTTGTGCAATTCCTGACATATTATGTGAAGGGTCCTGAAGAAATTGTTATGCGTTTGGATACTGGCTCACACTGATGTGACAAACCAATTTCACGCTATTTTTATAATCGCACCCCCACAATTCAGGGCAAAGAGCAGACAGTGGGGTAGTCAGGAAAACCAAGCCAATAGTCGACACAAGTCACCGTAATTACCTGCCTACATGAATCTTGCTATTATAAGTCCATAAAGGCATCACTCTCGATTCAAACTGTCTGCTTATACGTATATTATATTCTAAACAATACTTTTGCATTGGTTCATCTAGACTACATAATTTAATCCATGAAACGTCAACATGAGTCAAAAATGTGCATTCACTTATTTTAATGATTTCAAACCACTTTTCAGAATATTCGTTTTATTCCAGTACCAAGACAAGAATGGTACCAGAGAAAAAGCACACCAATTAACATTCAAATGATATCTATAATGCACCACCTCCCGAGTGCAGGTGTGAAATAGTAAATGTGACATAAAATTAATGACCGGCTAGCATGAATCTATGCGCTAAGCCGTGTACATGCGAAAGGTTATTTGTTTACTTGGCTCATGTAAGTTTAAATTTGCAGGTAATGTTCTCTGGAATCTATATGTTCTTAACACCGGGGACCAGTCTCTAAGCACAGGACCGGGATTCGAACCTGCTCCCCTGCCAGTACTTTCTTAGTGTTCACTTATATTTGGGTGTGGGCCCCAGACTCGCAAACAGGTTGCCTGGTATACTTCCCTGCCCAGACTTTCTCAAAATCTAATGGTTTGACTAATTCAGGCACTGGATACTTGACCCTCTTGCATCTGCTTCAATTAGTAATGTACTCCGTGTCCCAGCTCCCTTGCTCAGGTTCACCCCATCGGTATTACTGTCTCTTATCGATGTGTGGTATACGTCATGGAGCACTCCGGCGTCCAAATCACCCTCTCTGGACTCACTGGTCTCTCGTGGCTGCTTTGGTGCTCTCTGCAGTCTGCAGTTCCACCAGCGGGATACCTCCTCCTTCTGCTGGCGACCTGTCAGCTCTCCGGTAACCGCTACACCCCAGCCTTCTCTCCACAGTTTCTCCTGCTTCTGGCCTCTGTGAGGCATACCTCCGACCTTTGAGTTTTTTGTGACGCCACTGATTGGGCTCTCCTGCTCCCCATTGCAGCTGGCTTCTCTCTCCCTTCCCGACCCACGTCTGGAGTAGTGGATCTCCATCTTCCTCACTGTGCAGCGTTTTGAAATGACCCGGCATCTATCAAATCCATCCAACAACTATAGCGCATCTCTGGTTCTATGGCTTCAGCGCACAGCATTGCTCTTGGGGTCTTCCTCGTCCCGGTCCTTTTACTAAAGATATAGGAAAGAGTCTTATCATCACTGAAAATTGGATGGTCTGGTTCTACTTTGCAATAGGACATGCAGGATTGGGAATTACAGAGGTTGATGTCATACCCCGAGTGTAAAGGGTATACCATGTCCTTACCAGTGAGTTTCCTTCCCTCCTATAAGGCTCGTCTGCCTCCAAATGATCCTCCCTCAAATGACCTTTCCCCAGGAAACGAGTAATGATATCATCAGATTCATCACAGTACCTTCAGTTGTGTGAGAGTTAGGCAATTTTTCCTTTTTTTTTTCAATAGAACACGCTTGCACGGAATTAATGCGGGTAGGACAGCTGAATGGGAGCACAGATAGGTGTATATTTCTGAAAAGTAGATACAATTCCAAGTTCAGGAAGGGGTCATTTGGCAGATCAGGCAAGAGCTATTTACCTATAATTCCCATAATTTGACAGAAAATTGCTAAAATGACTGAAAAAAGGTATCTGCTGGATATGTTTGCACTTGTAAGGTAATGGCTAAAACTAATATTCAGAAAAGCAATGCACCGCTACATTTCCCTGACTCTTCGAGTTATGAAATCACACAATTTTCATAATGTTTCACAAAACAAGCAATACCACAAGCCAAACACCAAGCCATGGTTCACAGTATTTTTATGTTGATGGCCTAAAGTGACCTAATTAGCATTTGAAAATAACAACCACCAATGTGGTGAAGACTGCCAAGCATACATTTTTTGAAAGAACACAGACTGAACTTTTGAATGATAGGTGACTGGTGCAGGTCACAAAAGCATGCAGTGTCTAAAGCAGCGACTGAATGTAGGACACATTTGGGAAATGAAAGGGTTATGTAACAGAGCGCACTGTCAATTGTATGCATACAGTATCTCCACTAAGAGAAAACAATGAATGTCCTACCTTTTCACATTCCCACAGCTGTCCCGATAAAAATGGTACCTCACATGTGCGAGTGCACTGCCCCTGGCCTAAAAGGAAATAGCTAAACCACGGCTATGGCAAACGCTCTGGGAAGAGGGTATGGGGCCTTGTGGGCAGCCCAGAGATTTAGGGCTGGGCCATTACTTCGACAAAGGAAAACGAGTAATCACATTCATTTTAAAAAAAAGACACATGTGGGAATTCGTTCATTGTATGGTGCAAGGATATCCTACCCAGAATGCACGGCAATTGTGAAACAGTGCAAAAAATACAGTATTTTGAGATATTTACTACTGGAAAAACACTGAAATGCTCAGCAAACAGTGGATGACCTACCTTCTCATGTTGCCACAGGTGTTCCGGTATAATTGGTATCTCAAATGTGTGGGTCCACTGGCCTAGGCAGAAGTGAAAGGGCTAAACTCCCAGCTTGAAAATGCTCACTGAAAAGAACATTTGGGCTTGCAGCAAGCACATGCATTGAGGGCTCTGGCATCACAACCACCAAGGAAAGCTTGGAACCCAGTGCAGTTTTGAAAAGTAGAAACCCAGGGGAATCCAAATACATCTTGATTTTGTGGATCGCAGAAGAATTATTTACCCAGAATGCACAGCAAAAAGGAAATGTTGGAAAAATACAATATTTTGATGCACTAGATATTGGGAAATCACAGAAACGCACAGGGAATAACACAATGTTTACCTGCCCACATTTCTACAGATGTCCCATTGAAAATGGTACCTCACATGTGTGGGTGCACTGGTTAAGCCAGAAGGGGAAACAGCTAAAGTACAGGTTTGTCAGGTGCTCTTGGAAAACCAGATCAACACTGTATTTAGCCTTGCGGGCAGTGCAGACATTGAGGATTGGGGTGTCACAGCCACCAAGGAAAACAGGTAACCCCATGCATTACTGAAAAGAAGACACCCATGGGATTCTAAAGAGGTCTCACTTGTTTGAAACACGCTGGAATTTATTAACCAGAATGCCCAGCAAAGTCCAAAATATAGGGGAAAGATATTTGCGATCAGGAAACTACCAGAACACGTGGGCAACAACACATGTCCCACATTCTGTCAAACTCAGAATGTTCAGAGTCAGTTTCAAAGGATCCCTCCTCCTCCTCACCTGAACTGCTGGAACGTGGAGCTGGCAGCTTCTTTCCTCCTCTGATCCTGTTGTCCTTTTTTTTAAAATGGAGGTATGGTCTACCTCGAAAGGAAGCCACAGTGACCCGATATGGAACTAGCAGGCCTGTGACCTCGCTTCTGGGATAGCCAAAAGAGGGGAAAAGCCTCTTCAGGCATAACAAAACCCTGACTGCTGAAGGCTTGAGCAGCTTGAGGTGCTCCAAGATAGCACAAAGAGGGGATATTGCCAATGAAGACTCCTGAGGCAGATTGGTTCCCAGGTCTGACAACTGGAGGTAAGAAACAAGGGAGGTAAGGCCAACAATGAGGAGAGAACTCAGAGTCCCATGGAGAGAGAAGAGAGGAGGATCTGTACGGCCGCAGGAGCAGCCGGTAAAAAAAAAGGAAAAAGAGGGAACCAGCAAAAGAAAGCAAGGCTGTCCAGCAAGGGTGACAAGCCGGGCGCGAGAGAGAGTGTGCTGGAGCACCAGCAGGTGAAAGGGAGAAGCAGCCAAAGGAAAAGAGAGAGAGAGTCAGCGGGTATGAAGAGAGAGCCTGCCGTGGGCGGTGAGAGGGAGAGAGAGCCTGCTTCGAGCAGCCGGGAGGGAGAGAAAGCCTGTCGCGAGCTGCGAGAGGAGGAGTGCAGAAAAGCCGGAAGAAAGGCAAGAGGGAGCGGCGGTAGGCCGACAGAGGAAATGTAGTGTGTATAGAACCCAAAGAGGAAAATGCTAACTGGGTTGCAATGCGTTGACCGCCGGGAGGAATGGGAATCAGAACCTCCCGGCAGCGGCCATGTTGGAAAAAGACTAGACCGCTCGTAAGGAAGTGGAGAACACCCTGATGGCACAATCAATGGAGGCGAGTCCTCCATCGATTCCACAAGCGCCAGTTGCCCAGGTGCGTGACACATTCCCACATTTGTCCCAATGAAAACAGAACCTCACATGTGTGGGTGCACTGATCTGGGCACAAAGGGAAAAGGCTAAACCACTGTTACATCAAACAACCTGGGAAGACCAAATCCATACTGTTTTTCGCCTTGTGAACCACCCATCGTTTTGGGCTGGGGTGTGTGAGAAACCCGATGGTATTCTCCCACCTGCTCCCACAGGGTCTTCCATTGAGGTGGCCAGGGAAGGGCCATCGCTTTTTTGGATCCCGATCCTGGGGGTGGACAAGCGAGGGAGTATCACCTGAGTGGAGGTTCACAAGGGATTGGGAAGAGGATACCCAAGGGCGAGACATGGTATTCCCCCAGTCCCAATAATACCCCAGCCTACTCTCCCTCAGCCTTTATGGGCTATTTTCAATCTAACCCCATCTCCCCCTCCACATTTCCAACAAATACTGAGACGAGGAGGAGGCAACTAAGAGCATTAAAGATTACCCATAGAAACAACATGGAGAAAGTAAGGAAAACCTACAATAGAAAGAACTCAAGCTGTCCCACTAATAGAGTCAGGCAGGGTCAGGCATTTAATAATGACCATTCACACCTGACTCCACTTGACTATTTTTTTCACTATTAAAGGTGTGGTTTCACACAAGGAAGCAAGTGCACTGGGGATGCTGTCAAGATCCGAGAAGCCAGGGAGCGGAGAGCAGCAGGAAAAACTGGGGCTGCAGCGTGGCTAGGGAGCAGTGCCTCCAAGGAGCCAGAGGAATGAAGCCTGTATCCTGCTGGTGGCGTTTCAGAAAATGCTCCTTTCCTTGGGATGTGTGCCAGTCCCAAGGGTATCTGAGGGGCAGGTGGTAAGACCCTGACCTGAACCCCATGTATCCAGTGAAACCGCTTGGCAACGCGATGCTGCCCAGTGAGTGAGAGAGAGAAACTCAGGAGCGTGCATTTGACTGAAGCGGAGCGGGATGAAGACACAAAAACTGCACAGAGTGGAAAGGTTTGAAAGTGTGCGAAGGAGAGAAATATAAGAAATAAGCAGAAAAAAAGAAATAGAAGAAAGGAAGTTGCGCTAGCGGCACTAAGAAGAGAAAAGCAAAAGCAAAGGAAGGTGAAGAGTTTAAAGACTGAAAAGTGTGTACGATGAAGAAAAATGCAATGTACACGGTAAAGAGAGCACAATGTGTTAGGTGTGCAAGAGAAGCACAAGACATTTAAAAGGAAAGTGCAAGAGTGCACGGGGAAACAAGTGCAAGAGTGCACAGTGAAACAAAAGGAACAGAAAAGGAAAGGCGCAAGTGTGCATGGGCAAGGAGCCAAGGAAAACAAGAAGGGGTGCAGGAAGCACCTGAAGGTGAAAGGTTTAACCTCTTAAATGCCAAGGACGAGGTATCTCTCGTCCTTGACATTACGTTTGTAGGGCCAAGGACGAGATAGCTCGTCCTTTTTGGCATTCCGTTTTGTGCGATCCCTGCAAAGCAGAGATCGCACAAAACTAAAATCCAACATCCGGGCTATGTGAGGAGGAGGTTCCTCCTCATTGCCCGGGGGTTGGATTTCTTTCACTATGCGTGCTGACATGAAACAAAGTAATTTTCACTGCGGCAGCCGAAAATGGCTGCCGCAGTGAAAATGAAAGTTGAGTCTCCACTTTTTGCCCCCTCAATCTGCGTCACTATTGTGCTGTTCAGATTGAGGGAGGTGTCATTGGAAGAGGGAGACTATCTCTCCCCGGCCCCCACAGCATGAGGTCAATACCCTGGTGGCAGATGGGTGATCATCTGCCCCCATGGAAGAGGGCAAACAAAAAACAAAAAAAAACTAAAAATGAACTGAGTTTTGGGTGGGGGTGTGGGTGGGGGCCACTAGCCAAAAGGAATTGTTTGGGCAAATTAAAGGGGGTGCCCCTCTCCCCGCCACCCTAAGTGGATGGGGTGCAACTCATGTAGCCCTCCCTGTGGCCAGATTTCTGCCCCTAGGAAGAGGTACATGGGTTGCCCCCATCCATTTGGGGTCGGGGGAGAGGCTACTGGAAACATTGGCAGAGCACCCCCAAGCCTGGGGCAGTATGTTTTGCCCCCCCTTGGGGCAGATGGGCACAGTAATACATTTGGGGGCGATTCGCTCAAGTCACACCTCTGTGTATTCCCACGGGTGTCCTCTATTCGGAAATACATGGGGTTCCCTATTTTCCTTGGTGGCTTAGACACCATAGGCCCAAATCTGTAGGTTGTCCACATGAACAAAATTCCTCAAAATCTGCTCTGCCGAAAGACTTGGAGTTACCAGTGGTTTAGCCTTTTCCCTTTGCACCCAGGTAGGTGCACCCACACATGTGAGGTAAAGTTTTCATCAGGACACCTGTGGGAACGCGGGAAGGTATGACATTTGTTGTGTTTGCGTGGTTTTCATAACATTTCGACCCATTTGGTGCTGCCCTTTGTCACACAACCCTTTAATTTCCCAAATGGGAGTCGCTGCTATAGGCATTATACACTTTTGTAACCTGCACAAGTCAACTACCCTTCAAAAGGGCTGCATGTGCTCTTTCAAAAAATGTATGCTTGCCCTTCCTCACCACATTTATTTTCCTTATTTACACCTGCTAAGTACGTCTGTTTAGGCCGCAAGCATAAAACTCCTGTGTACCATTGCTCAGTTTTTGGCTTGTTATTGCTTGTTTTGTGAAACATTACGATAAATGTGTGATTTCCTAACTGGAAGAGTCAGGGGAATGTAGCGGAACATTGTTTTTCTCATAATTCACAAATGCCATTGCCTTACCGGGCCAACCAAGTCCACCACATACCTTTTTTTCTGTCATTTTCCCGATTTTTCCCCAAACAATGGAATTTTTCTCTACATAGTTGTTGCCTGACCCGTGCAAATCACCCCTTCCTAAATGAATGCCTTTCTGTCTTACCATTCAGCTTTCCTACCCTTCTCTTCCATTCCGTCCACGCGTGTCCTATTGGAAAAAAGGCCCATCTCTCACAAAGCGGCTGGTAACCATATCAAAACATGTTATTTTGGTTTCCACTCAACCTGTTCTTGAAAGCCAGAAAATTGGGAATTCAGCACAGAAAACCATTTGTTCCTAGCACTTACAAAAAAAAGGAAAAAAGCACAGGCTTCTTTGCACATCATTTTATTGGCATTTTCTGAAAAAAAAACCAGATGTTCTCCCTTTTTTATTATTTTCTCTCCCCCCCCCTGCCACCCTACAGCAAACTAAAATTCCTGTGGGAAAATAAGGGGCCAAATGTGGCCGAGATATCTCAAGTAACAAAAATGTTACAAGGGACTGAATGGCAACATACTGAAATCACCCATGGCAGTTAAATGGTTAAAAGAAGAGTAAGAAATGAATGGAGGGTTTGCAGATCAGAGTGGTCATTCCCAGGAGGAGCAAATAATTGGGTGGATTCGAAAGTGTCGGATTTTACCCCACAAGTGAAGTGTGTGTGAAGGAACTGTGTTAAAAAGGAAAAGTACATCCTGACAAGTTGAACTGGTGTTTGAAATTGAAACAGGCCTGAGCTTGGGGAAGCGAACCCTGAGAGGCCTAACAAAGAAAGAAAAGTGCATTTGACAAAACCGAATTTGTGTTGGAAGCTACAAGGGGCCTGAGCTTGGAGAAGGGAGCCCCGAGAGGCCCAACCAAATTGGAGACTATTATTTATTATTGTTTGTGTAGTGTTGAAAGGATTGCAGCTTGGGGAAGGGAATCCTGAGAAGCTTCAAAAGGAACTGTGTTATATTTCTTTTGTGGTGTTTGGAACTTGAACAAGTTGAAGCTTGGGGAAGGGAACCCCAAGGAACCAACCCAAAGACACTGAAGGTATTTGAAACCACTGCAAGGACTCTGTGCAAAAGGTCTTACGAACAGCCCTTTTTGATTGAACTCACTTTTGTAACATTGACCAAACTGCGCCTGGTGAGAAGACCAACTGAAACCAGCTTTGGTTTCCGATTTTCTGTTAAACCACTATGTTCCTTTTTAAAGACTTCCTATCACATTTTTGTAAAGAGCGAGGGCAAGAATAGGTTTAGACACAGACAGACTTTTATTTTTGGACTATTAGACATTGATAACCTTTAGAAACAACAGTTAAGTGGACCATCCCCTTAGAGTTAGGGTCAGTCAGGCATTACACCACTCCATGAGCCTTAAAATAAAGTTTTAAAACGAACACCTGCAAATTTGTAAATGTGACAAAAAGACACTATTTTCACACATTTTCACTGGGAAATGAACTAAATGCTTGCAAAACACAGCATGTCCTACCTTCCCACGTTCACATTCATGTCCTGACGAAAATCAGACCTCACATGCCTAGGTGCACTCCCCAGGGTGGAAAAGTGTAAATCATCAGTGTGCCAACTGCTATGGGAAGACAAGAATTAATGTGAATTGCAGGATACATTGATCGTCAACACTTCAAGCGCACCTTGCGGCCCTGGGTTTCTTCCGGGGCTACACCCATCCAATGATCGCCTGAACATCAATTGCCCTGGGGGATTCTCCATGGGGCGTGGCTAGGGTCATTTCAGGGACCCTGTTCCCTTCATCCCCCTAAGATCAGACCCCAATCAGCATCATTGCAGGATCCCTGGACCAGGAGCACAGTTTTGTTGCCGGCACCTCCTGGCCTCACCGTTTCCCCACCTTGTGGGGTTGGGAGGGCCAGCTGCCTGGCATGCCCCAGTGGTGGTGGCAGTGACCTAAAAACCCCAATGCACCTTCCCCTACCCTGGGGCAGCTTGCTGTGCCACGTGCGACTGTCTTTGGTGTTCCTCGGCTGCCTGCGTGGGACAGCCCTGGACCGGATGCCTCACAACCATGTCCAGCAGGCAATCTCTCCCCCCAAGTTGGGTTCTCTGCAGATCAGGAACAGTGCAAACTCAGACACGCCGGAGGCCCAGCGTTGGGGAAACCCATCAAAACCCCCGGGTCCAAGGATTTCAGATCAGACGTGGCGACCTGCTCAATTTAAGCATATTACTAAAGATTATTGTCACACTTGACCTTCCCTCAGAGCGGGAGTCACCATCCACGTCTGGTAACCCTAGTCAGAAATACAAATTGTAGGGCAATCACAGTAGGGAATTAAATGGGCCAGTCTTAACTTATCCAATGTTAAAACAAATATTTATCATTCACTGTTGCCCAAGCTCAAATGTCTCCTAAATATGGATTATTCAGACGAGGCCATCCATGACACATTTAACAACTTGCTCATTAACATCCAACCATTTATCACCAAACTTTGTAACCTCATAAAGAGACATGCCATTAGAACAGACAAGTGGTACAATGAAGAGTGTAAACTAGCTAAGCCACATCTTTAAACATTTCCGGAAAGGCTGCCCGAGTGTCAATGAAATAGAGCTCTGGAGTGGGTGAGCCTGCAGGAGGCAACCATTACTGGTGACAGACACACATTCTGGGAACTCGTTTGTGAAATGAAGGAGGTTGGGAAAAATGAAATGGTCTCGTGTATCAACCCGAGCAGTTGGAGAAATCAGTTCTTGAATGTATGTGACCCTGGGGAAAATGCATCTATCCTTGGGGGTCCCCCACTGGATCACGGAAAAATCCCCAATGCCATTGAATGTAATACTCCACCAATACAATTTGGCTACTCAGTAGTTGACAATCCCATCAAGTCACAGCAAGGGGGTTAAGCCCCTGTCCCGGACCACGTTGCGATTATTACCAGGACGAATTGGGTATATGGGCCCCTCTCCTATGGAGGCACTTCAATGAGTTCCTTGGGCTCAACAAGGTGCCTCACTCATGGCAAAATGCTATCATTGCCCCCATTTATAAGAAAGGCTGGTGTAACGCTCACCTGATATCCATGGGGACACCACTCAGCCTGATTGGACCACTCACAATCTCGAACCCTTCCCTGGAATCTGTTTGACTGGGGACTGGGCCTGAAATACAGGATTTCCGGATTTTAACTTATTGTCTCTGGTTGCTTGACCCACACCTCCCTTGAAGACCAAACCTTCCCCTTTGTCCTCTCCTCACCTTGTTTTCTTGTATTGTGCGCTCTCCGTCCTGCTCCTCGGTGCAGGGGTGTGTCGTTTGATGTGGGTGCTGTGAGACCTAGTTGCTTCACTGGTGCGGGCCCAAAGAGTCTGGGCTTGCTGTATCTCCAGCCCGACAAGGTAGGTTGTTGATTTTGGTGAACTGTCCTTTTCTTGTCTCTTGTCTCCTAATAATGACTCCACTTTCTCCCTTTAGGTGTTGGAGAGGGTCGTTGATGGTGTCGTGCTGCTTAGGGGAGCCGAGCACTAAGCGGTGAGTGAAAGCGCGATGCACAGCGCTGTTCGTCTGTTTTTGTGCCTATGTCTCTCTTTGTCCCTTGCAGGCCACTGCAATGTCCCAGTATGGCTGCCGGCTGAGAGAATAAGGTGCGGTGAGTAAAGCGCAATGTGCGGTGCCTTTTTGTCCTTTATGTGCTAACCTGTGTTGTCTTTTCCCCTTGTAGATCGATGGTGTGCTCCAGAGCTGAAGTTACCATGAGCAGCTCGAGTCCAGGTAAGCGTGTGACTCTTCTTGCTGTTTTAGGGGAATCGGGATATGAGAATGCTTACTAATGTCTCTTCCCTTCATTCTTTTCTTCCCAGGATGCGGCGTTCCGAAATGGAGATGGCACACCTGAGATGCTGTCCATAGGACTGGTGGAACGATGGATGGAAGCAGGATTCTCCTCAAGGTAAGTGTTGCATTAATGTTGTTCTTGTCTTTCGGGTACGCGGGATGCGGAGGAAAGGCGAAAAGGCCTTCAGGAGACCGATCCGAACACGGTGAGTGTCACGCTTCAGGAGCAGAGTAGTGCAAAGCGTGTTTCTCTGTCCGGGCATGGTTTATATAGCCCCCAGGTATCCAAGGTATCCCAGATATCCCTAAATCTAACCACACCCAAAAGCTAGACCGCGTAGCTCAGTCCATGGAACTGAGTTATGTGGGGGCATCCATATCGCACAAAGTGCATTACCAAGTCCAGTTCCAAGTCTGTCCTCTGAGTCATGTATGAGCCTGGCGCCAGTGTTTTGCCTAAGAGGGCTAGGGAAAGGGATCATGACAGCGGGAGGGACAACCCAGGGAACTGTAGGCCCATTTCCCTACTAAATAGTGTCAGGAAAATCTTTGCCAGGGCAGTGTACGAACATTTTCAGGCATGGATTGTGGAACAGGCAATAATTTACCACCTGCAGACAGGTTGTCAGCCCAAGATGAGGACTTTGAATCAGGGATTCTGCTTATATTTGATTGCACAGAAAAACAGTTCTGAGGAAGATGAAACGTTACATTGGGCCTCATTACAAGCATGCCGGTCCGGAAACAACAGTGCCGGAAAGCTTACCGGCACCGTTGTTTCCGGACTGACATACTACAGGTTTGCCTGCTGGAGCTGCCGTGCCCGGCAGGTGTGACCCTCCCAGACACAGCGGCCATGGTAGACAGACCGCCACGGTAGGCAGACCGTCACAGAAGCACTGGCACCGTTAATCACCTACGGGACTCTATGGGAATGGGGAATTACTATATACCAGCACCTGACTTTCCGTACCGCCAGGGTTGTAATACCTTGGTGTTACCGGCAAGTCTGGTGCCAGTAAATATTTACGGGTCTGCCGGCAACCCGCCAGTAATACCGGCACGGTTACAGCCGGACCCGTAGTGAGGCCTATTGTGTTCAATGACCTCAGAACCACTTTCAATGGGGTTCAACATAAACAGTTATGGTCAGTATTGGCCTAACGGGGGGTTCCAGGCAACTTATTAAAAATCATGGTACAACTTTACTCAGACAACACAGCCTCTGTAAGCTGGGGAGTAGGGGAGTACGTAGTGATTCCTTTCCCGTGACCAGAGGGGTGAGGCAAGGTTCTTTCCTCACCCCTCTGTTGTTCCTTATTTATTTAGACCAAGTGATCAGATATTTGAGGGCGTATTGCCCGGATCAGCCAAAGCTGGGGCCTGAATCGATGCCTGCGTTGCTATTTGCAGATGTTGCTGTGCTTTTAGCGACATCTGAAAAAGGTTTGGAGGCTACAATGCGTGCATTTATGAATGCATGTGCAGAGCTCCAATTCGAGATAAATGTTGGGAAAACAAAAACTCTGGTCTTCCGCCCAAAATGTACAAAACCAAAAAAGTTCACACCGAGGGTCAATGGCCTAGTCTTGAATCAAGTCCTGGCCAGTGGACAACCAAAATGCTTACGTCCTGAAAAATGAAAAATATGGTGAGGTTATATGGAGTTTTTTTTTAATGACCATGGAAGAGGTTTCATGTTCCCCGCAGTTAATATGGACCTCACACAGGCAAAGTCAGCTGCCCTTTACGGGGCAGAAATATGGGGAACTACAAACTCCAATAGCCTTTGCCTGATGGAAAGAGCTTTTCTTAAGCGTTTGCTGGCGATGCCTCCAGCATATCCTGGAATTAGGCGTAAGGCCTTTAGATGGAGATGTGGCCCTCTGCCCAGTATTTTACTGGCTGAGAGTATGAACAGTCCCGGGGCTTGTGAAATATCAGAATGCAGTTGAGCATGTTTTACGCTAGGGGGTGGAAAATCGCTCCCATGGTTTGCACATGTTGAATAGTGTTTGTCTGACCTAAAACTAAGTGGGTTATGGGATGACGCATACAGGACTACATAAAGTGTAGAAGCAGCTAAGAAAATGGCCCGTGAATTTGCAGAAATAGATACCTGCTAAATCTTACGCACTGGCGAGTATTACTTAACTGGTAAACATGTAGTCCATCCCCCATTGGCATGCTGTTTGTATTCGAAAATTAGGCTAAAGATTTTGCATACAGCGAGCCATTCTAGTGTTTGGTCAGGGATCTATGTGATTATTGCGACGGCCGAAAATGCCAACCTTTAATCCCTTTACACCAAACCACCACATATGTATGCAGGGGGAGGGAGACCCCCACAATCTCCCCTATATTAATATTATATTCTATACCCCCCACATATATATGTGGTGTAAGGGGGAGGGTAAAAAAAGTCTGCATTTTCTGCCGTCGTAATTGTGAGGGCGACATTTTGGTACGATTAGTTTGGTCAGTGGACAGAAGTGCCTTGTGTCCAGTGTGTGGCTTAACCAAAGAAACAACTTGTCATTTATTGTTTTTCTGTGAGGGGTTTCGGACTATTAGTTAGAGATTTTTGAAACCGATCTGTAATGCTCACAATGTGCATCATGTAAATCAGGCCCTGGTATTGGTAAGGCATATTATGATTACGATGTTATATACTGTGTAGCCAGTTATATCCACCAAGCTTGGCTTAAAAGATCCCAGTGTATACAGCTTGCAGCATAAATATAGGACCATTATTTTATATTACCAGTAAAACAAGTGTTGTGTGGCATTGCATCCCGCTATATTGCAGAGTTCTGCACAGAGCAGATGTTTGCATCTTTGCATATTTTGTACCATTAGCCCGGTAAGCATTTTTTGGTTGGTTTGGGGCTTGGCTTTTCAAATGTACATGTAGATGCGGACGAGCCTTAGTTTGATGCTTGGATTTCTTCTATGTTTTAAATTGTACTTTTAATGTTATAAACCGCCTGCTGAAACTTTGTAGCACGTTGCACTTATCAGGACCGGCCTAAAAAATGCAGGTCAATAAAGCTCGATGATAGGGGATTAAATGAAATGAAATGAAAAATGCTACTACACCATCCGTAAAACATGTATTGTGAAGCTTTGAATTTCTTGTCATAACGCAGAGTTTGCACAGATTTAATGTTTACAGGTTTCCACAATTTGCACTTTTAGTACTGTTTGCACTGCAGGCCATGGGGTTTTATGTCATATTTTAAGATATTTTATGATTGCTAATTCTTGATTGTAATATATATATTTTATGTTAGTTCTTTACTCATATGTATATTGGCAAAAATACAAACAGTCGAATAAAAGCCTAATGATGATGATCAAACTAACCAGGATTCCCTCAGTAACGAGTGAAGAGTCCAGTGCCGAATCCCCAACTTACTGCAGGTGCAGGAAAATTGATACACAGAAGACCGACTCCCAGCGGCGTTTAGGGAGCCTATGTCCTTCTGATCGCGGCTCACCCCCCCCACAGATGGTGTTAGGCCGGTAGAGACCACTGTCGCTGTGGGGTCGGGTATTCTCAGAGTCAGTTGCTTGGGGATGCAGCCCAAAGCAGGTGGTAAACTCCACCTGAAGCTAAATACGGGTAACACCACCAATAGTCAACAAGTACTGTAAGGGAAAGTTGAAAAGAACTTTGAAGTGAGAGTTCAAGAGGGTGTGAAACCATCAAAAGGTAAATGGGTGGGGTCTGTGCAGACTGCTCGGAGGATTGAACACAATGGGCAGGTCGGTCGTCTGGAACGGTGGGTCACCTCATGGTGCCGTCACCTGGCCCCATCCGGCACCCACAGGGCACATTTCCTCCATGGTGGTGCACCGCAACTGGCTCAGAGTCGACAGCATGTGGCTCTCCGGTCCAGCAGAGCGTGTTACAGCCCACTTGTAGCCATTTCGCTGTGCCTGCAGGTCCAAAGGAGAGGAAAAGATGCAATACCCTCCTCCGGCAACCATCCCAAGCCAGCAGGGTCCCTGTGCCTCCAAGGAGGGAAAAGGGGTTTTGTGGCCCGGCCAAAGCTCTAGGATGGGTGGGGGTGCTGCCCCCAGCCGTGGGTGCCTGTCTCCCATGCGAGTCGACCGTCCCCAAGCCCAGCAGGGCCTGCCAGTGCTTTGCCAGTGGGCCAAAGGCACTTCCCACCCACGTCCATTGGAATGCATTGCACCACCAGTTAGCTGCTCTCCGAGCCTGACTATCTAGCATCTCCCCATAAGAACGAATGGCAGGACCAGATGGTCGGGCTGCTCTGGAAGTCTGGGTCGCCATCAATTTGACATTTTCCTCCAGTTGACTCTATAAAAAGCCTGGATGCTTTTGCCCAGACCTCCCCCTCTGTCGCCCAGGAAGCACAGATTAGAAGAAAGCTTAGTCACCTTGCCCCGGATTACTGTAGACTGTGCGTATAGGTCCTGTCTATGCTCCACTAGTTTCTTGCTGCCCCAGCCTGGCTCTGTGGTGAAACCGCAGCACCTCCCCGCGTCGGCCAAGTGCCATGCCCCATGCAATGCCCCATGCAATGCCCCAGCAGAGCTTGGCCTGCTGGGGGTGCTCTTCCGAGAGGCCAACCTTTCTTCGCCAGACACGAGGGTGCCTGGCCAACAAGAGAACCTCAGCCGACATGCACGTCAAGGGCCGGGTGGCCTGTCCGTCTGCCTACCCGCACTCTACCAGATCGGTTTGGTGCACTTGGTCCATCTGGGTGGCGGGGAGCGGGGATGAGAGTTCCCCACTAAAATGTGTCAATTTCCAGCACTGCCCATGGATTTACAAAAAAAACATATATACAATGTTACCCTCCCTAGGGGCAGATGAGCAGCAACCTGCCGATGTGCCCCCAGGGAGGGCAGAAATTGCATATCCCATCCTTTTTTGTGCAGAGGGGTAGAGGACCGCTTATATGCTAAGTGCCCCACTAAAGGAATTCCTGGCGGTCTAGTGGCCATTGTTGCTCCCCGCTGGTGACAGCAAGGTAGCCACAACGTTCTGCCGACATGGTGGACATTTCGTGGGCTGACGCTGCAATTGTGGGCCAGGCCACTGAAATGCGCACCCCATGCACAGGGGAGGAACTGGGATGGAAGAAGACTGAGCTGAGCTCTGGCATAAACTGTCTTGCAGTAGCAACATTCCATGTAGACAAGAGGCCAACCACCCCCCGGCCCCGAAGGTGAGGAAGCTATTTGCCCCTGACTGCCGTGTGTCTCCTGAACACTGTATCCGACACATGTGCGTCAGAGAGCTTCCTCAACTTGAGGGTGTTTATGGTACTCTGTTGTATATCACTGCTCAGCTGCACACAGAGACACAGGCGCAGTATCTCTGTGCATGCAGCTGAGCCGCAATATGCAAGGACTTCACACACTGCATCTGAAAGTGGTAATTTGCTCATCAGCCCAAGTTCAAACAATGAAACAATGAAACTGCCCAAAGCTGTATATATGTCCTTTGACAGAGGAATTGAGCACCATACCAACTGTGCATTCCATGCTCAGAAGTAATGAACATTTGCATTACGAACACAGACATGTTTGACAAATTGATGGTCATTCTTATGTTCCCAAAATGCACTTTGTTTTTATGCAAAGCAGCAACAATCCTAAATTCAGGGCACACACATAATTTGACTCTTAGGTCCGCCCCCTAGTCCCACCCACACTATCGACAATCCGGGCCCCAATCCTCCACACACACCACTGGCTACTGTGAGGGGTCAGTAATGCGAGGCGGACAACTGCTTGTGGTTTTATCCAAATTAAACATTTTATTAAATTAAACCGCACTGAACCTACTCTATCAGGGAGTACCCTACCAAGTATAAAATCTAAGGGGATAACTCCTAGCATAAACAAAACATTCAAGGTAAAACATAAACAACATGAATAAGAGAATAACCAGCAACCAGTGATTTGAATGTCCTTCACCTGTCCTGGGAAAATCCTTTCCACAGGATTGCTCAAAGTCCATTCCTCCCAAATGTTCAAAAGGAAAGCAAAGTCTTAAACCAGTTCTCGTAAGTTCTAAAATGAAATAAAGGTTCACCAAACAAAAATCCACTGGCAACTTAACCTCGGAATGTGTCTCTCAGTGCAGAAATGACACAATAGGTTTTGCGAACACAGTACTTTCTCAGGACTTGCAGGTGAAATCTGCTTTCCTCTTGCCCCGGCGTCCCTTAAGTGAATACACCTCCTCAAACTGCTAGCCTCGTGCTCTTCTCCTCCTGTTACTACTACCAGCCTTCTGGTTTCTTCTCCAGCTCCATTCTACATCCCCCCTCCTGCTGCAGTCTTTTATGCTTCTTAGGTGGGGCAATTGATTTCAGGTGCAGGCCCTTGTTACTAATGGCCTGACCCTGGCAAAGACTGTTAGGTCTGCTTGCCTGTCCTTCACTTCTACATGCCTCTACAATCGCCTTCTTCGTGTCACTCCCCATGGGTTTCTGGGACATGTAGTTTACTTTAGTGAAATTAAGTTTTTCTAATTCTTTAAGTTGGCAAAAAGCCATTAATCGTCATCATGTTTATCTCTGAAATGTACAAACCGTTCAATAAAAATAGTACAAATAAAACAAGATAAAATACATAACAATGCAGATACCAAAAAATAAAACACTCGTATCAGTCATTATATCATAAAATCCATAACAATCATACAAAAACCACATTTCATAGCATATCCCCGATGAGCCGCTTTCTGCTATAAAGTGCTGTTTTTATGTAAGATAGAAGAGTCCATCCAACACGTGGAGAGTCGACCCATAATGGAAAAGTCAGAGCAGCTTAATACTGCACAAAACCTAGTTTGCGTAATTCGGCACTTAACAGGGAACCTCTCACTCTCTCATAAACTGGACAAAAAAATATCAAATGGGCAAGATCCTCATATACAGCATTGCACAAGGGACAGAACCGATTGCCAGTCTCTCAAGATCATGTTATCTTATGTTAGTGATATTTATAGAGCGCACGGCCGTCCAAAGGCATCATGGCACTAGAGAAAGCCAGGACAGTGTAATGCTAACAGGGAAAGAGAGCTTTAGAATAGCTACGTTTTCAATTTCCGCCGGAAGACAAGGTGATCAGCCACCCTCCGTAAATCAAAGGGGAGTTCATTCCAGGCCTTAGCTGCCATGACGCAGAAGGCGCGACCACCAGTGCGGGTGCGCCTAAACCGAGGGATGGCTATCAAGAGGGCGGAGAAGGAGCAAAGGGTATGAGCCGGAATATATTGCACAAATTTTGCTTGCCCAAGCCAATGTCAAGCCTGATGGGAAAATGGTCACTGCAGATGTTATCCACCACTTTGAATGCCCTCAATTCCCCCCAGAAAAGTCATTAAAAGGGAGCACATATGGGGAAAGGCAAAAAGGGGTTTCAGTCTTCCTGGTCTGACTCCCCCATCCCCATGTGATCCTCCCAGAGTACACCACCCCCAGGGTCGGGATCAGAGAGGACCTGCCTTTCCCTGGCCACATGAGGAGGGTCCCAGACCAGGTTTCTGGGGAGCATCCTATCAGATTCCTCACACTACCCCTTACTCACCAGCCTAAATACATGGAACTGTATGCATGAGACATACAGTTCCATGTGCTTGGGCAGTTGAGTTTGGGCGCTAGTCAGCTGTCATGCTCGTGCTGCTGCCTCTTGCTCATTACAGAAAGCAAGATGTAGAAATCTGCAATAAAGTGCAGAATCTAAGCATGATGCTTCTGTTGCTCTGCCAGGAAGGCCTTTCTCATTTTATTTCTTCTAGGCCTAATTTTTACTATAAACTCTTCCACAGTCCAGAGTGTGGGAAAAAGAGGACATTTTCTGGGACTGAGATGACATTGACTCATGAAATGCAGAAAATACAAATTCTTGATGGGGTATTAGGTGGGGGCACCACTTTAAAGTTGTTCCCAAATGGAGAGTAGAAACAAATAGCAACATTTCACCCTATCGACCCCTCTATACAACCACAGTTCTCTTCACCAGCCATTTCAATTAACTGCAAAGGGTTCTGCATCATTGGCATCTACGAAAACTACACCAAGACCAAAGGCTTTGAAGTAGTGAAAAGGTTGGTAGGCAGAAGGCAGTGCACCTTTGGTTTGAAGTCTCTTATGGATTTTTTTGTAGGCCTTCTGTACGCACCTGCTGGACAATGTTGCAAACCTTAGATGTGCCTTTTAATTGCTTCTGATGCAATCAATTACTCGCAGCAATCTGATGGAAGCTTTTGGTGCTCTAGAATATGACAGGGAGTGCATGTAATAGGAGAAGGGCCCAAGAGGACCCATGAGGGATGGCATACATTATTAGATGTCATGTTAGTAACAATAGAATGAACGTTATCTATTGTCCTCCGTGTGGACAGAGGTAAACGCTTTGAAATATAAATCTCTCTTCTTTCGCTTGTGTGCATTTAGATTTTAAACGTTTCCAACATTTATCATTCACAGATTCCACAGAATGCATGAAGTGCTCAGACGATGACTGGCCCAATCAGCAGAAGGATACATGTGTTAAGAAACCTATGGAGTACCTCTCTTATGAAGAGCCTTTAGGAGCAATATTGGCTGCAGCGTCCACACTTACAGCAGTGATCCCGGCTGCCATTTTGATGATTTTTATAAAGAGTAAAAACACTCCTCTTGTCAAAGCCAACAATCGAGAACTTAGCTACCTATTGCTGGTCTCACTCTCTCTCTGTGCCCTCTGTTCACTGGTCTTTATCGGACGCCCTGTGTCTGCAACATGCCTTGTTAGACAAGTGGCTTTTGGAATCACCTTTGCTCTTTGCCTATCTTGCATTTTGGCTAAAACAATTATAGTAGTTATCGCTTTCAAAGCCACAACCTCGGACAATAAATTAAAGCAATGGGTTGGACCTCAACTGGCAAAATCGATTGTCATTGTGGCAACATCGATCCAGATTATTCTATGTGTACTGTGGCTAACAATTACTCCGCCTTTTGTGGGAAGGAACTCCTCCTACCATATAGGCAAAATCATTATGGAATGCAATGACGGCTCTTCCGCTGCCTTCTGGGGCATGCTGGGATATATGGGGCTTCTGGCCATGGTGAGTTTCGTTGTTGCATTCATATCCAGGAAGCTCCCCGACAGTTTCAACGAAGCCAAGTTCATTACCTTCAGCATGCTGGTCTTTGTAAGTGTTTGGTTGTCTTTTGTACCTGCGTACCTTAGCACCCGAGGAAAATATATGGTAGCTGTAGAGATTTTTGCCATCTTAGCTTCTAGTAGTGGACTGATGGCCTGCATCTTCCTCCCCAAGTGTTACATAATTCTGCTGAGACCTGACATGAATACTAAAGAATTTCTAATGGGGCGTGGAAAATTTAGCACCAAAAAACTGAAATAAGCAAACTTTACTAGCACAACTGAGCATTTCAAGTTGACAGCATGATCCATAGAAAATATAATTATCATTCAACTTTGTTATCTTGGAGATTCAGCGTACCAATTTTATAAAATTGCACAAAAATATCTTCTTACTGTGCAGCTGAGCCTGCATGATCCCATGTTAATAGACCAATTAGCAGTGTATTTATTTATTGGACATTTGTATGGTGACCTATACACAGGTGCTTCCAGGCACCACAAGACAAGATGGGCGGGAGGACATGGGAATCAAAAAAGTAGAACAACAAATACAAAAACTGTTATATTGGGCTTGTGACAATCCTACCATGCAATTGCATGACAAGGTGGTAAGTACAGGGGGGGGGGTAGAGAGAGAAGTGCAGGAGTTGGGTGCCCCCAAGGGTAGGAGTTGGCAAGTGCTGGGCGGGCTAAGGCAGGGAGTGCTAGAGGAAGGGGCGGGGGCAGGATGAGTGCAGTGGACAGGGAGGACCAAGTTGGGCTAGTTCAGGGAAGGGACCCTGAGGGCAAGTGCTGGCAAAGGATGCTGGGGGGGAAGGGGGGACTGGTAGGGGCTGGTCTGGTCCATGTATGACTCTGAAGGGACTGGGTCCCAGTCACAGTGGCAGATGGAGTGTTAGCATGGGGCTTGGGGGGACGGGGGGGGGGGAGAGTAGAAAAGGAAAGTCTTGAGAAGTTTCCAGAACTTAGAAGATCCGGCTCAAATCTGAGGTGGGGAAGGACGCTCTTCCAGAGGGAGGAGCCAACCGAGGAAAGGGATCTACCTCCCACTCTTTGCTTGGAGAAGCGTTTGACCTGCAGAGAGTTGGAGCCAGAAGACCGAAGGACTCTGGTCAGGAGATATTTAGGGAAGGAAAACTGGATGTAAAGAGGTCCCAGGCCGCAGCCAACCTTGTGGATGATGGAAAGGGTCTTAAATATGATCCTTGCGGTCACCATTAGCCAGTGGAGATTTTAGGGCTGGAGAGATGCGGTCCCTGTGCTTGAGTCCAATGATAAGTCTTGCAGTCCTATTCTGGATTAGTTGAAAGGGCGAAGGGAGAAGGCAGGTTTAGGAAAAGGCTGTTGCAGTAGTCAAGCCTAGAGAGAACCAGGGCTCTTTGAGATTTAGAGCTTCTGGGGGAAGATGAGGAAAGGTAGAATGCCCCGGAGGAGGTGCAACTGAAAATTTGACTTCTTGGCAAGGTCCATGATGTGTTGGGAGAAAAAGAGAAAGGAGTCAAGGGTGATCCCAAGGTTCTTTGCGTCACAACTGGTTGAGGGGAGAGGACCCAGGGAGTCTGGCCAGAGAGTGGGGGGGACAAGGAGCAGGCATCTGAATGAGAAGGATCTCTGTCATCCTGGCATTAAGGCAGAGATCATTGGCAGAGCACCGTGCCTGAATAGCAATCAGACAGTCAGGTATGAGGGAGGAGGAGGAGGTAGAAGAAGGCAACTTGAAAGAGAGCTGGGTGTTATCTGCAAAACACTGGAAACGAGGGGAGAAAGTAGAGATCAGACGGCCAGAGGGGCCAGGTAGATGTTGAAGAGCAAAGGCCATATGATAAGAGCCCTGAGGGACGCCACCAGTATAGAGTGAGTTGGGGGGGGGGGAAAGGGCCCATTTGCGCTGGGGAAGGTCTGATGGAAAGGAAGGAGGTCAGCCACAACAGTGCCCAGTCCGTGATGACTAGGGTATCATGGAGATGGTTTATGAGGATGGAGTGGTTGGCTATGTCAAAAGCAGAAGAGAGATTGAGGAGGATCAGAACAGAGGGAGTGTTATTTAGCAGTGAAACAAATATATATATACAAATATATAGATATATATATATATATATATATAAATCTAATAAAAAATTAATTTTGCCTTACTGAAGACTACATTAAAAAATAAAGAATATCATCAAATATTCTAAGCACTTTAAAAAACCAATAATTGAAATATGCTGTACAACTGAAAATGACAATGAATGAGCACCTAGGGAGATGGCGCCAACCAATCAGGTGCTTGGAGCGAATGTCAAAAACTCCTGTTGTGGATGTCATTGCTGGATTACAATTGTGAAAGTAATGCAACGTCTACACTTCAATGGCCCGCAACGCTCACTCAAAAACCCAGGGCCAGGCATCCTCAGACATTCGATGCACTGCTCTAAACACCTTGTCAGTCGGCCCTGTGGACGTTGCACCCCCTAAACATGGCAGTGAGATTTTCTCCGCTAGGTAGCAGTGTCAGAGGCACATATGGCCCCTCTACTATATTTTGTGTAATTTTTGGCAGGTGGCTCACCCAGTCGTAACACACCAATCTCATTCCCCCATTAATGCAACACCCCAAACACCCCATCACCTCCACAATTCAGGGAAAAGAACAGACTTTCAGGTATTCAAAAATTGAAATGTATTTAAATAAATTGAAGCAACTTAAACCAACTTGGACTCCAGCTTTACCCTGGAGCCCAATAAAATACTGTGTACATATATAACTATACAACAACGAAATTTGACCCGCCTATATAAATCTCACTATTATAAATCCCAAAAGATCTCCACTTTCAGTCATAACAATTTAAATTTAAATATGCTGTAGTCTAATAAATGCTAAACATACCAATACTAACATTCTACTAAGCATGGGTTTCTCTATGAACATTACTGACATTTCATTGGAACATTTCACATAAGATAAATAGGGTTAAAGCATTTGATTTTCTCTGACATAAAGACAAGCATGGTGCTGGAGAAAATTACATTACTCACTTCAAAATATCTATGCACCAACACCCTTGTGTACATGGAAGGTAGTGAAAGTTTTAGTTATGTAGAGGCCACATGAAATATAGATGGACCAGCTAACATAAGGTTACGTGTTAACCAGTAACAAGCAACAGGCAACTTGTTTTCATTGGTTTATGTAAATTTGCATTCACAAATACTGTCCTCAGGAATCTATATTCTTTGCTCTGAATCCTCATGTTTACTTTGTTTCCTGCATGTATGGGTACAGTTCTATGTAGACATGTATATATGGCTTTCATTAAACTAGGATTTATATATATTTTGCATGGCCCGTGGTAGCGGCTGTGTAGTTATGGTTAAGTTGCTAAACTCATAGGAAGACCACTTTTCCGGCGGCAGCAGCGGGGGCTTGGGTCAGAAAGCTTGGAAATCTGACTAGTACTTTTGTTGCAAAGAACTGAAATGTAGGTCTCAAAATATTAGTGATATCTACGCAGACCCATTTCCCTGTTCGCTCCGTGGACAGAAGAGTCATTGGCTTGCAGTACGCCGTGATGTCGGCGAACATTAAACGTGGCCGGTGGTTGGCTGGAGGGAAGCGTGCTGTGCGTCAAAGTTTTTGGGAAACGTTGCCATGGTGTATCAGAGGATAGTGCGGCACCGAAAGAGACTGACAAACATAATGTACTTTCATATGGTGGTGGGAAGAGGGTATGGAAAGGGTGTGGGAGAGAGAAGTGGTTCATCATAGATATGTGATTATTAGGTGGACGAAGACGGTGGTGTGCCTGCAGTATCCATGCTTACTGCGCCAATTCGCCGGTCCCTCCACAGGCCACAACGATGTGTGCTGAATGCAGGCAGCCTTCGTTACGGCACGGTAGCTCCTGTCGCGACCTCTTACCATGCTGACTGGTGGCAGCTCAATTGCAGGAGGAGAGTGCATTGCAAAACTTATAACACGCCATTTGGTGGTGGGAAGAAGGCATGGAAAGGGTAGGGGAGTGAGAAGTGGTTCATTTCATATATGTCAATAGGTGGAAGAAGACGGTCGTGTGCCTGTAGTATCCGTGCGTATTGCGCCAAATCGGGGTTGCCTCCACAAGCGACTTTGTGTGGGGACTGCCGTTAGCCTGCGCTACGGCACAATACCTGGTGCGGCAAACTGTTGCCGTGGTCCGGGATGGTAAAGCAGTGGAAGAAGGTGAGTACAATGAAGACCATATGAAACTTGAAACGTGCAGTGCACTACGGTGTGTTGCGTGTTCTGTGCCCGTAGCCCCTTTGATGCATGGGTGGGCACCTTGCATCGACAAATATGTACCCTGGTGTGAAGTAGGTTTCACATTGTTGTCTTTGGTGTATGGTTTGTATGCAATGATCATGATAATGATGTGTTATTTATATAGCGTCTTAATCCAAAGTGCTTTACAGAGCACATATTTACATACAATATCACCCAAGCGAAACTGGTACTCATTTATCGACTTCGGAAGGATAAAAGGCTGAGTTGACCTTGCCGGGATTCGAACCTGCGACCTGCAGATCACAGCAGCGAGCGCTCAACTTGCTGAGCTATCTTACCGGCTACAATGTTGGTTTCATGGTTGTGGGGATTGGTTGCACATCGTATAGTGTTTAGTTCATGCCTGGACCTGATGGAGTGACGAGTCCTCTAGTGTGTCCACTGGGTGCAGTGGTGAAGTACTGGATGTTTAGAAGTGGCTAGGGGTGAAGTGCATGTACTTGGCCACTTGTTCACCTGCATGACTCTGTTATGGTGTGCTGGGTGTGGCCAAGGTCAACACTGTTGGGCACATGGTGAAAGGTCAGAGGCTGTAGGTCAGGCACCAAAGAGTTTATGCCTGCACCATAGCCACGCCACCATAATGCAGGCATCCAGTTTTACGTACACTTGTCTCCGAGGGTGGTGACGTTCAAAGAATGGTTCTGCAGGACATTGTAGACGTGATAGAACAGCACAAGTGACCGGATATGCGTACAGTACCAAATTGGGTAGATTATTGACGTCTTGCACATTAGGGAGCCACATGTCGCCATTTGCATTTGATATGGGTAGTCCTTTATACCACCTATCCTATTTTACATTTGTGGATTGTGGTACATGGTCAATGTTCCCATTCAGGACACCATTATTTTGTGCTGGGTCTGGGGAAGGCCTAGACTATTGAGTGCATGGCCAAAGGCCGTAGGCCGTTGGCCATGCACCCAAGAGCCTGGCCCATGACGATAGCCAGCACAACATAATGCAGCCATGCAGAGTTAACTCTGTATCTCTCAGAGGATGGTGACCTTTGAAGAATGGGTGCAGAGAACATCTTACACTTGGTGGAACAACCAAAGTGAGGTGATATGCGTTCAGTAGCTCGTGGTGTAGGTCATTGCACGCGTTGCACATAAGGGAGCCATATGTTACCATTTCCGTTTGCTATGGGATGCCCTTAGCAAGACACCTGCTTAAAGAAGTGTTTTGACATATTGCGCCATAAAAGGAAGTAATCAGCATCACAAAGTTGCAATATGCACAATGTACACAGCCACTCACATACCATTCTGCACAGCCAACGCAACGTCATGGAGCCATTCATGCAAAGATGTTGCCAGGGTGAAAGTTGGCAGGCCCAATTGCAGATGGGGAGAGCATTACACATGAGATGAGCAGTAAAACATGGCGTGTACTAGGGTGTGCTGTGTGTGGTGAGGCCCTAGTGTCTAGGATGCATGGCTGGAGGCCTTACATGGACAGCTATGTGGGTTGCTTGCAACTACTCTTCAGATTGTTGCATTTCATGTGTGGTTTGTGAGCTGTGCATGCATTGTTGATTCCATGGGTGTGCTCATTGTTAGCACATGGTAGATTTTCCAGTGCATGGCAGGAGCTTATGGAGTGAACAGTTCTGTATTGGGTTTACGGATACTGTGGTGAGAAACTGTCTGTATACCAGTGCATAGGGTTCAACTGCATAGTGTATATGCTTGGGTAGTGTGCATAGCACAGATTACTATCTACTGTACTGCACTTTGAAGTATTGCATCATTGCCGTTGATGCAGTGCTGAGAGGATAAAAAATATTCCTACCTCGAGTTAGTGGTGCTGGGTGCCACGCTGGGTGAATGTGGACCCTGAAAGCGTGAATAGGTTTGGAGAACTGGTAACTGGAGGTGCTTTCAAATGACACAAGAAGTGTACTGTGAGTGTGTAACAGTACGTGTGCAGTGCTGTACAGAAATGATAGTGTTCGATGCGGAGGTCTTGAATGTGAATGCTACATGTTTGTGTGACTATTTAATACTACCTAATGTGGGAGTGTTGAAAATACAATAGTGGACATGGAAGAAGGACTGCCTCTGCTTTACTGGGGTGTGGCCCTCGCCGTAGCTTGGAAGGTGCACGTGGTACATTCTGCCCTTCTGAGCATGATGCCTTTGCAAATGGAACTGTGGGGATTATCCAATCAGGTGTCAAGTGTGTGGTTCACAGGAAGGGGCAGTGATATTTTTCCCCAAACCTCAATGCAGTGGGGTTGGCAGAGATGGACAGACGCAGAGTGCTGATCGTGGGTGATACCTTTGTGCAAGATCTGCACAGGTATGCTGTGGAAAGAGGCTAATACCTTTCAGTTAGAAGGAGTGGAGGCTTTTTGGGGCACAGTCTATGAGTGGGGTTTCAGTGCCATGGTTCTCCTTTGTACATGTATTGTCTCTGTCGGTACTGTAGATGTTGTGGTCATGCATTATGGAGCACTACATTTGGGGCACATGTCGTGCTCACGTTTGCTCCATCACCTCAAGAAGTTGACGACAGCAGTGATGCAGATTTCCCCCACTGCCAAGGTGACTGTCTCATCCATACCACCAAGAGGTGCATGGGAACATGCCGGTGTAATTTGTCCACACACAGAGGTCGGGAGGTGTTTCATAAACAGAAGCATGTGTGACTTTATGTGCAGTGCTAGGATGTTTTGCACTGACTATGACAGCATTAACAAGCAAGATTTGCAGTGGTTCCAAGGAAATGGCATGCTTTTTACCTCCATTGGCAATGCTGTTTTGTTTGCCACTCTGCACGAAGCGTTGCAGAGAATCCTGCAGAAATATAAGAGAAGCGTTGACCTTCAGTCGGTAGAAATGTTAGGAGGAGCAGCAAACCAAAACTCATCGAAAGAGATTAAATAAAATTGTATGCACATACATACCAACAAAGACAAAAAAAGAAGAAACAAAAACATATCTTTTCAGACACCGTACTACAGACCTAACCCCTCACCCTGTTTCACACACCCCCCCACCTTCCTAGCACGAAAACTCTGCAGAGTATGCTGTAGTTTCAGGATTAGACATGCCACATCCAGCCATTTTCAGGATGGGAGCCATGGAAATGAAACTGTGGAGCGAAAGACACTGCTCAATAAGGGTTGGGGTTGTGGTGTGTATGCAAAAACTATGGCAGAAGGTCGCTTTGTACAAAGAAGTGCAGAAGGCTAGGGTGGAAGTGTGCAAGGTAATGTGCAGGCATCCTGGATGCATGCATGAACTGTATGTATTTGTTTGAAGTTCGAAACATGCATGCAGTGCTGTTTGTGAGCAATATTTTATGAAAAGTGTGAAGTAAGCAGGGTACTGCGGAAAACAAAACAACTTTGCAGTGTACAAGGTAAGGGTTAGGCATCCTACTGTTATGAATGCATTGTGTGTATGATATCATATGGTGTGCAATTGTATGCTATGGCATTCGTAATGTGCTAATACACACGTTTAGCAAAGTGCAACGAGGCAAGGGAGGGGGAACAGAGGAGAGACAGAGAGAATGACACTACTAGGCCAGCTATGCGTTCGATCGCCCAAGTGCATGGGTGAAGGGAGGGGAAGGCACAGTGCATGGGAAGAAGAACAAATGACAAGAAGTAAAAATACAGGCCGCTTGTGCCAAGTGCAAGGATAAGTGCACACATCAGGTGGTGGAGGAACTGTTACAGATACAGAAAACAGTCCCCAAGTGTGCAGGATTTGCTAGAACGGCAGTGCAGGTGTTCGTCTGGTGGGGGGAGGAGACATGGGTCCGACATCACAGAGTCACCAGGTAACCAGTGTAGAATCAGTTTACGCCAGGCAGTCAGCCGGGGAGAGGAGGAGAAACAGCAGACGCTAAGAGAAAAGCTTTGAGGACCGCTGATGGTTCTCCTGAAGTTTTAGGGAGGCAGGGATGCTGTTCCAGAGGGAGGCCCCAGCTGAAAAAAACATCTAACACCAATTGGTTGCTTGCAGAAGCGACTGACCCTGAGGGAGTTTGAGGGGGATGAGGGAAGAGCTCGGGCACGGAGATATATCGGAAGTGAGAGTTGAAGGTATTGAGTTCCTGGGCCCAGAAGGCATAGTGCATAATGCAGAGGGTTGTCACTTTATTCCTCAATGCCACTGGGAGCTATTGCAGACATTTCAGTGCAGGAGAGATACGATCCCTGGGCTTGAAGCCAAGGACAAGTCACCCAGTCCTCTTCTGGATGCGTTCCAGAGGGCGGAGAGTAGAAGCGGGCTGATTTAAAAAGAGCCTGTTGCAATAGTGAAGCCTAGACAGAAGCACAGCTGTGCAGAGAGTGACCTTTTCAAAATTTGCTTTAGGTTGGTCAGATACATGCAGTGCTGCCTTTGGTGGCAAATTATTACAATTTATGTAGAAGATGGGTTAGTGGGGAAAACATTTCATAGCATTGTCAGAAGAAAAGCAGAGAGTTCCTCTTTCGATATTACAATGCATGATGTGGGTAAATGAAAACGTTGCTAGCACATACCACTGAAGTGCCACTTGATGGTACGGGATGGGGAAAAAAAGGTATGCTTTTAAAGAACGTAATGGCTGCTCAGTGGCAGATACCATGCGCAGAGGCACTTCTAACAGTTGTAAACATACTGCAGAAAAAGTTCTCAGAACTCGATTTTGTGGTGATGGGTGCTCATGTGGATGAATGTGGATGCACAAATCTTGCAATCTTTTACTGAACTTTCTACTGGATGTGCTGTTGAGTGACAGGACACTTGCAGGCTGATTTTGTAACGGTACCTATGAACTGTTGTGAAGAACTGATAGTGTTAGATGCTAACGTCTTGGATGACATTGGTGGAATCGTGTGTGCCTATTTACCCATACCCAATGAGGTAGTGGTGGACAAAAGATAGTGGAAAGGGAAGAAGGACTGATAATGCTTTACTGGGGCGCGGCCCTCGCAGTACTTTGGGAAGCGCACATGCCACAATCTGCCAATCTCACCATGCTGGCCAATGGATATGAGACTGTGGCTATTATCCAATCAGGTACTGTGGGTCTGCTTCACAGGAAGGGGCAATCATACTGTTGTACATTACTCTGCATAGTTAGGCTGGCTGACATGGCGAAACGCATTGTGTTGACTTTGGGTGATGCTTTTGTAATAGATCTGCACAAATATGCCCTGGAAAGACACTATGATGGCAATTTCAGTTTGGAAGGAGTGGACGCATTGTGGAACGCTGTCTATGAGAGCAGTTTCACCAATATGATTGCACATTTCAAAGACCTGGCCACTTTTGCTACTATCAATGTTATCGTCATCCATTACGGCGACATGCATAATGGTTACGTGTTTTGTTTAGATTTGTTCCGTCAACTGAAGAGGTTGCTAAATCTAGTAAAGAGGCTTTTTGCCACTGCCAAGGTGCTTTTCTCATTCATAACACCATGAAGAGTATGGGACAATGGTCATGGATGTTTTTCCAAGCCATGGATGTTTTCCATTAACAGAAGCATGTATACTTTGTTTGTCCGCTTGTGGTTTGTTCTTCTGCAACAATGACCTCATTAGTTGTGGAAATGCTGAGGTTTTCCAAGCAAATGGCATTTTGTTGTCGCCAATTGGTAATGCTGTTTTTTTACCTATCTACAAGATGTGGTGAAGAGTTTATTGTAACAATGTGAGCACAAGACAACAGAAAATCAAATAAAAACCAAAACAAGGTGTTTCTCTAGAAGCATCTACAAAAAAAGGCTCTTTTCAGAGCCGCCCGTTACAACAAACTCCTCCCTACCATGGTTGCAATTTATACCCCCTCGCCCGCACGCAGCACGAAAGCCACATCTACGGATTTTCAGGATGGCAGTCATGTAAATGGGACTGTGAAGGCAGAGGGATTGCGCAAGAACTTTTCTGGGCATGGTGTGTACGCAGAGGACAATTTTGCAGAACTGATACTGTTACATGGAGAGCTCTTCAATGTCATTGGTGGATGCGTGTGGAACTGTTTAACAGTATGCAATGACAGGGTGCTGTAAAGAAGAAAGTGGAAAGGGAAGAAGGAATGTTTCTGCTTTGTTGGGGCACGGCCCTCGCTGTCCTTGGGGAAACGCATGTGCACACACCCCTGTTTTCAGCATGCGACCCATGAAATTGGGACAGTGGGGAGTATCACACCTGCAGGTATGGGTAACAGGAGGGTCATTCATAATTTTCTCCATTACTGTGCACACTGAGCCAGACTAACGTGGTTGCTATTAGTTGCAAACGCGATGTAGCACAGCAGATTTGGTCCAACATCACGTACACGACCAACCTATGTGGCATGCTACTCTGTTCTGAAAAGCTGCAAACAGATTGTGCAGCAGCTCTGGGGTGTTATATTTTGTAGGGCTGCTGTGTAGGACTTACACCTGGAAAACAGGCCTACATTGTTCAAAAGCATACATACATGTACAATGGCACATTGTGGTGTCTTTGTAAGCGTGTACTTTCCAAAAAACACTCCGTACATAGCTCAACACTGTTCTTTGCCGCTGTCCGAGAGTCCGGATCGTGTCCCCAAAATAAGGGGTCGCATGGTGACGTTGCCACTGTTCTCCTATGGAACGGCTGTCCGGTGGATGCGTTTTGGGCGGAATACATTGTGCGCATGTGCATAGGTGTCTTATGCACACCGCTGCCACTTCTCTACTGAATAATAGTGTGCCACACCTGTGCCGACCATTCTGGGAGACGCTGGCTCTTTAAAGGGTATAGCAGGTGGGATGTTTATGTGTATAGCTACCTGCAGGAGGTGAGTGGTCGCCTCGACCTAATTAACATTCGTTTGCATATGCTGAACAGTGGCAGTGTTACCAGAACAGAGGAACCGATACACATGCAGGTACTTGCACAACGAACAAACGTCCGCTCCCACACATCATCATTGGTAGTGGACAACATGCGGACATGCAGAGCGTGCATTCTACTGATGCCTCCATTGTCATTATGGATAGGCCGGCCAGCTGAAGTGTGCATAGGACACCTTTTCCTTAATTGCGGTCATTCCATCAGGGATTGTGTGCAGCTGAGTCAGAATGGCATTTTAACAAAAAAACAATACCACATATACGCTCAGCAACATTATAATTATTAACCTTTGCTCGTACACAAGTCATACACACCATTAGGAAAGGGAAGGGGTAGCAGAAGTGGATATTTAATGTGGGGAATTTGAGATTTGCAAAAGTTGTTTGTGAGGGAGGAAGAGATTGATGTATCACCGTAACTTCTCCCATCACATGGATTTTGAGGGGAAGGCGGGCTCTGACATGGGGAAGGGGTACACCTGCAGGTCTGCCAGTGCTTTTTTATTTTGCCCATAATATATCCTTGTACGCAACCTTTCAGGCGGCACAATTGTTCACCAATTTTTCTACTTTGCCTTCCAAGCTGTCCATTTTGCTTTACACAGAGTTTCTTTCCTTTGCTATGGCCGTATGAGGGTTGCCGCTTGTGCTGCCTTGCTTCCCTTTCCAATATGTTCTCTTACAGTTAAGAAAATGTGTTTGGTGCACATATAGCAATATATATTACATAATTTACGCTTCACACTACTGTGAGTACCAATGTGGTTAGTATTGTTTGCCATTGCATCATGCGGGAACATTTCTTACAGACACGCTAGGGTGCTTTCCATTGCTGCATAGTAAAAGAAACGTTATGCTTTTCTAATGATAAATCTTTGATTTTGTAATGATACGTCTCTCAAATTATCAGCCAGATAAATTATGTTTTTGGAAGTCCTCCTAATGCCGAACAGCCGGCACAATCATAGTTCTTACTATTTTTGTATTGAACATAGTGCTATTTAAACTATACACATACACAGCTAAGGCAAGTTTGAATAAGACCGTGACTCTCCTCATTTCCTATACACTATAGATTACAGTGTTAATTTAACATGAGGAAACTCGTTCGACGTGTACCATATGTTTTTGACCGTGACTACATATTTGCATACTTTCCGAGGTGCCTGACGGCACACGCAATGCTGCGTTGTACCGTTTTCCTACTGGTAAGCTTCATCTCTTTTAAGCTTCTACCTTTGTGCTCACAAATTAATGAAGGTTTTCGGAGATTTGTCAAGAACCAGGATTTTACACTTTGTCTCTCCATACTTATAGATTTCAGCATAATTTAAATAATGAATACCTGCAATACATGCAGCATAGTACGAGTTTAGGCTCCATTTCTGCTTTCCGAATTGATTGATGAAAACATCTGAGGTAACTTAATATTATCATATCATTAGAGCAGCTAGTAATTAGCTTGGAACTACAATTATGGTTATAACGAGATTACACTAAATCGGAATAGTTTATTCAAATATCTCCCCAACATTTGAATATTATAATTTATTTTTCAGCCGCTAAGCGACAGGCCCCCCATCTACCTAGCAAAAGGATGTCATACCCAGTTTGTGCATTATCACCAACTAAACCTTTGCGTTTTCTAATACTCATCAGAGGTAACTATATATTTGCCTTACCCTTGCATAAACCAAAAAGTTTGTTGTTCTCTGAGTGAAAGCATTTAGTAATATCAAATGCTTAATAACTTTGTTTAACTAAATGACACAGTCCAAGCATGAGTATTAAGGCTCATATCCTTCTATACCTTATGGTATACTTTTCTTTTAAGTGTATTGTTTTGATAATTGAGTATATTGTCCAATGATGGGAACATGCATTTTATTTATCTTTTCTGGAATGTGTTGACACATTTTGACGGAATATTTTTGTTTCTTCTTTCTCCCCTTCGGTGTTCCTTTTGTTCTACCCTTCTTCAGACACAAGATCTGACCAAAAGTAATACATACATAAATCCATGTGCATGTGTGAGCTTTACTGAACATTTGTACGCCCTGAGGATGACCTTGTTCGGTCGAAACACGTGTTGGCGTGTCTTTTTGTTAAAAACTGGTGTGTATTTTTGATGTGTCTTTACTACAAATGACACGGGGTGTGTCCCTAAGTTTTTTGACTCATATGTGGTACCAAAACCATTAATGTGTTAACCAATTGGTGTGTTTTTGTTAAAATAGGCATGTTTTAATGTTAATTTGTTGTGTCTTTACAAAAATGACACGGGATCTGTCCCTAAAGTTTTTAAATCATATGAGGTACCAAAACCATTAATGTGTTATAATAATTCCTCAAATGTCTGACTAAAATAAGACTTATTATAATTCTGTTCTTTAGGATAAAACATTTTTTGATTTCGATTCCTATGATCTCCTTATATTGTTTTCCAAGTTATTGTGCCATTATACTAAGTGGTTTGGTGCAGTCAATGAGGTTAGTACCTCCCAAGTTACTTTGTAGTCATGTTTTGGTCTTAGTACTTTCCAGTCCGTACTCTGGCCATTTGTTCTTTGTTCCCATGTACAGTAGCAGTGTGGTAAGATTGTTGAAGGCAGGCGTCACTTCTCTGGTTGGTGCATTCCATTATGGTGTACTCCCTATGCCTTTCGCCTGTTTGCTTCATAAATACACAATTTGCAGACCTACTCTATTTTCCCTTGCAATTCTTGTACATGGTGCTGTTTGTATATGTTCCTTGTGGTTGGTGGTTGGTGATTGTTACCACTATGTAAGAGAGCACCTGCCTTCCTGAGCTTGTTGGATGTCACCCGATGTCCGCAACCAGATGCATTGTCCGCGAATGCTCTGCCCACATTGTGCCAGCAGCTTCACTATGTTCCACAGTACATCTTTACAAACTAAGGGTGTCATGCTAAAAGCCAATGAAATTCACTGAAAAAACGTTGTTAAAAAGGGACGTTACGGTTAAGTTGCGCTACTAACAACGATCGCCTTTACTGAAAACACTATGCTAAAGAAATGTTTTAGTTACATTGCCCTACTAAAAACCCATGAATTTCACTGACAACAACTGTTGTTAAAGGTACGTTATGGTTAAGTTGCACTAAACATTCTATGAAATTCCATGGAAAAACGTTGCTACAGGGACATTATGGTGACAGATAAAACCGAAAACCCCCAGAAATTTACAAGTTATGGTAAGCTAAGCAACCATAACTCGCGCACCCACTGTGCACTGCAAGGACTAACACCCATGACATCAAAGATGACATCACAAATGTCACCTCTTATCATTCACACTAGCAAACAAAAGGTCCTCCACCAAAAATATTCTATCCGCTCCTCCTACTCTAACAAGGAACAAAAAGAGTATTACGGTAGATAAACTTCTACCTATAATCTTACCATCCTCAAATCATTACCTGATAGTACGGAACCTAATATGCTAGTTGATGAATATAACAAAACTAGGACCGCAGCTCTAGACTCCATTGCCCCTCAAAAAATGAGGAAAAAGCAAGTCTTAAGTCCACCTCAACTCTTGGTTCACACCTCACCTGAAGAGATTAGAAAAAAGAAAATGTGAAGTTTAATGGAGGCTATTAGCCTCTGCTGAAAATAGAACTAACCTCATTAACATTTCATCTCACTATAAGAAAGAAATACTCTTGGCTAAACAAGAAACATACAATAATAGAATCTTGCAAGCAAACTAGAGGACAAAGGAAATATTTGTAATTAAAAAAAAAAACTTGAAACTCCAATCCCAGTGCAAGACAATCGTGTGAAGTACAAGACTTGGTGCTCCAATATTCAGCAAGCACTAGCCAACAAAGTCTCCACCCTTCAGGACAAGATTGCAACAAAAATAAAAGCTACCTTAACTAATTTGACCTCAACAGACAATACCCCCATGCCCTCTCATAAACTTCCACCCCGCTTTAGCTTTTCCAAATCTCTATTCTCGAGGTTGAAAAAAGTCCTCCTTTCCCACAAACCATCGAACTGCCAGGGCGATACATGCCCAGCCCAAATAATTAAGGATGCTGAGAGACATTTAGCACCTTTCGTATCGAAGCTAATCAATGCATCATTCTCCTCGGGCACCATCCCAAGTAACCTAAAAGAGTCTTGGGTACTCCACCTCCTTAAGAAACAGACATTAGATCCAACTATAGCGACTAACTACAAGCCTATCACAACAGTGCCATTTCTTCTTAACATTTTAGGCAAGGTGGCATATCTCCAAATAGAGAAATATCTGGAGCACAACCAGCTCCTAGGAGCCTGCCAATCAGGATTTAGGCCTCAACATGGCACCAAAACGGCGCTAATTGATCTTAAGGCCCCAATTGACGAGTTTAGGGACAAAGGAAAATCAGCATTACTTCTCCTCCTTGACCTCTCGGCTGCGTTTGATTCTCCCAGGACATAGTTTGGATACAATCCTTTCTGAGTAACAGGACCATGAGAGTCTTCTCACCATCAGCAGCGGAAGACCGCATCCCTATCACCTGTGGAGTGCCCCATGGTTCTTGTGTCTCATCCATAATGTACAACATATTTTCCAAGCCCCTTTTCAATGATCTGGACCATCTTGGTATCACTTACACTAACTATGCAGAGATTCTCATACCATTTACTGGGGATTATGACAAGAATTTGGCCTTGGTAAATAGAGTCTACCTCATCATCCAGGCATGGATGGCTGCCCACGGTCTATACCTGAATGATGAATAAACAGAGCTTATTATCCTGGGCACTGCATCCAACCTCAACAAGCTTGGCCCTAAATACACCTCCTTTAACATCGAAGGTAATTCTATTAAAGTTGCCAAAGAGGTAAAAACCTTAGGCTTTTACCTTGATTCCACCCTCACTTTTGCCAAACAAGTTAATTCATTGGCATCTGCCATTGCATATACATGCAAATTAATTAGAGCTGGTAAACCATTTGTATCCAAGAATAGCTGTATCATCCTGGCCAGAGCTCTAATCTTGTCCAAATTGGACTACTGTAACTCCCTTTACATTGGTGCAAATAAGTACATTGTCAGGAGAATACAGACACTACAGAATAATGCCCTTATAGCTGCCCTGGGCATAGCAAGGAAAGAGCACATATCAGAGGTAAGGAGACAGAACAACTGGCAATCTACCAGTGACGAAATCCAGTTGAAAACTGTCTCGCTCACTCAGAAATGCCTCAACAATGCTGTACCCCGCTACCTCACTGAGAGATTCAGCAAAAAATCCTCTAGCAGACCTACTAGAACAGCCAACACAAACTGCCTGACAGTACCAAGATAAGAACTATCTAAAGTCGGTGGAAGTAGCTTCCCATTTAAAGCATCTCAGCTTTGGAACTCCTTGCCCTCCCCCACCCCCCAACCATGAGAGCTGAACAAACGTACTTGAACTTCAGACAGAATCTTATCAACTGGTTTAAAGCTAATGACCACTAATATATCTGTCTCCCACTAAACCCACACTGTAAATAGCTCCCCGACTGCTCTCTTAAATTATGTTCTCGCTGTAGATTTGTTTAGCTGTTTTTTGTTTTTATCAGTATTGTATGTAGCCACCATTATGTGTATATCTTGTACTTGCATATCCCAACTTGTATTTCTGTATATTACTGTTTACCCTAAGCTGAAGGTTTTCTTGTACTTCCTGCGCCTTGGATCTGGCGCGCATTACAAATAAATAAACAAACAAACAAAGACATGACTGATCACATGTCTGGATCCCTCTTTTTTTGTTCAGTGACATATGTACAGCAGGTGCTTTTGTTCACCGACAGTCAGGAACGAAACATTCAAAAGCATTTCTGTGCTTTTTGGTCATTTCAAATCCTGGTGTGTTATTAATAACTCTACACCCCCATTTTTGTACTCCAGTGTTTCTACTGCATCTGTTCTCTTTTTTGGCTACTACGCCACCTGGTGAGTTTGTGCTTGTGCCGTGCAGTCTCTCCCATCTTCCATCCTTAGGTCTCAGCCACCAGTATGGCACTCACCATCTCCCCTATCTGTTCCAACTGCTATATTATCACCTATCCTCCTCCTCTCACAAAGTCTGGAAGGAAAGCATTTAAAAAAAAGATATCCTGACCACTAACCCTGGTCTACCCATTGCAGACACCTACATCAGGGCAACTTCCAGACAGTTGGTCACCGATATCCTCTTTTCTGTGCCTTCTCCAGATCTTTGGACTCCTCATCATATCTCTACTCTCTCTCCTTTTTCATCCTCACCCATTAATGGTGGCACTCGATGGGAAGTACTCTTGGTGGGCTTCTCATCATCCAGGTTTATCATTAATGTCTATCGCAATGGCAATATCATGGTTCAGGGTTCTCAACCCAACCTCCTCCTCTTCGACAGGCATTTGCCATCCATCATCAACTTCCTTCCTATACCTGCTGCTCCTTCCTCCCTCTGCCCCCCCTCCCTACTCCAACGGGTGTACCACTCCCCTGTTCTTCTTATCGGAATACCTTCAAAGACAGTAACCTGCTTAATCTAGCTACGCTTTATGCTCGCTCTGCTATCAAACACTCTGCTGACATCTGCCTTCTCCTTGAAGACATTGACCTTGATATCCTCGCACTTAGAGAATTGGTTCAATGCCAGCTCAGTCACTGCTTTTGACTCCCTTCTCCCTGATGGCTACAAGATCATCTATAAGCCTCGCCCTAACTGTGCTTGCAGTTGCCCTGATGTTCCCTGAGTGGGTCCCTTCTTCCCTCGTACCCACCAGCCATACTCCTCCATTAAGAGCCTGGTCTGCAAGCTGGTCATCTCTCTTACTTCCTGGCCATTGCCACTATGTACAGGCCACCTGGGTCGATCACCCTGTTCCTCTCAGAATGGGCTGATTTCTCATCCTCTCTTCTGACGTTTACCTATAAACTCCTTCTCCTGGGTGACTTCAACATCCACCTCGACTCCTCAATCGCGGTGTCCACTCTCTTCTGTGACCTCTGCATGCATATATGCATATATATATCTCTCCCCCCCTTCTCCCCCCCCTATCCCCCCCCTCCCCCCCCCTCCCTCTCTCCCTCTCTCTCTCCATGCTGGTCCTACCCACTCAGCTGGAAACACTCTTGATGCCTTTATCCTCACTGATCGTTTACTCTCCGGCCCACTCACCACCCTGCTCTCCTGTTCAGATCACTCCCTCCTTTACTCTCACATGGGCCCTCTCAGCCCTCTGACCACACCTCCCCCAGTTCTGCCAACCTTGTTCAGGGACATCCGCCCGATGAAATGAGTGCCAGCTGCCGCCTTTGCATCCACCTTCATCCCCCTCTACTCCCACTGCAGACCCTACCCTCTGACTCTGTTCTCAGCAACCTCCATCTTGCCATCACTAACACTCGACATTCTTGCTCCAGTCATGAGGATCCTCCAGAAACATACCACCAAGCATAATACCTGATACGATTCGGATTGTGCAGCCCTGAAACGCAAGTGCAGAGCTGAGGAATGCGAGTGGAAGACCTCAAGCTCATCTTCTGACAAACTGGACTGTCGCCTTTTCCAAAGGCAAAACCATTGCTCCATTCCTTCAAAGAAGAGGGCCCACATCCAGGATCGTGTCTCTGGAGCATCCAACAACACGTCTGAACTCTTTAAAATCTACAAGGAACTAGCCAACCCTTCAGCAGTCTCCACTTCGTCTCTTCCCTCTCAGGCCCTCTGCAATGCATTGGCCACACACTGCACTGCAAAAACTCAGGACATCCTGAGCACTCACTCTTCCTCCCTTTACCCCTCCCCTCCACCCATCCCCCTGCCACATATGGCCTCCCATCATCCCTCTGCCTTTTTCCCGTCCTTCTATCTCATCCGATGAGGTCACTAGGTTTGTTCGCTCTATGAAGGTCTCCCCCTGTTCGTCCAGAGCTATCAAGGACAATATCAGCTCCCTTGCCCCTGCACTTGCTGATTTTTGCAATCACTCTCTTGCTACTGGGTCTTTCCCCTCTTCCCTCAAGCAGTCTATCGTGTACCCTCGCCTGAAAAAGCCTTCTGCTGACCCCTCGTGTCTGGCTAACTACCACCCCATCCCTATCACCCCCTTGTAGAGGAGCAGCTGCATGCCTCTGCAGGAAGTCCCGCTCCCTACCTCCTATATGTTGGAAGTCTGAGATTGTGCCATGTTTGACACCAGCAGTTGTGCCAATACCACAATGAATATTTGAAAGAAGGTATCCACTGAGAAAACCCTATCGAATGTATCCCTGAGGAGACGACAATCTGAAGGAAGAGCTCCCTGAAGGAATTTCAAAAGAGTGAAAGAGAGAAGCTAGAGATGTCACAAGAGACAAGCGTGACGCTCCTACATACTGGCTAAAAAGAGAATGCATGGATCTTGCAGAAACTGATGACGAAGTTAAAAAGTGAGTAAGCTTTCATATGCAAAAAGAAGATTGCACGTATGCGAAGTGCTGCAGAAAATTAACCGTTCAATAATTGTATAGCCGCTGAAAGGCAAGTAGACCAAGTCATCATAGAAGCTGGCTATATGTAGTGAATAGACTGCAAGCAAAACCGCCATTGTATAGGAGCTGGACATCAGTGTCATGAATTTAGTAAGCTAGTACCAATGGAGAGGAAAGGTCGAGAACTGCATGCTTGCCAACCCTACCGATTCAGGCGGTAGGCTACCGCTATTTAAGCAGTCCTACCGCCTGGCGATTTGCCTGTCAAAACCTACTCATTAATTATGGCTCCACTAGGCCTGGCTGCCAGACCCAGAGCAGCATCCTCCAGTCAGTGTATTGAAGGTGGGCGTAATGGCCCATTCATTTTGATTGATGATGACATGCTCACAGCCTGGAGTGAAACAGACACTCTCTGCCCTGCGCTCCCTGAGGTCAGTGTCAGAGCGTCAGCGTGACCGAGCCCCCGCCATGCTGTGCCTCTGAGCTGCCTGCCTCATTGTTGTGTTTGTTCAGAGCTCCCAACTGGTGTTGCACTAGAAATTCTTCTGAACTTATGGAGGCTCACCTACTGGAGCTTGCACATGCAGTACAGCCACGTCGACGAGTGTCCATTTTCAAAGGTGAACGTGTACATTTTACATAGATGTGTAGACTCTTTCTTGATAATAAACAATAACAGAAAGTGCCTCAAAGAGATCCCAATAAGAGGGTCGCTCTAGGGTCGGAAGCTGGGTCTGTGGTGTGGGGGTGTGATGAATCTGGTATGCAGAAGGAACTCTCCAGAAAAGTTCTGCATTTATTTTTGGCAACGTGTTACGAATAACTTCCGTCTCTTGTTCAATTAAAAATCCCTCAACTTGTGTCACAAAGCCACTACTGCAGAGTCTAAGGAGCCTGAACAATACCGGAGAGCGGCCTCTCTGCATTAATGGGAGACTTTAGAAAGGAAAATGACAGGGGGAAAAAGTGAATACATAAATTGCGATAGAATGAGGCAGCGATACTGCTCTGTTTTCATGGTCTGAAATATTTGGCTCAAAACATAATCGTTTCTAAATGCAAGTGAATCTTCCGCTAGTCGGTTTATGTGTGGGCTGTGGTGTCACGTGCCCAGATACTTCCGGGTCATGTGACACCCGTAAATAAAGGAATCACCGGAACTGGCGTTAGAACGCCAGTCCGGGTTTATGCAGCCTAACGTGTGGTCGCGTCTTCCTTCGAGCGCAGCGCTGCGCACTAGGCCAGGCCCAAGACAGGCCTAGCCATGAGGTCGGGCCCCGCACACCAACTGAGGCTCGACATCACACTGGGGAAGAAGAAGAGCCCGTGAGCAGAGCGGAGCCGTACGCGCAGCATCCAAGCCTCACTTTCACACCCCCAACATTCTAAATCAACACGCAGGATGTGCAGAAACTTTTAAAGCCTCGTTCTCTGCCCCCCAACGTTCTAGGAGCATCGCGCTTGGCAAAGTGGCTGCAGCAAATCCTGCCTCATCCAAGAACAATCTAGGTTTTTTTTTCAAAAAAAAAAATGTTCCTATTGAACATTTAAATGATCAGGAGGCACAGCCAAGCCAACAAGGTTAACGCAAGACACCACTGCGAACCAAGGCCACCACTCAGGCACCCAGGCACCTGCATCACGACACTGTTGAGCGAAGCTCGATAAGCCTGCGTTTTGGCTGCGCCCTCACCCCAGCAACACAACATGTCCAGTGGAGAGTCAAGCCCCTCGAGGGCCACCACTAACTCATCAACCAGAAGGAGCATCACCACAGATCACCCCGGCCTAGCGCTCACCACGCTGATGCCTCTGTTTGACCCATTCACCACTGGAGCAGCCATTCACTGGGAAATCTGGCTACAACAGTTTGAAATGCACCTCGACGCAAGAGATATCACAGTACCAAAGAAGAAACGCACCTTCCTCTTGCTCAACATCGGGGCTGCCGCCTTACGCCTGTTCAATGCCATTCCAAACCGCGGAGACGGAAACGACTACGACGCTGCAAAGACGGTGCTCACCAACATGTTCAAACCAGACCTCAACCAGGACTATGAATGCTTTCATTTCTGCATGGCCAGGCAGCGGGAAAACGAGACGGTTGATAAATTCCATGCACGCCTATGCGAAATGGCGGTCGGCTGCGAGTTCCCCGACGAGGAGTTCGCCATCCGCCTTCAAATAATCAACGCCATATCCTCGGAAAAACTGAGGAGCGCTATCCTCTCAGAAAAGAATGTATGCCTATCCCGCATCCTAGAAATGGCACGCCTTTGCGAGCAGACGGAAGACCAGGTAGCGGTGATCGAAGCAGCGATCCAGAGACTTCCACTCGACAGCCCGAAACCAACGGAAGATGTTGCAGCCATATCCAGACACAGGAACACTCGTGTGAAGCCTGAGCAAAAGGCCCACATGCCGCAAGGGAGGGTCTAAGCCTGCAAATGGTGCGGCGACCCGTGGCACAAAGGTGAGTCCTGTCCCGCATGGGGGTCAACCTGCTGTAAATGCAACCGCCTCAATCATTACGCTGCAGTCTGTCTAAACCCGCCGAACCGAAATGACAGAGAGCCAACTCTGCGACCAGGGCAAGAGCGCCGGAAAAAGTTTGCACCCAGAGAGACTCCATACCAGCCTAACAGGCAAGGAAAGGCCAGAGGCGTTGATCACTCCCAAAGATCCCCGGACACAAGTGATAACAATGACAGCGAATCCCCCGAGAGGAGAGACAAAGACAGATGGAAAAGAGGGAACAAGCGGATACACCGGGTGCACCTCATCTCGGCTGTTGAACCACATCGATCCCGACAACGGAAGAGACCATCGTGCACGATCATCGCCGACGGAGAACCACTAAAAGTAGTCATCGACACTGGCGCAACAGTGAACGTAATGCCGATGACCGCATTCGGCAAGCTCCGCCCGAAGCCCAAACTCCACGAGAAGAAGGTCCGACTATACGCCTATGGATGCAAGAAACCCCTACCGGTGCAAGGATCTTTTAAATCAGACTTTGCTCATAACACCACCAATTGCCGGGCACGCGTATATGTCGTGGATGCTGGCTGCGAAATGCTGCTAAGCTGTAGGACAGCGGAAAAACTGAAACTAATACAATTCACTTTCAGCCTTCAAAACAAAGAACTCGACGGCCTACAAGAACAATACCAAAAGATATTCCAAGGCATCGGATGCCTCAAAGGCTGAACCATCAAGCTCCACATAGACCCTACCATTGAGCCGAAAGCTGTACGTCACCGACGGATACCGTTCGACTTGAGAGAAGCAGTAGAGAAGGAACTAGCGAAGCTCGAGGACGCAGGAATAATAGAAAAGACATCAGGTCCGACCCCATCGGTGTCCCCCATGGCGGTTCCCAAAAAACCCAAGCAACCCAACGCGGTACGAATCTGTATCGACATGAGACTTCCCAACGCAACCATCGGAAGAGAGCGCCACATAACTCCAACGATAGATTAACTCATTGTGGACCTCACAGGAGCAACAATCTTTAGCAAGCTTGACCTCAGATCCGGCTATCACCAGCTCAGATTAGCCAAAGAGTCGCAATATATCCCTACATTCTCCTCTCACCTTGGTCTGAGAAGGTAGAAACGGCTAAACTTTGGGATATCGTCAGACGCGGAGGTATTCCAACACGAAATCCGCAAAGCTCTCACCGGCCTAGAGGGAACAACGAACATTAGCGACGACATTCTTGTGTATGCATCCATCGAAAGAAAGCACCACAAACACCTGGCAGCAGTCCTAGGCAGATTGGAAGAAGCCAGTCTGACACTAAACGCAGAAAAATGTGAATTTGCGAAGGAGGAACTATGTTTCTTCGGTTACATATTCAACGCAAAAGGAGTGTCGCCGGACCCCTCTAAAGTTAACGACATAAAGAGCACCAAAGCCCCTCAATCGGCCACTGAGGTGAGGAGTTTCATGGGGATGGCAACTTACTGTGCAAGGTTAATTCCAGACCTTGCCAGCATCGCAAGCCCACTCCGGGAACTAACCAAGAAAGATAAGAAGTGGGAATGGACACCTCTTCACCAACAAGCATTCCAACAGATCAAGGACACATTATCGGCCTCCACAACTATGGCATTCTTTGACATAGAAAGACACACCGAACTTCTTGTCGATGCCAGCCCAGTCGGCCTCGGGGCAGTATTAACTCAGACAATGAAGGCAACGTGTACCCCATCGCATTTGCCAGTCGTGCACTCACCAAACCAGAACAGAACTATGCCCACATTGAGAAGGAAGCCCTTGCTATCCTGTGGGGATGCCGACATTTTAAAGTATACCTGCTGGGCAAGCAAGCAAAAGTATTCTTGGACCACAAGCCTCTGATCCCAATATTCCGAGGATCGGCTCCTCACCCACCAGCACGCATTGAAAAGTGGATGCTGCAGTTGCAGCCTTACAACATAGAAGTGGACTACCGCCCAGGGACGGACAACCCAGCTGACTACCTGTCCCGTCACCCGCGGCCCGCCACTGATGGGGAACAACGCCACGCGAAAGAAACAGATGAACACGTATGTCATGTAGTCGCCTGCGCCCGACCACGGTCCTTGACCTTACAGGAAATAGCAAGCGAGACGGAAGCAGACACCATCCTAACACACACTACCACAGCCATCCAGTCAGGAAACTGGAAGAACTACCTCACATCCATGGCCCAACGCACCACGTCTGCTCAAGCCAAACTTCAGGCGCTATTTGGGATCCGACATGAACTCTCAGTTGCCCCCGAAGGTGTACTCCTCAAGGGTCACCGGATCATGCTACTCGCGTCACAAGAGGAGAGAGCCCTCAGGGTAGCCCACAGCGGACATCAGGGCATCGTCAAAACAACGGCATACTTGAAGTCCAGGATGTGGATGCCCAACATACAACAACGAGTAGTGGAGCTGGTGGAATCCTGCGCAGCCTGCCAAGCCTCCAGGACGGCCGAGAAACCAGAACCCATCGCCAGCGCCCCAAGGAGCAGCAAGCGGTGGGAGGCAGTCAGCATGGACCACTGTACCATTGCCGGCGAAGGATACCTACTCGTTGTGATTGATGAATTCAGCAGGTATCCTGAGGTAGAACACGTGGCATCCACCAACGCGGAGACAACGATCCTCACACTAGAAAAGATCTTTGCAACACATGGGATCCCAACAAAAGTCAAGAGCGACAACGGACCATCGTTCGCCAGCCAAGAGCTGCGCACATTTTTCAAAGACAAACGTAAAACACAAGCGGATCACCCCAAGATGGCCCCAAGCAAACGGTGACGCTGAGAGGTTCATGGGGTCACTCAATAAAGTTATCCGCATTGCTAAAGAACGAGGGCATCCATGGCGGAAGGCAGTGTATCGATTCCTGAGGTTGCACAGACAAACTCCACACTCCTCTACAGGAATCAGCCCTGCTGCCCTCATGTTTGGGGTACCCATACAGGCAGAGCTCCCGATACATCCACAATGGGTAGCTCCGGAACCTGACATCCCAGCCATAGATGCTACGAGACTGAGGCGAAATGAGCAAGAGAGCATTGCCAGGCGAGCCAGCCACCGAGACCTAACAGCAGGAGACACTGTCATCGTCAAGAACTGGGCGACGCCCAAGAAAATGTCCCTCAATTTTGAACTCCAACCGTGGACAGTCAGTGCCGCAAACCACAGCATGATTACCGCCACCCGAGGGAGTGAAACAGTGACAAGGAATGTGTCGTACTTCAGGAAGGTGCCACCGGAACTATGGGAAGAGAGCCCGGTATCCCCAAGAGGAGAGCCGGCGACACCTTGCACGCCCCGAGACCAAATCACACCCAGGACCTATGCCACCCCAAGAGAGCCGGAGACACCCCACCAACAAGAAAATAGGACTGAACCCGAGCGCCCAGTGGCAGACAAGCTGGAGAGGGGAAATCCCCGATACCTCCTGAGAGAGAAGCCCAGACCGTCGTCCCGCCTCCAGGGGTACGTGGTGGACGGAGTCTACCTTCAGAAAACCGGCCAAGATGAGGTCAGAGTGGCTCAGAGTGTACGGTACCCGTTATAACATGTTTGTTGTTTAACTGTTGTGAAACACCTCCAAGTTGGAGAGGAATGTGGTGTCACGTGCGCAGATACTTCCGGGTCACGTGACACCCGGAAATAAAGGAATCATGGGAACTGGCGTTAGAACGCCAGTCCGGGTTTATGCAGCCTAACGTGTGGTCGTGTTTTCCTTCGAGCGCCGCGCACTACGCCAGGCCCAAGGCAGGCCTAGCCACGAGGTCGGGCCCCGCACACCAACTGGGGCTCGACATCACACTAACAGAAAGTGCCTCAAAGAGATCCCAATAAGAGGGTCGCTCTAGGGTCGGAAGCTGGGTCTGTGGTTTGGGGGGTGATGAAGCTGGTATGCAGAAAGAACTCTCCAGAAAAGTTCCGCATTTATTTTTGGCAACGTGTTACGAATAACTTCTGTCTCTTGTGCAATTAAAAATCCCTCAACTTGTGTCACAAAACCACTACTGCAGAGTCTAGCGTGGGAAAGGAGGAGCCTGAACAATACCGGAGAGCGGCCTCTCTGCATTAATGGGAGACGTTAGAAAGGAAAATGACAGGGGGAAAAAGTGAGTACATAAATTGCGATAGAATGAGGTAGCGATACTGCTCTGTTTTCATGGTCTGAAATATTTGGCTCAAAACATAATCGTTAGTCGGTTTATATGTGGGCTTGTTGAAAAGACCCAAGAGTCGTGCATACTGAGGTCCTCTGTCCCTGGGAAATTACGCACTTCTGAACTGTGCTTTCCACTGAGGACAGTCAGGCAGTATATCCGAGGCAAAAACTGTCAATCCTCGCCAAACAATACCCCACAAATACGTCATGGGCACACACAACCCACTTCTTCTTACTATGGGCTATTTTTCTTTGCCAAACATGATGTATTTCATTTATTTCGTTTCCAAACGCCAAAAAGAGCACTGAATTCGGTGTACATCGACGTACGTTTTGTTGTCTAGTCAATCATGTCCACTCTGTGCATTCCTTAACAGCGTCATATATGTGTAGACATTATGTAGCATTTTAAACGTGTCCCTCCTTTCAGGTAGATATTGTGCAGCGATGGGAAATACTTGGCAGGAGTGGTGAGGAGTGGCAGAGACTGGCACAGCTGGCTGTGCAACGAAAGCAGTCGAGTAACCCTTCTGAATTGAAAGTGCAGGGATACACCGTGGTGCGTGCGCTCGCGCTACCCTGCCTTCAGGCTTGTGCCTGTCACCGTCTGTGCTCTGCTGTACATAAAATTAGCTGCTAGATGCAAACGTAGTCTGAGTCTGCCATCAGAATCTCTGATGCAGGTTGGTAAATTAGTCACTTTGGAAATGTGTTTAATGACATCAGGGCAGTGATGGCATAAGGGCCTTTCCGCCTTCTCAGTTAAAAAAGGGGCCATCCAAGAGCCTCAAGCGGGCCCCCAGCAACTGCCCCATGGGATCCAAGAACATGTGTAGTTCCTTTTTGAAAGGATCACAGATATGTCCACAAAGGAGTTCTGGCCCTCTCCCCTTGCCGTACTCACATCCTGATGCACTCTCACCCTCATCCTAAACCGTGGGGAGGTGGCAAGATGGATTGACCCCGCCCAGCAGGGGAGCTCCGCAGCCAGGATGTCCATGCATGTATCCAAACCAGATATCCATCGCTGAGCTGGTTTTACCCAACTTTAATCGCTGCAGCTAGCAACCAGCAAGCAAACCAATGCGAATAGGCTTTTGCCTATAGACCTCTCTCTTTTCCCCCAGAGAGTTTCCAGAAATAGCCAAAACGCGCTTCGAGGTCTGGTGGCAGTTTGTTGTAGTTCTGGGTTTCCTTGATGTGCCTGCCTTGTGTTAGAAGTATAATTAACTAACACGTTTACAGAGCATGGGGAGCTAGAATTACATCACAAATCGGTTGGATTATTCTGAACATTTTCCTCCCCCCTCCCTTTATTAACTCCGGGCATACTTGGCAAATGTCATTCACACCAAATTAGCTTCGGCAATATTGCGCTTGTGTCACGTCTAAAAACATTTATTAAATTACCTCCAGTGGGGTGGTTTCTAATCCCAAGTAAATTATCACGCATGACGGACAGTGCTTGGGTTGCACGTGGGGCTGAATTTGACATTAAAGCTTCCATTTGAGTATTGCATTCTGCCGGAAGAGTGCTTGTAAAATACATGATACAGCAAGCCAATACTCAGTCAGAGCCTGCACCTATAAAGCACCGAGGGTAACTGTCAGCTTTACAAATCTGGGTAAAACTAGATTAACGTGGTAGGGATGGCATCAGTGCCTTTCCACCTTTTCAGTTGAAGGGGGACATGCATCAGCCTGAGGGGGGGCCCCCAGCAACTGCCCCATGTTACCAGTTAGTACTCTTAAACACAGTAATATATTTCTCTTTATAGTTCTGGGGCTTTAAATGTGCACTTTGCATGCTCGCATTACAAGCTGCATTTGTAGGAGCCTATGCCACTGTCACTCCCCTTGGAGTATAGAGAAGTGTTGGCACCTCGTTGCCTTTTCACACCAGCGTACTTTTTCAAAATATTTCACAATTGATGTGTCAAGGGCAGGGATCAGGGCCTTTCCACCTTATCAGTTGAAAGGGTCCATGCATGAACCTCAGGGGGCCCCCCCAGCAACTGCCTCATGTTGCCAGTCAGCAGTCTTAAAACACAATATATGTATCTCTTTATTACTTTTGATCTGGGGCTTGTATTACACGCTGTATTTGCAGGACCTCTTGTGGCAGTCACTTCCCTTGGGGTATACATAAGTGTTATCACCTCGTTGCCTTTTCACACGTGTTCCTCCAAAGCAGGCACCTGGTGACATAGAAGGATTTCTAGCTTTGCATTGGGTATTTCTTGTTTCAGCTCCCTGCTGCCTGGCCATCTCGTGATAATCGGCAGATGTTAACCCCAGATGTATTTCATTGGATAAAATTGATATGACATAAATGATGTAATCATGCTACTTACTATTATTGAAACTTTAAGATTCCTACAGATTGTTGGTCACAGAATGTTGGCATGCATGCTCTCATGGGCAACGGATAATGCATGACAACCTTTTGCAAATGGAAAGAGTCAAGTTGGTGACCACACAGCTGCATGTTAATGTCATCATTTCCATGACAGAGAGAGGAGCAAGAGAGGGGGAGAAAAGGGAGACAGAGTGCGAGAGAGAGAGTGGGGGAATGAGGGAGAAAATTGCATACTGGAAGAGGAGATGGGGATAGAAAGTGTGAAAGGGAGAATGTGGCAGAATGGAAGAATGAATTAATGGAGGGAAGAGGGAAGACAGCAGGAACATAGAAAAAAGATGCCAGGGAGTTTGTAAAGGATAGAACTGGCAAACACGCAGACCAGGTGGGTAAAATGCAAACATTCTGTAAGTGTGCTGCTCCAGAAAAAGTGAAAATGATGCATGTATACGAACAGAGCAAACTTTGAAAGTCTTCGTCATAGTCACCCATGTGGAGTAAGGCTTGGATCAGGTCACCTTGGTGGTGTGCTCTTGTTCCAGCATTAGCGCTTTAGTACTTGCCTGCAAAGGTACCAACGGCTCTGTCCTGAACATCCTCACCAAGGCTTCTAGAATCACTGAAGTTCTGAAGGTCAGAAGGAGAAACATTCAGATGTAAAAGAACATGAGGTAATATTGACAATTCTCAGTGATTTGCAACATCTGCATCTTTCTTCAAACGTGGATTCGTTCAACTCTACAGCTTACAACACAACGTGCCCTACTTGACCTTTGTATACAAAACTATAGCAGTTATCTAATTGGTACTATCAAGACTCAACTATGCCAGGGCCTTTACCATGCACTCCTGGAATATCTATTCAGTAGACTCCAAAGAGTGCAAAAGACTGAAAAGACATGAACACATCACACCAGCACAATGCGCACAACACTACCTCACAATCAAAAAGAGTATCCACTTCAAAATGCTGTGCATTCGCTGCACCTATGCCAGCAGGGACCAGAATCCATCACAAGGAAATTCTCATACTGCACACTGTTAGGCAGAATTATATGCAGTATCCTTTGGGAACACCACACACAATTAAGACCACAAGGGACAGTACAAATTCACCTTTGGTACAAGCCTGTACTACACAGTAAAGTGGTAGCGATGGCTGAGCAGCCAGACTTATCTCAAGAGCAAGTGAGCAGTATCAAATAGTTGCACCAAGGACAGCAATTACTATGATTCAAACAAACACTTACTCAAGGTTTCCAAGTAAAAGAATATACATTTATTTACTCCTTAGTTATATAACATTTCACTATCATAAAGCAATTTAAAAATCACAATCTTAATACACCACACAACTCCCAATAAGTTCCAGACAAGTTAAGATCACAAAATGAACTGGGAGCAAAATGGCACTCCAGCAATTTAAAAGGGAGGGAAAGACAAAGTTAATAGAAATTGAACCACACCAACAGGTAAGTACTCAGGGCAATTGAGCAAAAGGAACTACAGTGATAGGATCAGGTAGAAAAGGCTGAGGGCCAAAGTCAATGGGACAAAAGTCTTTTGCTCAAGATCACATGGTTCAGGGTAGTTCACGGTAAGGTTTGTGCCACGGATTCTGGACAAGGTTGGTTGGTAGAAAAGTTAGTTCAAAGAGAAGAGAAGGACAAGCCCTCGGATTGGAGAAAGATTTCAAACACTTTCACCGCGGCTGAATGAAACGAACAACTGGATTTGCACAGTACCTTAAAACGGAGAAGAAGCTGTAGCTGAGGCGGACGTTCCTGGTAGTTCCTTCAGGCTCACGGTTCCTGAAGCAACTGTCGGACTGACAAGAAGTAGGAAGACTGGAGAGTCCTGCACTACTCAAGGAAGAAACCAGCAGCAGAGCGAAACAACGAATAAAAGGTGAGCTCCTTAAAACCCAAGCAGGGTCCTACCTTCCTGGCTATCCGGCCCACTGTAGCTCTGTACAGTGAATTCAACCAGAGGAGGGGTCCTGACTTGCAGTTGGGGCAAACTGGTTGGTCCCACCAGCTCAAGGGAAGAAGTTTCCTGGAGGATCTTCTCTGTCGTCGGATTCTGAATATTCGTACCTGCAGCAGGGCTTCCCCGGGTGGTTCAGTCAATGTAGGGGGGTCCTCTTCCATCAGCTCCACATTGGTTCTTTCGTTCCAGTGGCGACTCTGCCTTTCCAGTCCGAGACCTGCTTTTTATGCTGTTTTCCCCCATTCACACAGTCTGGCTGTCAATCACACAGCAGGGTGGCTGTCCTGACAAGGACAGCCACCCAGTCAAACGGGAGTGCAACTTGGGTTACCAAGGGAACCCATGGCAGGGGTCCTAAGGCCCCTCCCTCACATCCTGCCTACCCAGACTTTCAGGCGCCTTAAGGAGCGCTTCTATGCAGAAGCTTGCGAAAAGACATCGAACAAAAGGACCAAACCTGGTTTGGCGCGCAGAGTAAAACACAAGAAAGACTTTAACAAAAAGAAATGGTGAATAAACCCATCCGGAGCTGAACTAAAATATATTTGGTCAAGCGGGTTTATGTTCGAGGCTAATAAAACAACCTAAAATAATACCATGGTTATATAAGATAACCGCGGTATGAAACATAGGGTAGTTACCACTGCCACCAGCCAAGTCTTGATGAAAAGGGAGCAAAACAGTGCTCCAAGAGAAACAGACAAAAAGGGATAAGAATTAACCCTTTCCAATACTCCATGCAAGATGGGTTGTACTGGGTCTGTGATTTAAAGAGACTACATGTTAATGGCAACTTTCCATGTTTCTGGGAGACAGTAGTCAGTCCTATAAAAATGGAGTTAGTGGGAAGTCTAAAACACAACTCTGTGTCACTGCACTGAGGGTGCTGTGTAACACACAAAACAATGATGCTCATGGAGTAGGTGAGGCTCCAGAGCCCAAGATCACACAAATGGTAAAAACACACACAGCGAAACACATGTAAGAGTGGGAAAAAGGCTCACACTCTTACCAGGTGAAAAAAATAAACCCTAGAAAATCCAGCAAAGCTGCTGAGGGACTCATTAGGTAAGGGAAATCAGCCATTTATGAGAATTCTCCCTAACACACACTATCAAAGAAAACACAGATCCAACAACAAAGATCATGAATTACAAGGACAGGGAGCAGATCTTGGTGTTCTCTAGGGAGGGAGGAGTGATAATGAGAAATGACGCCAGGATAACTGTATATCCAGACTATACAGCGCTAGTGCAAAAGCTGACATTCCTTTTTGCAGTGCCTTTGTACCCCTGCCCCTTCCCCAACTAACTAGTTTCCCCAGCATCCTGTTACCTTGTTGCTTGCTAGGCGCTTCCACCTTTTGCCTTAGGCCCGCCACGTGCAATGTGCACAATACTGGCTGACCAAAGACCGCCTTCGGGCCGCAGCTGTGCGATTCATGCTATTATATCCTGCCAAACTGAAGGTGCTACATATGGCAGGTCATACATATTTGAGACCACAGTGGATGCTCAGGAGTGGATGGACCTGCAGGGGATACCACAACCTAGAGAAGGGAATGTGCCAGGAAAATAGAAACACACCCCAATGAGACACAGAGTGTCACAAGGATGAACGGACTACGTTAAAATGCTTGACCCAGCAGTTTGACAAGCAGGAGCTGGCAATTTCCTGGAGTAGACCACCAATGCCACGAAGGAACCCCACAGAGGAATAGAACTCGAGAACTTAGGATGCCAGTTTTGCGGCATCCCGCTACAGCATGCAAACCCATGGATGGGAGGGTGGTGCAAGGAAAGCAGCAATGCCAGGGCAGGGGGATGGTGGCTGGCCGTTTTTTTACAGTTGTAGTTAGTGTGTGGAGAGGTTTGTTGAGTGATGGCACGAGCAGAGGAGGAAGCACCAAGCAACATGGAAGGAGTCGAAGCGCAAATGGCAAGCTGGCAGAGACATATCCTGACAAGGGCAGTCAAGATGGCACACTAAGGTGACGGATCCGTGGTAAATCTGCGCAGATGAGAATCAACAAGAGGGGTAAGAGCCGGGGCCACCTCAAATGGAGGGGACCAACAAAGAATAATGTGAGAACACCCATGGCCAGAGACAAGACAACACAAGGACCTATGGGAACAGGTGGGGCGAGGAACAAGATAACCAAATGGGTCAGGAACGAGCCGTTATAGCTACTTGGAACGTCAGGGGCCTGAATGCCTATGTCAAAAGACTGAGGGTCTATGCCTGGCTGAACAGGGCGAAGGTCCAAATTGCAATGCTGCAGTGAACGCATCTGACAGCTGAGAAGCAGACAAAGAGTGCAGAGAAATGGGGGGACAAATGTACTGTTCAACTTACTCAAACTACGCCAGGGGATGCTGATGTGGATTGCCCCGGGACTGCCCTTCCAGCTGATAAGACAAGAGAGAGACTCGGAGGGTAGAATGGTGATTGTGCACGGGATTTTGGAGAACAAAGAGGTGTGCCTGATAAACACATATGCCCCTATTCATGAGGCAACAGAGTTCTTTAGCACGATTGCACCGCGGCTGGCCCCATAAGGTGGAGTGTCAATCATCTGGGCAGAAGATTTCAACTACACGCTGAATCTGCAGGTAGACAGATCAGACACCAAACACAGCAGGCTGGCACCACGGCCAGGGCGCTGCAGAAGATCCTGGACAAGTTGCAACTAGAAGACGTCTGGAGGAAGGTACACGCTGACACGGGGGATACACACTAGCGCTCCATACAGAATACACACACGTATAGACTACCTATTTATGGGCAGGGAATCTCTCAAGGAATTCACAGGGGTACAAATCAAGGCACAAATGCTTTCTGACCATGCCCCGTTGGTAGCAACATGGGCATACACATATAGGGGGGCCCCAATCCCCACATGGAGACTGAGGGCGTAGGCGCTAATTGACAGGGATGTTCAAGAACACAGAGGTGCGTTACTTTGAACACAATCCAGGGGGCGTAGACAGTCTGGGATGCCTTTAAAGTGGGGGACAGGGGAGTAGCGACTGGGAAGGCAGGAGGGCTTAGGGGAAGTATTCTAGCAGAACTGGAGGAATTAGAAGAGGAGATAGAATGGCAGGAGGCATGAGCAAGCGCTCTGGGGGAGGAACCGGGGTTACTCACTATGTTGCGGCTGCAGTGCCATTTGGGAGATTAGATTATGGTAAGTACATACAGAGACTGCATGCAGAAGGGGACAAGCCTAGCAGGCTCTTGGCCTTGCTCACCAGGCAGGAGAGCAGACACGACCCAAAAAACACCATTAAAAATTAACAAGGGGAAGAAGTGAGGACGCAGGAAGGGATAAACAAGGTATTCTCACGGTTCTATGAGAAGTTGTACTCCCGGATCCATGAAGCCAAGGCAAGGGACATAACTGAAGTCCTGGAGGAGATCAATCTTCCCGGGGGAGCAGGTACAGATTCTAGATGCCCCCCTCACGGTAGAGGAGCAGACAGCCGTACTAGCCAACCTCCCAACAGGCAAATCTCTGGGACCAGACGGGTTGCCCGGGGAATTTTATAAGAAGTACAAAGACACCCTGGCCCCATGATTGCTGGAAATGTATAAAGAGGTGTATGAGAGAGCATGGTTGCCACAGAGTGTCAGAATCAGTGATACTACCCATTGTAAAACCAGGGAAGCCGTCTCTGGAGTGTGGCTCCTACAGACCGATCTCCCTGATAAACCAGGACTCGAAGATCCTGACCGCAGCCCTAGCGAATAGACTTAAGTGGGTCATACCTATGCTGGTGCATGTGCCTGGAAGGGACACAACATGGAATCTGCGAAGACTCCACCATGTGGTAGACTGAACGAATCGGGGCCAGGGGGAATGCGTGGTGGCGTCACTGGATGCCATAAAAGCATTTGATTCTGTTCATTGGGACTGGCTACTGAGTGCACTCTCCCACTTTGGGATAGGGGAGGGATACCTTCATTGGATAACGCTTCTTTACATGGACCCTAGAGCAAGGGTGAAAACGGGAAGGCACATTTCAAATGGTTGGAAAATTGGCAGGGGCACAAAGCAAGGTTACCCACTCTCCCCGAAAAAAAGAGAAAAAGAGAGAGAGAGAAAGAGAGAAAAAGCAAAAAAGAGAGAGAGAGAGAAAGAGAGAGAAAGAGCTATATACCTTGGTATAAAGTGTTTCGAGTGCACACCAAAGAGCAGTCCAGGGAAGAAATCCACTCCGAACGCTGAATCCAATCACCAAAGGTGAGCCAGGCAGTAAGTAATTCCTTTATTCATTTAAAATGTTATGGACAAAAAGTAAGCACAACAAAAAATGACGCGTTTCGCGGTGCACACACCGCTTGGTCACGTTCAGGGTGTAAACAGCAGTGAAGGACTTTTTAACTTGCATACTCTCTATGGTCTTTACATGTAGAGTGATGTACACTCCATAAATGGCCTAGGCTGCTTGCATACCAGATCGGACATCTTAGAACGGTATATAAGTGAAAGTAAATAGGTAAAATGTGGCGTGCATACAGTGGGCAAACCATGTGCCTGGCAGACTGTGTTACAAGTTTGAATACTGACATTATGAAAGTTCAACAGAAGTGTTATTTACAAATCCTACCATTTGTCATCTGCTAATGTGAGTTAGAACATCTATATTATGGGTAGTCTCATAGCTGCGTGTGTTGGGGTGTATAGCTGTTACGATCCCAAATGTGGAAACGTACACGGAGCTGAAACCTTCACAATTCTGCTCTGGTGGCAAAAATGAAACACGAAAGTAAGTTACTATAAAAACTCCTCAGAGAGCTTCGTTTTTTCTCCAGTTTATCTGGGAAAGCTGTCGTAATGCAGGGCAGATCTGCGATTGTCCATTTTCATTGTCTGCAGTTGACATGCATACGTAGTGAGTTGACTGTGCTATCTGCCTTAAATAATCCTCTGATGGATCACTGGACTATGTACAGTGCATGCATGATGCTACGAGGCTCTTACTAAAGTGTCGGATGCATTTAGCAGCTCTATGTGCAGTAATGCTATGAATGAGGGTTAGCTTGTTAAAGTGCAAAGTGCTTTTGAGGCTGTCTGTGCAAATATGCAATTAGCTGCCTAATCTAAATAAAGTGCTTAGTGCTTTAAGCAGCCGAGTAGTTTATTCTGCCATAGCAGAATACATAAAGTGCTAAGTGCTAGATAGCCTCAAAGCATAATGTGCTGAGTATTCCCTGCTGTACATAGTGAAAGTGCTAGTGCAATACATGTTATTAAGGCCAGAAGCACCGCTGTTTGGCCCTAACGCATCATTAAAACGCATAAAATACCTGATGTCTACATGTTCAGCCAAGGCCAATAAAGATTAAAACAAAGAGTATCCAGGAGAATAATACAACCAACTGTCCTATGTATCTATATATTCTAGCAAAAACATTCCCACCCTGGAAAAAATAACAAGATTAAAATATTTTTGCAAAAAGGGGAGCTCTGGGATTCATTCAATTACTCTTTAAAAAATATATCATTAAATTCCTAATTTCTTTGCCCCCAATGCATAAGAAAAGCTGTCCCTGCCTCTAAAACATGCAAGCCTTGAATATGCCATAGTATAAATTGGCCCTAGAACCATTTGCGGCTAATTCCCTCTACCTTAGAGACTCCCAGCAACTTTGCTGGATTTTGAGGACTTGATTTTGTTTTACCTGGAGCTCTCGCATGTATTTTATGTGATGTTATACACTGTTTCTTTTTGGTTATAGAGTCTAACCAACTCCATAGACATCATCTTTTACAATTGTATCACACAGCACCTTCAGTGCAGTGCTAAAGGGAATTCTTTCAGATTTCCCAAGATTTAAATACCTTCTTTGGGATCAACTACTGTTTCCCAGAACAGTGGAGTGAAATTGACTTCACTTAGTTCTGTACATTTCTAGACCCAGCACACAATATTTTACAATACAGTGCTGGAGGGGTTACTTAGTATCCCCTATGTCTAGTTACTCATGTAACAGTCAAATGTTACCCTTTCCTCTCAGAATGGCTGGTGGCAGTGGTTTTACAATGAACTACCATGATAAACCCTAACCGTAAACTGTTCGCAGCTCGGGTAACATTAAATCGCGGGAGCCAAATCTTTCAAGATGGCACCTGAGCCTCCTTTGTTAAAACAAGTCCTGGTCGTCTTTTTATGGCATCTCTTTTTGGAAAAGATTTTCTCTGCGTGCCAAACCAGGTTTGGTCTCTTTGTTCATTCGCCTTTGGTGGGCTTCAGGAGTGAAACCCGCCTCTGGCTCCAGGGTGTCTGGGGTAGGCAGGAAATGAGGGAGGTGCCCGAAACTCCCTGTGCTTAGTCACCTAGGAGACCCAAATGCACCCTGTGGCAATTGGCTGGCTGACTGTCCGGCAGGACAGCCACCCTGCTGGGTGAGTGGTAGCTAGGCTGGAATGAATGGGAGAGAACTGAATAAAAGGCGAGTCTCTTGGCTTGGAAGGCAGAGTCGACCACTGGACGAAGGAACCGAGGAAGAGCTTGAAGAGGACGGTTGCTGCAACTCCTGGACCGTTGCTTTGTCCAGTGAAGCTCTGCTGCAGGTCCGAATCGCCAAGTTTGCATCGACAGAGAAGCCCTGCAAAGGACGACTTCTCCCTTTGAGTTGGTGGGACCAATCAACTCCCAAGTAAGCCACCTGGACACCCATCTCGGAGCAGGTTGCATTTCCTCAGAGGGCTGCAGGAAACCGTAGAGCCAGGGAGCGGGACACCAGATTGTGTGTGTTGCTTGTAAACTGGCCTAGAGCTTTTGGAAGATCCTCTGGACTCCCATGAAGCAGGACTGACCAAGCCTAACCCTTGATTTTTTTTTTTACCTGGAGAGAGTGATACCCTTTTTCCCCCACTCTCTCATGTGTTTTAATGTGATTTTGTACACTGTTTCTTTTGGTTGTGGAGTCTGACAAACTCCATAGGCATCATCTTTTACATTGTGTCACATTGTGTCACACAACACCTTCAGTGCAATGACACAGGGAAGTCTTTCAGATTTCCGAAAGGTTTAAATACCTTCTCTGCGATAAACTACTGTTTCCCAGAGCAGTAAAGTGAAATTGACTTCACTTGCATTTGTAACTTTCTAGACCCAGCACACACTATCTTACAATAGGGTGCTGGAGGGATAACATAGTATCCCCTTTGTCTAGCTTCTCATGTAACATTTGTGTGTTACCCTTTCCTCACTTATGGTGGCACTGGTGGCAGTGGTAAAATCTCACTACCATTGTGAGATTTTACCCAGGCCTGCGGTCGCAGCCACGGTAAAGCACCCAAGGGTGCCATTTTTGTCAAAGTTGTTGTTGCTGGAAACTGAACAGCCAGGGAGAGGAACACCAATTTGTGTGTGTTGCTTTTAAGCTGGCCAAGAGCTCCAGGAAGATCCTCCGGACTCCCAGGAAGCAGGGCTGACCGAGCCTGAGCCCCCTCAACTCAGTACGGGACCCCAGAAGCAAGGAAAGCCCATCTTGACAGCCAGGAACTGCGGTATTGCTATTTGCGGTAGACACGAGGAGCTGAAACACCGAACCGCCACTGGTTTGAAGTTTGCCGGTTGCGAGTGTTGACCATCCCATTGCATTGCAGTGCAGGAGTTCCCCAAAGTCCTCCCTCTTGTCCCCACGACCGAGGCCCAGGAACAGTGAGATCTGCAGAGCTGCTCAGAAGTCATCTGCTGTACTTTTTTCTTCAATTTAAAAGGTACTGTGCAAGTCTGAGAACTTACCTCTTGCTGTTGAGTTGCTTGCGTCTTCCACTACTCACAAATCTAACAGAGTGTGGCCCTACATTGATTCTTCTTTTTCTTCAAAGACTTCTAAAACATTGTGCAAATAAGTGCTTCTGCCCAGATAGACTTTTGCCCACTGACTTTGGCTTAGCCTGTTACACTGAAAGACTCTTAGTGGGAGATCCAAAAGTATTTGCCTGCTTGAGAATATTTGTGGTCTCTTGTATGTTCTATTAATCTTTTCCTTTGACATTCCATGAATATTCTAAATGCAACAGTGATATATTAATGTCCCCCGCACCCTAGCTATTGAAGTCACCTGAGGGTGTAAGTCGTGTCTGTGAACCATCCCAAAAGGGTACTTACTGATTTAGAAATATTAAGAGTGTGTATTTTCTGCAGTAAATTTGAGTGTTACTGATATTGCCCCCTTCTGAAGAAGGCTTACTCTAAATGACTGATGAATTAATAATTGTTTATTCAAGAAACCTTGTGTGTAAGAGTTTATTTGAATACTTGTCACTGTGAATCTCTGTATAACTCCCCTACAGCTCATATTGACCCCTCTTTAGATCAGCCTGGCTGCTCAATCATGCTCCCAACCTGTGTAGTACAGACTTATACCATATAACTATTGCCAGGAGGTCAGGGTTGTTGTAGTGCACCCAAAGGGTACTGCATACAACCGTGGCTAACGGTCACAGACACCCACATAGCCAACCCACAGGCGGCCCTAGACAAGATAGAGAGGGTAATGAAGTTCTGGAAGACAATCCCACTGGGGATGATAGGGAGGGCTGCTTTATTGAAGATGACAGTGTTGCCCTGCCTGCTACATTACTTCACTAACATCCCGTATAGCATCCCTGGGTACTTCGTTAAATGACTTCACACACTGGCAAGGGAATTCTTTTGGGGATGGGGGGAGGAACAGAATTGTGCTGAACACATTACAGAGGGATTATGAATGGGGGGTGGAACAGGACTTTGAACGTTACGACTTGGCAGCACAACTCCAATTCGTGGTACGGTGGCTGGGTGATGACCCATCCATAGACACATTGCTTTTCCAGCCAGCGATGCAACAATATTATTTGAGGGAACTCTTATGGGTAGACGAAGCACTGATCAAGCCACTCCCCACCATGATCAAACTTGGCCGGCCTCTATGGAGAAGGTCATGGAAAATGCATGGGACATGAGACCCCTGGTTCTAGACAAATTCACCTTGCGGGACTAGTTGACAGCCGCACAGAGTCCCTAGCAACATGCACAGTGGGAGGATAAGGGCGTGGCACAGATTGGGGACTTGTGGAAAAAGGGGCATTGGGTGTACTTCCAGACTTTAATGGAGGAGCAGAACATTCACAAGGGACAGTTTCTACTACACAACTGTATGGTCCTGAGGATCAAGGAGAGATGGAAGAGACTACCTGAGGGGGAGGATAACAAGGGGGTACGATGTTTCGGAAGGGGGGCACACAGTATCCAGATTCAATGAACAGCCCCTGCGTAGCAGTAATGGGAGGGAGTTGCAGGCAAGAGCCAGATGGGAAGAAGAACGTCAAAATACTTTCACGGATGAGGAATGGAACAGAAAGCTCCTGTATGCACAGAAAGTCTCAATGCAAGATAAGCAACTGCAGCTCTACCGCATACACAGGGCATACCTCACACCCAAGAGACTGTCCACCATGGGAAGCAAACAAACCTGTTGCTGCCTACGATGTGCGGCGGAGAAGGCGAACATGCCACACATGTTCTGGTCCTGCCCAGTGATAACTAACTTTTGGTACAATGTAAAGCATAGGGGGCGGCGGCAGGAGGGATCCAAATGCAGGCATGGTCGCTGGAGTCCTATCTTCTTGGGTTGTTCCTGAGGGGGGACAAAGAGAGGACGCACCTGGCAAAGATGAAAGACTTGATTAGTATACTGGCAAAGCACCGCATAGCGATGGCGGTTTATAGTGAAAAAAACGAATTACAAAATATCGAAAACAAAAATCTCGAATCCAAAATATCGAAAACAAAAATCTCGATTTTTTTTTTTTAATACGTTTTTATTTCGAAATGGGGGGTTCCCCCCCAACCCCCCCTTTTTTTTTTATTTTTTTTTATTTTACCCTTTTTTTTATACTTACCTGAACCCACAAATACATATAAATAAATAAATAGAGATTTTTTTTTTTCGAGATTTTGGATTCGATATTTTTGTGATTCGATATTTTTGTGATTCGATATTTTGTTTTCGGTTTTTTGACCGACCACCAGCGATGGCATGGAATAAGAGCACAGGGCCGTCGATAGAACTGTGGTGGGAGGACCTGAAGAAATGGACGCTAGCCGAGACGGCGGTGTGGACCAGAGTGCTGCAGAGAGGTGAGGGAGAAAGCAGGGCCAAGATACTAGCATGGAACTCCCTCATACAAGACCTGTTTGAGAGAACTGAAGGGCAGGACACAACAACCCCTAGTGGGCCAGAAGTAGATTGACTAACTGGGACAGAGCAGTAATGAGACAATCGGCAGGGAGGAACATCGGAAGTAAAGGGCAAGTCAGAAGAAGCCTGTCTGGAGGGTATGGACTATAAGAGATGGACAACACTTTGGTCAGAGTGGAGGGAGCCGTCATGATGCCCACCCCCAGGGACCCAGACCACGTCCAGCAACCCTGGAAGCAGGCATCAAGTTATCCTAAGCAAGCCCAACAACCCCTGCTAGGGACTATTTGGGTCCAGTCCTGGCGCCTATGGCGCCAGGCACATATAGAGAGTCAGTCCTGGCGCCGTGGGTGCCAGGCTCATAGATTAAAACTTACCTGATGCAGACCATGCTGCAAACTTACCTGATGCAGACCATGCTGCAAGAGCTCCAAGCCAAAAGAGGCTTGGAAGGGACTACCTTACTTAGGGACTATTTTTTACTCAGGCGGGGCTGGGGAGGAATACTTACCTGGGACTATTTTGGAGGCTATTTAAACCAGGCCCAAAGAGCAGCACACGGTTCGCGTTATTCTGCATCCAGCAGCGTAACGCTCACCGTGCCTGCAAGTCTGTAACAAGCCTTCTGCCACGCCCGCCTCGAGTTTGGAGCTCCTAGAAAAAGGGAGAAAGAAGGAGAAAAGGTTAGAACAAGAGCAATACCTTCAATCCTTACCTGAATTCCCGATCCATCGCGCCTTCGAGCTGGAAGGAAGAAGTTATTTTATGCGCGTCGCCTCGCCTGCTGCAGCGCTGCGCTGAACTCACCGGCCTTCGCAGCATCTTCACATTCCACCGCATCCTCCTGAATGTTCCCGCCGCACTCCGGCACCTAAGGAGAAGACAAGAACAGCAAGGTGAGCCAAGGGAATACACAGAGGAATATTAGTTACCCCCCCCCTACAGACTTACCTGATTTTACCACCGGGGGTACTATTCCTCTTCACGGATCGGCGCAGCTTCCACTGCATCCTCGCCGAACCCCAGCCCCTAAGGGGAGACAAAAGGACAGCAAGGTGAAACAAAGGGACTAACAAGGGGAACCCTCCTCACCACAATAGACTTACCTGATTTTACTGCCGGAGGTATTATTCCCCAAGACTTCACACTTTCTCTCAGCGCCTGAATAAGGGAGAAAGCAACAGGTTACATATTGACATTATTTTATCAAACTGTGTTGGAAAATACAAATCCTTACCAGAATACTACTGGTTGCCACGAGGAACTCTTCATTAGGGTCAAGCTGCAACCTGCAAGGAATCGGACAAGAGTGAAAGTCAGGCATTTGAACTCTTACGAACTTTATACTCTCGGAGTCAATATTGTTCTGGAACTCACCAATTCCTTCGAGCCAGTGAAGCAACTGGTTATCAACGCACCCCTGTGCTCAATGCAGGATGGAGAGCTCATCTTTTCAAACCATCAGGTGAGACTATAAGAGGGGACATCAAAGGCGATCTGTGGGGAGAACAGCGGGGGTGAGGGGGATTTACGCTCAACTCCACGGGTGGTTAATTCCCTTTCTCCATTTGCAGAAGAATATTCCTACGGGCCAAGCAAATGAAGCTAGGTTGGCCAGTCCAGTCCGTCATCTCGGCCCTACGCGTCACATTGGTGGAGACCGCAGCTGTCCAGTTCCGATCAACGCCTCTGTGGGAGCCAGGTGAGCACAACAGGAGCAAGCCAGCACGCCAAGACGAAAGATTACACAGTGCTGAATACAACATGTTGTGCCAGTTGTAGTGTGATGTTTGTTGACGTTTTGTTGTTATGTGTTGGAAAAATAAAGAATTTCCCCAAAAAAATTCTAAATGCACAATTCGGGGCCTCCATGTTTTTATTGGCTGCATCAATATAAATATTCCCAAGAATGTCTTTCTGAATGGTTTGAGGGAAATTATCTATGCAGTCACTTGCATGTGGAAGGGGATCATAACATTTGTTTTTTGTTACTGAGTCATGTTGCTGCGGTGAAGCTTTCACTCTAAGATGGAGTTTCCCCCTGCAAAACGTCCCCCAGCTCGCCTGCCAGCTCTGCGTTCACCCGCCAGTAAGACTGCTGCTTCTCAGCACAACCGGATCTCCGGTAGCTCTGCTGCTACTGCCGGCTCCCCAGCAGTTCTTCCATGGTGCCTGCTTCGTCTCCTTTGGCCTTACGCCACGCCTGTCGGTAAGGCTTGTGAGCGGCAGTCTGGAAGTTCCTGCCTTCTCCAGCACGGTTCGTTCTTGTACTATTTTCTACTCCGGTTCTGCTTCCTTCCGGAGTTCTGATTCTCTCTTCTCCCTTTCTGTAAAAGCGAACACCATTTTTTTAAATGTCCCGGGCACTCTGGCTTCATTGCAATAACTCGTCTGCATGGTTAGCTTGGTGTTTTCCTTCAATCCATATTAACTCGTTTTTCCTCTTCCTCGTCTCAGTACTTGAGGCTTTATTGGAGTTGGAGTCCATAGGATTTACGGACCTACCAAAGTGATTTTGTTTAGGATTTTTGGAACAAAGGTATCATAGATAGGAGATCTTAAGTGTGGGTTATGTGTACATGAGGTATGAATGGTGTTCTGCTCAGAATGACAACATGCCATCAGATGTTTAGGTGTCATATGTTTCTCTTCAAAAGGCTAAGTAAAAGGCTGGCACAGTATCTCCAAGCGCCTGAGGACCAGGGTCTGTATGAGGGTTCTGATAGTTATGTATAACAAGAGGGGTTTTGAGCAGGTCAATCATGGCCACATCTGAAGTAGAAGTGATGAAGGGCTTGTGGGTGCTATCGAAGAGGACCTTATGGTTGCGTGCCTTTGGTGAGTGGGGGGTGCGGAGCAGGTTGGAAACGGGATGGGTGAAGGAAAAAGAGGGGAAAAGTGGAGGCAGGAAGTTAGATTACTATATTCTTATTTTTCTGGCCCAATCATGGGAAAACAAGTGCATCTTTCCTCCTCCAGTCCAGGGATGAGCCACCTCGTAACCAACCACACCCCCAGACTAGCTGGATAGGAAGGGGCGCTATGCAACCTGTAACTTAAAGGAGATGGGCTATGCCCTGACTTCTTACCGTCTTCTATACCATGGCACACAGAACACCAAGGTGGATTTTTAGGGATCGAAACATGGACCCCCTTATTATTTATAAAAACACCATAATAATTGTATAAACATTTTCCACTGTAAAACCTTCTTCTCTGATCCCCTAGCGTGATTTCCCTCTGAGGGATTTGCCCAGTCAACACACCCTTCAGGAAGAGGTCAAAGGTAAACCCTTATGGTGGAACTGACAAAACAAATCCCTACTTCCTGCCCACTGTGAATGGGTGCCAGGAGATGGTCCCAGTGAATGGTGCTTCCCTCTATGCGGACTTCGGCAACCAACCTACCCAACTCACGTAAGGGTACTTTCCAATACCCCACCGTATTCAAACCCAATCATTACCTAAACTCCTAACCAAATGTATGTACAGCCCCAACTTAATCAAACCTGAATACTATAAAGACACACACACACACACACACACACACACACACACTTTTTATGGGGGCGATGGAATCTGCATGTATTGCAGGAGCCCATTCTCCTGGAAAAAAAGGAAAGAAAAAGGATGGCACCCGCCTCCATAAGAAAGGGAACTTTGTCCCTTTCCCACTTCTATGGCGGCTGCAACTGAGAGTAGTGCTGGGACGGGAGCATTAAGCTCTGGTCCAGCAGGCAAGTGGGGAGGGAGTGAGTTTTAGGTTTGTTTTTGGTGGTGGGGAGAAGTGTAGGGACGTGTGGTGACATACACTGTTTCAAAGGTGCCTAAAAGGGTACAATAGGATTAAGACAAGGGATAGTTTACAGTGGTGAACAGAGGCCTGTAATTTAGACACGTGGGCAAGGGCCAAGTCAATAGAATGCTTGCTCGGAAATCCAAACTGGAGATGGTCCTGTAGGACAGTATCCAGATAAGAGGAGATTCTATTTAAGATGAGACATTTGGGGGAGGGAAGATACAGGAGTGATAAAGGCAGATAGTTGGCAGGATTGTTCGGGTCAGCCGAGGGCAGTTAGGTCAATAACTGTCTTTAAGCATGCAGGACTGAGTCCCAGAGAGAGCACAAAGTTGAAGTGGGTAGAGAGATAAGAGCAGGTGAGAGGTAGCAGCTCCTTGAACATATGTGGGGCAAACAGGCGCCTAGGCGCACAGGAGAGATTGACATTTCTTTGGATAGGTGCCAACGCACTGGAGAGGTTGGGGGGGGTAAAGAGTTTAAGAACATGGTAGAAATAGGTGTTGGGGATAAAGAAATTGGAAGAGGGAGGAATAGGAGGTAGGGGAGGGTGCCTCAAATTGAAGATAAGTAATGGGCAAAGTCTTTCCTAGATAGGGAAAAGGGCTTTGAGAGTATGGTAGTGTGCAGGGGTGAGATCAAAGTGTAGTAATGAGAATGGTGAAGTAAGTTGATTTGGCTGAGCCAATAGCCGAGATGAAGGTAAGGAGGTGTGAGGAGCCGGGAATGAGATGCAGGCACAGGTAACTCATGGCTTTGGCCATAAACCTTTATTGAAACAAAAAGGGGGTTGGACAATGCCTGTATGTGGCTACTCTAAGAGGTATTTCCGTACCTAAAACAAAACTAAGGGTCTGTCCGATGTCAAGATGTCCAAAGTAAAATGTCCTGTGTCCAAAGTACTACACTGGCCCTCACATTCTAAAACTCAACTAAGTGAAAAGGGAAATGTCTTTGGCCTTTTGTGGTGTACAAAAGTTCAAAAAGGAAATGCACAACTCCAACATAAACATTTCAGAAGGATAAAGTTCACAGTAAAAATATCAGTTCCTTGAGTTTCTTTTGATCAACAACACAACTGGTATGCAAAACAACTACACTGTTAGTCTTTATAACAAGAAAAAGTTATTCTTTTTTTGTATTAACAGAACAAATTGAGACATCCACTTATATTTCTACTGTACAAGATAGCCATTCAATTATGACTGCAATACACAAAATCAAAGAAAAAAAAAGAATACAAGATTTATTAAATAAAACCAGTAATTAGGTTACAATGGTGAATATAAATTGGATACATTTCTTACCATAATTGTATTTCTGGTGCTTGTATCTTCTTAGATTCACATACTATGCATAGTCCAACATATAATGGTAGTCGAAGAGTATTACAAGATTTGCTTTCAAAACTCGAAAACAGAGGTCGATAGGGAATATTAGCAATACTATCCCCAAAAAAATAAATAAATAAATAAATCGCTTAATGCCACAGCCTCCACAATAAAAGTAATTTCCCTCTCTTAACAAAATAGTGGGTTTTATACCTTTAAAGTTAAGTGTGAGATTGTATATATCGCCATCAGTGAAAAAATAACAATATGTTGATGCAGTACAGAGTTAAATAGCCTAGTCCATCATTCTAAGATGGCTTCCATGGAAGACATTATGTTAAACACCTACTGGTGTGGCCATAGTCAAGTGACAAGAATATAACTATGCGACCCACAAGGAGGTTGTGAGTAGCCTACGTAGTGGCAACATTGACTGCTACGAGCAGAATGGACCTACGAGCTCCAGCATGCTACAATTCCAAGTATATTAGCAGGCACCTTCCAAAAGGTGTTTAGATAAGCACAATGAGCAATATGAGCAACATGTAATAGCGGGTAGTTAGAACTTATCAAGACTTAGGTCTCCACAGAAATAGAGCTATCCAAATCTAATTTGGACATACTCAAACTGATTCCCGGTTCCCTCTCAGAAGTATGCGCACTCAATAACAAGTTACAAGCTGCGCTCAGTAAGTACGCTTTTTTAAAGTATTTCCAACCCTTTGAAGCCATACTTACAGAATTAATAAGTAGAATACTGAATAAATAACACTATGTCATTATAGGACAACAACAAACCTTCTGAGCTGGGTGTTCTCTCACACAGCCCTTCAAGATGAGTAGCAATACCCTGGAGATGGATGGGGATGCAGATTTTATTCATACATCAATCAAGATGACGCAAATAGTTTGGCAAAGTTTGTCTGTTTTAATGTCAAGTATCTTCCCTTCCCCCTGGAAGGTTTCCCTTTCTTCGTCTGACACTTCCTGTGCCCAACTCGTGCAACTTCTCTCGTCATCATTTCTATTCAGAGTTAGTCTGTCTAAAGACAGTTCCTTATGTCTCGCACTACATGAGACTTCCTCCATGTCATACAATTGAGTGCTCTCGAGACGATCATTTTTTTTCCTTTCCCCTGAGCTTCCTTCTGAGCTCTCATGTCATGCTATACTTTATCAATTCTTCAAACTAGTCTTCTAGATTTGCTCTAGACGGGCCTGGTAATGACTCGTATTCGGGAAAGAATTCCTCTATATCTTCCCATTCTACCAATGGATCGGGATTTCTTACTTCCCTTTCCGAATACTCGAGATTGCATGCTCTCGGTCTTCTTTTACGTTCCATGTCGTCATCGACTTCTCTACGCTTTCTCGCTTCCTGTCTTTCTCTGTCTTCTTTCTTTTTCATATCCCTTCGTTCATATGCCATTCCCATCTCTTCATCCCTTCGTCTCTGTATTCTTTTCAATTATCTTTTCCTGTTCATCTATTCTTTGTCATGCTATCCTAGCCTGCTCATAAGCCGTTCTTTCTCTATTGTCATGTTTTCTTTGCTCTTTTGCCCTCTCTTGTTCTTTTGCTTGCTCATCTTTCTCGTCTTTGTCTATCTTTTCTTTTTGCTCCTTCATCTTTCAATCCTTCTCTTTCCCTGTCCTTTTTATCCTGTCTGTCTTGATCTCCCCTTTGCCTTATATCCTCGATGCCTTTACCATCAAGTTTAAGTAAAATCTGACCTCCCATCCATTTGTTCTGTAAGATCGCTATCTCATCAGTTTGATCCTGGTCTCGAGATCTCGGCCCCGAAAGCGGCAGACGCTGGGAGTGGAGGCACGGAGCAACATCAGCTCCTGTGCGCTCCTCCACTGGACTGGCCCTAGTGCCTCAGCAAGGACCCAATGACTCATTAGAAGCTCCACATTTGCAGGGCCTGTTGCCCTAGTTACATTGCATGAGTTATGATGCTTATTTAAGAGGAAGTTACATGTTTAATAAAAGAACATCAACCGCAGCCAGAGTCTCCTTTGCATCATTGCATTAATTATACAACAATTTCTCTCCTTATATTTAGAGATGTGCTTGCTCGATCACTTCCCTCCTTATTGTATCTCTCCTTGTCTTTAGAGGATACCTCTTCCTCAACATCTTACTCTGGACTGTCGTCACAACTTTGCATAGGTGACTCATAAGGGATTGCTATATCCCGTCGCTGCTTTAAGTTCCCTTAATGGGGAAAAAAAAACCATCGTCTTTCTTATCTTCATCTTTCGTTTCAGATGTGGCAGGCAGAGCGGAAGGCTCTTCACTCCCTCTTTGCATAGATTGAGTATCCAATCTAAAGGAGGCCCCTTCTCCTTTTCTTGTTGGTACATTTCCAAAGTTCTAGACTCGCTAGGCACTTTTCTAGCTTCTTTCCTGTGTATGCTGCATGCAAATATGCCGTCATTTGCTGTAAGACTGCCTTCAATTATGATCCACCTTGGGGCCCTGGCAAACATTTTATCTGCGGTTCCTTTAACCCATTCTGCACTGTACTGTCTAAGTTTAAGCACATGTTTCGGCAGCTGTTTGCAAAGGTGCACTAATGGAGTGACCTCTTCCATTTTTAAACTTTCACTTTTCTCTTTGCTAACACTCACATAATTTTCAATCACAAATGTTTTAAATATGTCTCAATCAGCATACAATATGAGCAAGCATCAATCGTCGCAAGCTCCAATCCCATTAAAACACAATTTTTTACTTTAATCTTGCTAAAAACACAACCATCAAAATTCAAATTTAAAAACAATCAATTTTCGTGTCTCAACTTCCCACTTCTCTATTACATACATTTTCTTCCTTTCAACTCCGACGTCAGCACCCCTTTCCATCACATAAAAGAAACAGACAAACTTGACTGGCCACATATACTATTCACAATCTTTTCCTTAAGACTCGCCTTGCCCTCTAAAATCTGCTCCAATTGGAACTTAAACCAATTCCTTTAGGATCGTCTTTAACCGTTCCAGTCTTCTATATGTCCCTCTAAGGGGCTCGAAATTAAGGTTTCTGCTAACACTCTTTAAAGCTTAGGAACAGGGAGTATACTCTTATGGCCTCACTTACGACTAGTCTTCTTTATATATTGCTCGGCCACTCTCAAGACAATATCTTCTTTCCCATATACATATATATTACACTCTTACTCTTACGTTATATTTTATCCCACCTGGAGATGGATGGGGAGGCAGATTTTATTCATACATCAATAATGAAGGCGACACAAATAGTTTGGCAAAGTTTGTCTGTTTTAATGTCAAGTATCTAATACAACGAACATCAGCAATCGCTCAATCCTCTGACTCTACTTACTTCACAAAAAACTGGGATCTTATAACCATAATTGGTCATCATTGATATTTTGACCTACGTCACTACCAACGTCAACCTAAGTGGCAAACTACAAAAACCTAACAGAGGGTGTGATTGGATCTAAGTGTTTTTCTAAGAATAGGCTCTATATTGGTATAGAGCAGTGGAGGACGGTGATAGGATACTTATCAGGTGGGGCAAATAAGCCTTCCCCTCAAAATGGCCACTATGAACGTCACTAAATGTACGATGTTCCATTGGCTTCACAAACTATAGGACCCTTAATTACGCGGTCCCCTACTATTGGTTAGCTCCTAACCCCCCATCAGTACTTTCCCACCTACGTCTAGCAGCACGCAGACTGAACAACCAGGTGCGGGTGAGCTTGTTTTAGCACCAGCTTCCCACCAATTAGCATATCATCCATCATCACCTCAATGTTCCAGTTTCAATTAGCGTTTGAAGTTTGGCCTCAAGTCTGTACTGTGTTCTGGGAATTTTTAGGGAGTGTGGGCACCAGCCGGTTGTCATGACCACTGTGAGGGGGCACAAGTTGTGCCACAAGCAGGCTTCCACCAGAACCCTGAGGGCCTTAAAACCACTGCAAAAGGACTCCTGGCACCAGGCTCGTATGTAGGAAGGAAGGACTGGTCAAACTAGGTCCCATTTATGTACATGGGCCTTTAAATCCAACATGGAAGCACCCACACAGTCCAGTTCTAAGAACCAAGCCATGCGGTCTAGTGTTTTGGGTCTGGCAGGCCTGGAACTACTTTCCCTGGTACTACTTTACCTGGGCTATATAAACCACACCCTGACTGCAGAACACGCTTCGAGTTATTCTGCAACCCGCAATGTGAAGCTCACCGTGTCCAGCTCCTGGTCCTCGGCATCTTCCTGTAATCCTGCAATAACAAGAACAAGATTATTCTGTCTTACCTGAGAAAACACCATCCAGCACTCAGGATCTCAACTGGGCTGCAATCTGTGGAAACCGAGAGAAGAAGAAACATCACTCACCTATGAGTACTAGCTTAAGGACTTCCGCGAACCGCTAGCACAGCTTCTGTTCGAACATTGCGACCTGCAATAACGAGAAAGGGAAAAACAATATTAGAAGGCGCGCTTCCAAAACATCAAATTCCATCAGCCTTACCTGAATTCCATTGTGCTACGCCACACTTCCATCCGGAGCACCACAGCAACATCTGCAAAGGAAAAGAGACATTCAGGTTCGCTTTCAATATTAAACAACCGCAAAGCGCTGTACCTACCTTAACAGATTCCGGGGGCCTATTTTTCATCATGGTCTCATCCACTCGGATCACCACAGCGGCCTATGAGGAGAAGAATAAAACACAGGTTAGCTTTGAAAGACAAAGGCTCTGCGCTTCACGTTTTCTCTTACCTAGAAAACGTGCCTCTCCATCCGGCACGCCAGCATCAAGACCTTCGCACCTGAAAAGGAGTTAAAGACATTAACATATTTTCACCATAAACAGAACAAAGACTTACAATTAACAAACCTACCTGCCTACCAGCAGATTCGGGGTCACAGCAGGCCTGGGCCCAAGGAAGACGAACTGGACCAGTGAAGCAACTCGGGCAGCTCGTCAACAAATGTCAAGCGCCCCTGCACAAGAAACACAGGACGAATAGCTCACCCTACAAATAACTATGATTCATTATTTAGCACTGGGCAACTACGCATCCAGGGTTCCAGATCTCAGAGCCTTCCAGACGCCCCCGGGGATATCAGGTGAGCGTAACAGAACTCGAAGCCTTTAAACCTTATCCACCTGGGCGTCATGGAGACATCTGAAACTAATCAGTTAGCCCAGCTTTTGGGACAATTACGCACCGAGGTACGCAGCCCGGCAGGAAACCAATGCCTTAAGACGAGAGTTAATAGTCACAAAAGACCGTACTGATGAACTAAGCAAACAGCTACTACAAATACAGGTGGGGCAGGTTCCATTGCCCGGATTCGCCGCATCCGTCGCTACACCATCATCAGTCAATCCAGTACAGATAACGTTGCCGGTAGCAGTACCCCTGGCACCACCAGAACGGTTTAATGGAGACCCCAGAAGGTACGCAACATTCATGAACCAGTGCGGCCTCTATTTTCTTTGTAGGTCTGGGCTTTCCCAAATGACCTGGCGAGGGTGGCCTTTGCGTTATCATATTTGAGTGGAAGTGCCGCAGACTGGTCGGTACCTTTAGTGAGCCGTGATGACCCATTACTGCAGAATTTCAGGGGTTTTCAACAGGAGATGGAAAAGTTATTTGCTCGACACTTGCATGGACAAGCTCTTTATAACGAACTCCTGTCCCTCCGCCAAGGGAATCAAGATTTGCTGGATTATATTGCCACCTTTAATAGAACGGTTGTAGTAGAGGGGTGGCCAGAAGATAAAAGAACCACGTTGTTTCATCGGGGCCTACGAGGAGATCTGAAATGATGTCCTTGCTCAAGTGGTAGAGCCACCTAAAGACTGTGCAGAGTTTATCAACCTGGTAGTTCAGTTGGACCACAGATTGCAGGATCTAAGAAGAGACCGAAGTAGACTCAAAAATCGTGCCATGTACGTACATTCAAAAGATAATGTTTAACGTCCATCAGAAAATACCACAGAACCCATGCAGTTTGGAGGTGTACGACCCCCTTTAACCAAGGGTGAAAGAGAAAAGAGGAGACATCTACAGTTATGCTTATACTGCAGTAAATCTGGTCACATCCTCAAAGAATGCCCAGAGAAACCTCCAAGGAAGGTTGTAGGTGCTAGAGAAAGAAGAGGATGGAAAGGAATCGGAAAACTACCAGGCCCGGCAAGCGTAGAGGTCCGCTTGTCGAGCGAAAAGGATGAGTCGCAGACCTCACATTTCGTCCTACCAGTAACCTTGATCAATCACCAACGACCGTCACGGATGCATGCCATAGAGGCATATATAGACAGCGGAGCAGTTGGTAATTACATAGATCGAGATCTGGCAACAGAAATGGGACTTCCCTTATGCACAAAACCAACAACTGAAAAGGTAACTACGGTTGACAGTACAGAAATTGCTTCGGGACCAGTAACCCAATGCACAAGAGAATTAACCCTTCAATGTCAGGATGGACATCAAGACGCAATCCCGTTTGACCTCATCAAAGCTCCTCAGTTCCGGTTGATCTTAGGGTTGCCATGGTTGGTAACTCACAATCCCCACATAGACTGGCGTGCAAAGAGACTGACCTTTTCTGACGAACGCGCCCATGCTTGCTACCCGAAATCTATACCACAGCCAAACCTGAAATCTGTTCAAGGAATAGCATCGGGGATCGTGGAACCAATGGACACCTTACCAAAAGAATATCAGTATTATCAAGATATTTTTCACAAGGAACAGGCTAACACATTACCACCACATAGGCCCTATGACTGTCAGATCGACCTGATACCTGGCGCACAGGTTCCTTGTGGTCGAATTTATGCACTTACGATAACCGAAAATCTCCACTTGAAGTCCTATCTGGATCAATACCTGGCTAATGGGTTTATCCGCCCGTCAAAGTCACCAGCAGCCTCTCCCTTATTCTTCGTACCCAAGAAGGAAGGAGATTTGAGGACTTGCATCGATTACTGCGCACTTAATCAAATCACAGTAAAAAACTGCTACCCTTTGCCCCTTATACCGGAACTATTGGACCAAGTCAAGGATGCCCGTATGCACACCAAACTAGACCTCAGAGGAGCATACCACCTTGTACGTGTTAAGAAAGGGAATGAATGGACAACCTGTATGAATATCAGGTAATGCCTTTCGGGCTGTGCAATGCTCCTGCAGCGTTCCAATACTTCATGAATGATGTATTACGGGAATTAATCGATGTCTGTGCCCTGGACTATATTGACGACATACTGGTGTATTCCCCATCTGAAAGAGATCATGTGGAACATGTTCGCTCAGTCCTTGCAAAACTTTGCCAGCACAAACTGTACACTAAACTCGAGAAATGCTCCTTCCATGTCACCGAAGTTGAGTTCCTCGGATTTGTTCTCTCGCCAAAGGGAGTCCAGATGGATTTACACAAAGTAGATTCCATCCTTAATTGGCTGTCACCTTCTTCACTTAAAGGAACCCAAAGCATGCTCAGCTTTGCAAATTTTTATTGCCGATTTATTCCAGATTTCTCAAGGATAGTCCACCCAATCACATCGTTACTGAGAAAAAAACAACAAAAAATTCCAATGGTCTGAAGAGGAGGAACAGGCCTTTCAAGAACTCAAGAAAACATTCACCTCTGCGCCAATTTTACAACATCCTTGCCCTGATCTCCCCTATGTAGTGGAAACTAATGCTTCCAGCATAGCTATGGGAGCAGTTCTCTCTCAGAGATCCAGAGACAGGCCAATTACACCCCGTGGCCTTTTGGTCACGTAAATTCTCACCACCAGAACTTAACTATGCAATTACAGGCAAAGAATTGTTGGCAATAAAATCAGCCTTCAAAGCCTGGAGGCAGTATCTATTAGCTGCCAGACATACCATCCCAGTAATCACAGATCACCGAAACCTTCAATACCTAAAGTCAGCAAAAGCCCAATCGTCACGACAGTTGCAGTGGGCTCTATTCTTCGCAGAATACGATTACGTTATGACATACCGACCAGAGTTGGGAATGGGAAGGCCGATGCCTTGTCTCGTATGGGTGTTGAAGAGAAAACAAACAGTACCCTGGACCCTGTTGCCATCATCGCAAGTGATAAACTACTGGGACACACCACCACATTGACTGAGTGAACCTCCAGATAAGATTTGAACCATAATGAACCCCGAGATCTTGCAGAAATGGAATTCCCAAAATGAACATCACACGGTTCTGGATGGATTACCCTACTTCAGGTACAGACTATATCTACCAAGTAAACATCTGCAAGAATTGGACATGTCTGGTTATCCCGATTCCCTGATCGAAGGCCATCGCGGAATTGCTAAGACTGTCATAAATCACCAATGTATCAATTGAAAAGGATATGGTAACCAAAAAAGGGTACAATTGGTAAGGCTCTTCCGGATCCTTTTTCACACGACTTGATTATATATAAGTCAAATTAGACCTTCCAAATGATACAACTCTCTGACTGATGAAACAGGCAGAGAAATGGATCACTGGAAAGGGCGTGGGTATTAAATCGGAAGTCAGCCTAGGATAGATAAAGTATCATAAGAGTCTGTCCCAAACTCAACTCACTATGATAGCACAGTATTAGCATTAATTCAAAACACTGACCTTATGGCAAAAACTGAAGTATTTAACGAAAGTCTCTTGAAGTAAACCAGGAGTTGAACCCACGACAAAGGAGGGGAAGATTAGTAAGGGAGACTTATCCCAAACGGCACGAGGCTCACGCTAGATACCGGGTTGGTGGACCACAGGATAGCATCCAAAGTACTGTGCACAATCACCTTCTAATAGTTCATGAAATACTTCCTTTCCCACGAAGAACAAAAAATAGAAGTTCACCTGTTAACTATCACAGGTACCAAAGGTTCAAAGTAGTTCAGAAAACCACGTGCAGGATTGCACATGACAGTGTACACGCAGCCAGGACAGCCGCGCTTGGAGACAGCATTTCCACGTGGAGATTTGGCACGCGAACAGGATACACACAGCCCAGGACAGCCGCGCTTGAAGACAGCGTCCGCGTGTGGAGATTTGGCACGCGAACAGGATACACGCAGCCCAGGACAGCCGCACTTGAAGACAGCATCCGCGTGTGGAGATTTGGCACGCTTACAGGATACAAGCAGCCCTGGACAGCCGTGCTTGAAGACAGCGTCCGCGTGTGGAGATTTGGCACGCGAACAGGATACACGCAGCTCAGGACAGCTGCGCTTGGATACAGCATCCGCTTGGAGATTTGGCACGCGAACAAGATACATGCAGCTCAGGACAGCCATGCTTGGAGACAGCGTCCGCATGGAGATTTGGCAGGCGAACAGGATACACGCAGCTCAGGACAGCCGTGCTTGGAGACAGCGTCTGCATGGAGATTTGGCATGCGAACAGGATACACGCAGCTCAGGACAGCCGCGCTTGGAGACAGCGTCCGCGTGGAGATTTGGCACGCGAACAGGATACACGGCTCCAGGAATTAGCGTGTGGAGGAAAACACACTACAAAAGGCCAAAGAAGTTGCTGAAGGGAATGCGAGGACGCAGGTCCAGAGTTCCGCTACAAAACGCCAAAAAATGAATTAATCAGAAGCAGTGATCGACGTTTCCACGCTGCTTATGTACGTACTGCCGTGACACACGTGACAGAACTAAGTCAAATGAATTGAACGACGTGAAAAATGCAGATGTCGTTTTTCTGGCAATGCATCGAACAACCTCCATTTTGAATAGAACGGTCTAGCGGTTCTATGGGCGTAACTCATTTTGTATGGAGAGGTTGTTCCCGGTCCAGAGATATGTCCAGCAGGCATGACAAAGACTCTAGCCAAGGTTAAACAGAATTATTGGTGGCCAACCTGGTGTAAGGACATTGCTCGATTTGTTCTATCCTGTGGGATATGTGGACAGAATAAATCACAAAAACAGAAACCAGCTGGCCTCCTACAACCACTGGATATTCTACAGGCTCTATGGCATACTCTTTCTCTTGATTTTATTACGGACTTATCTCCCTGTCAAGGTGTTAATACCATTGTGGTGGTTGTAGACCTGCTCTCTAAAATGGCACATTTCATTCCATTCAAAGGACTTCCTAATGCTACCGGTCTAGCAAAAGCATTTCTTGAACAGATTATAAAACTGCATGGTTTCCCCTCAGTCTTAATCTCAGATTGTGGAAGCCAATTTTTATTCAACTTCTGGAGGAAATGTTGTACCATGGCACAAATCGATGTTCGATTATCCACTAACCATCACTCCCAAACGGATGGACAAACAGAAAGAACAAACCAGACATTAGAACAGTATCTACGTTGCATGCTTCATCAAGTGGAAGCGAATTGGAAAGACTTGTTATGGATAGCGGAGTACGCATACAATAACTCCATACACACCAGCACGGGACAAAGCCTGTTCTACACAATATACGGAAGACATCCACGTACCTCTGAACTAGTCTCCCCCATGACCTTGGAAATGCCAGCGGTAAAGACTCTACACACAAGCATAACCCAAGCCTTCAAAAGGGCAAATGAACATTTACCGCAAGCCAAAGACAGACAAAAAAACAATTCTCGGACCCGCATCGAAAGAAAGCTCCCGATTACCAAGTTGGAGAGGAAGTCTGGTTGGCATCAAAACATGTGTCCACAAAAGGTACCCGGACCTTTCGTCCAAAATATCTAGGACCCTATACCATCGAATCAGTGATAAATCCGGTGGCTGTCAAGTTAGCCTTACCACCAAGCATGCAAATTCATCCGGTGTTCCATGTGTCACTTGTAAAATCTGTACAACCAGGAACCAAAACCTGTGCTAGTTGATGGAGAGCCTGAATTTGAAGTTAAAAACATCCTGGATTCAAAACGTACCAGATCTAAGCTATACTATTTAGTGGACTTTAAAGGGTACGGGCCTCAAGACAGAACTTGGGAACCAAGTGAACATATTCACGCACCACATCTGATTAAGAGGTTTCACCTGGATAACCCCACCAAACCCAGACCGGACAGGAAGGATACCATGAGAGAGGCCTGGGGGAGGGGAGGGGGTTATGACCACTGTGAGGGGGCACAAGTTGTGCTACAAGCAGGCTCCCACCAGAATACTGAGGGCCTTAAAACCACTGCAAAAGGGCTCCAAGAACCAGTTCTGGTGCCTTTGGCACCAAGCTCATATGTAGGAAGGAAGAGCTGTTCAAAGTAGGTCCCATTTATGTACATGGGCCTTTAAATCCAACATGGAAGCACCCACACAGTCTAGTGCTAAGAACCATGCCATGCAGGCTAGCGCTTTGGGTGTGGCAGGCCTGGAATTACTTTCCCTGGTTCTACTTTACCTGGGCTATATAAACCACACCCTGACTGCAGAACACGCTTTGAGTTATTCTGCAACCCGCAGCGTGACGCTCACCGTGTCCAGCTCCTGGTCTTTAGCACCTTCCTGTAATCCAGCAAGATCAAGAACAAGATTATTCTGTTTTACCTGAGAAAACATCATCCAGCACTCAGCATCTCAACTGGGCTGCAATCTGTGGAAACTGAGAAGAAGAAGAAACATCACTCACCTGTGAGTACTAGCTTAAGGACTTCCGGCGATCGCTACCACAGCTGCTGTTCGGACATTGCGACCTGCAATAACGAGAAAGTGAAAAACAATATTAGAATGCGCACTTCCAAAACATCGAATCCATCAGTCTTACCTGAATTCCATCATGCTACGCCACGCTTCCATCCGGAGCACCACAGCAACATATGCAAAGGAAAAGAAACATATTCAAGTTCCCTTTCAGTATTAAACAACCGCACAGCACTGTACTTACCTTAACGGATTCCGGGGGCCTGTTTTCCATCGCGCTCTCATCCACCCGCAGCACCACAGCGGCCTGTGAGGAGAAGAAGAAAACACAGGTTAACTTTAAAAGACAATAAAGGTGCTGCGCTTCGCGCTTTCTCTTACCTAGAAAACGTGCCTCTCCATCCGGCACGCCAGCATCAAGACCTTCGCACCTGAAAAGAAGGAGATAAAGACATTAACGAATTCCCACCATAAACAGAACACAGACTTACAATTAACAAACCTACCTGCCTACCAGCAGATTCGGGGTCACAGCAGGCCTGGGCCCAAGGAAGGCGAACTGCACCAGTGAAGCAACTCGGGCAGCTCGCTAACAAACGTCAAGCGCACCCGGAACAAGAAACGCAGGACGGATAGCTCACCCTACAAATAACTAAGATTCATTATTAAACACTGGGCAACTATGCATCCAGGGTTCCAGATCTCAGAGCCTTCCAGACGCCCCCGGGGATATCAGGTGAGCGTAACACCAGCCTTCGTGCGTAGGTGTGACCATCTTGCCCATCCAACTTCCCTCTACCACGTGACTGGACACCATGAAATCGAGATTTTCGTGTATTTGATTTTATTCTCCAATAGTCCTCTGACGTCTTTTGTTTTTGCTTGATCTTTCTGAACAGGAGCCTCTGTTCCTTCATGTTAATTGTATCCAATGTCAGCCAATTCCAGTTTGATAAGACCTTGGCTTTTTAAGCTCTGTCAACTCCTTAGCTGAGCTTTTATTCGGTTTAATTCAATTGCCTTTTCTTAACTGCAACACTGAAATTAGGCCTTCTTGCTTTGTTCAGTACTGCTTACATGCATAGTGGAAACATCCATCCTTTACTTGTCCATATGTATCTATATATGTATATGTTGGCGCTTGCCGCAGTCTAACTATTCAAAGACATGTGGCTAGCTTCATGATTGTTTTGCTGCTTGCGTTTCATTGCATCTGTACACGTTTAAACAAAGTATCTTTATCAGGTCTGTGGCATAAGCTTCTTCACCTTGATCCCAAGATGTCACTTATCCTTGATACTTTTGGGGGGGCATGGCTTGATGGCTACGTGAGAGGACGTTCCTTGGAGGAGCTCCTGATGATCCGATCCTGATCCTGGGAAGAAGTGATGGTTTTTGGCAGACTTTCGAGCCCACGGTGTAACCAAAGGTGTATGAAAGTGGGGGGCACATGGTGAGTGCCCTCCCCACCAGCGAGACTACATATACACGGAACTGGACTCTGAAGAAGGTGGCGGTCGCGCAAAGGAAGGGGAGCACCCAAGATGGCCGTCTATGGACAAAGGGCCATAAATGGTCCGATGAGCTGAGGAAGTTGGTCGGAACGTGGGCAAGCCCAACCAGACAGACATAAGGGCGAGCCCACACTGAAGAGGCCCTGGATCGTGGTGGGCTAGCAGTGTGAACCCGGGTCCAGCGGAACCTCGATGTGAAGAGGCCGGCGAGCGAAACCCGCGAGGATACAGCTGGGTGCGTGGGCCCAACCGACGCCGCAGGATGTCCTCCAAGGTGGTGCGACCCCGGATCAAACAGCCCACGATGGAGACCTACGTTAGGTCGCACTCGGGCGCGGAAGAGGGCAAGAGCAAAGAAACCCCCGCGGCGGCAACAGACCCACCGGGTACTATCCAGGAGGTGCTGGCAGCAATTGCCAACTTGAAGGTGGCCTGGGAGACGAAGCTGGGCCTGGCCATGAAAGAGCTGAAAAAGGGCCTAAACCTTAAGATAGGAGCGGTCCGAGAAGAGGTGAACCTGTTGCGCCAGGATGTGCGAACGATCCCGGAGCGCACTGGGGAACTAGAGAAGGAGTTGGCCCCGACCACGGAAGCGTGCAACACACACGCCAAGGAGCTTCATGCCCTCGTGCAACGAGTGGGCAATTTGGAGGACAGGACAGAGCAGGCAGAGGGGCGCGCCAGGCGCAACAACATTCGCATAGTGGGGGTACCGGAGGGAATGGAAGGATTGAACCCCACGGATTTCGTTGAAACCATGCTTTTGCAGGAGATTACAGGCGGGGAGCTGACCCAGGGGTTCGCGGTCGAAAGGGCGCACAGGGCCCTGACCAGGAGACCGGCCCCAGGAGTCCCCCCGCAGCCGTTGATCGCGAAGATCTTGAACTATCGTGACCGCGAGAAGATTCTCGAATTTTTCCGGAAAGGAGGCACGATAGAAAGGGGGTCAGCGAATATAACGGCGTATCCGGATTATACGCTGCTCGTACAACGGAGTCCAATGAACTTTGGAACGGTGAAGAGGAGGCTTAGAGAAGCAGGCCACCGCTACATGTTGCTTTACCCCGCCAGGTTAAAGGTGTTTTATAAGAACAAATCCCTCTTCTTTGAGACGCCGAGCGAAGCGATGGAATGGTTGGATATGCAAGGTCGACCTCAGGAATTGGATGCCCAGACAGAAGCGGCTGGAGATAAGTAGCACGTGGCAGAGGCACCCGTGAGGCCTTAGCTATGACATTGGGACTGGAATATAGTTTGATATTGTGCTTGTGAGGAGGAAGTCACGGCATCTGCCGGTGGGTCCCGTTGAATTCACTTCTCCTAAATAGATGACTGGGAGCTCCTGGGGAGCAACCTCTGCACCCGATAGTAGTATATTTAGTTAGGTCACTGTTAGATTGGTGACACCCCGCGGGGTCCTTGTTCTTGGTCACGAGACGGGTCCAGACGTGGGTAGGCCTGAGATCCAGGGATGGAGCTGGGCTATTGTTGGGGGTTGGTGGGGAGGGAGGACGGGGGGGAGTTATGTGCAGTGGTGTGAGGTTGGGGAAGCGGGAGGGGGGCACTGTTCGTGAATAGAAGGGAAAGAGCCAGGAAACAACCCTACGTGGGGAACATTATGGGAAGGGGCGGGATGGAGATAGACCGACCGGATGGCATCGGGTAATCTCAGAATTAGAATTATGACCTGGAATGTACGGGGCCTCAACAGCTACCTAAACGTAACAAAGTGATGTTGTATTTAAAGAGGATGCACGTAGATATAGCCCTGCTGCAAGAGACCCACCTCACTAGGGAAAGGCTGGAGGTGGTCAGGAGGAAATGGAAGGGCACTGTTGTGGGGGCGGCGTACTCGGCGTATGCCAGAGGGGTTGTCACCTGGGTGGCGCCCCACGTGCCATTTCGGGTGCTTGATTCTACGGTGGACCCGGAGGGTAGAATGGTGGTGGTAACGGGTCTCTTGGAAAACAGAGAAGTGCACATCATACATTTGTATGCCCCCAATAACGATACAGCGGCTTACTTTAGGACCCTCTACGGTAAACTTGGCCCCCTGGCAGGGGCTACGGTAGTGTGGGGGGGGACTTTAACTGTACCGTAGACCCCAGAATGGACAGGTCCAAGGACAGGGCAGGAAAAACGGCACCGGCGGCTAAAGCGCTGAGTACCTTACTGAAAGACCTAGGCCTAGAGGATGCGTGGAGAAGGCTACATCCCACGGATAGACAGTACTCATACTACACAGCGCCACATGATTTGTACACAAAGTTAGACTACGTGTTTGTAACAGCCGAGATAGTGAGAGATACAGAAGGAGCGGAATACAAGGCCCGAGTGCTGTCGGACCACTCGCCCTTGGTGGTAGACTGGAGACACCAGCCCCGACGACCGCGGATCCCTACATGGAGACTTAGGACCGAGGCTCTGCAGGATGAGGGGTTTCGGGAGTGCCTGAGGGATGCCATTGAAGAATACTTTGATACAAATACGGGAAGCGTAGGCTCTGTGGGCACACTGTGGGAAGCGTTTAAGGTGGTGGTGCTTGGGGTAGCCATTTCCCAAGCTAAGGGGCTACAGGGGGGGGGGGCGAAAGGGAGCTCCGGGAGGCGGAAAGGGAGCTAGAGGAGCTCACGCGTTGCGAGAGCACCGCTTATGATAACAGAACCAAAGTAGAGGATCTACAGTTGTCCTGCAGCGCACTCTGGCATAGACTGTGCAGACTCAGCTACAGGAAATATACGGAGAGGATACATGCAGGGGGTGACAAGCCGGGCAGACTGCTGGCTTGGCTGTATAAGAGTGAGACCCCCCCCGCTCGGTGATTAGTGAGATTCAGGGCGAGGGAGGTTGCATATGCAACACCCAGAAAGAGGTAAATGAGGAATTCCTTAAGTTTTACAGACACTTGTATGAGGACACGGGGGAGGATATGGGTCAAGACATACTGGACACATTGGGGGACATTGAGTTGCCCACCTTAGATGATCTAGAACGTTCTGAGTTAGACGCACCCGTCACCTCGGACAAGCTGGAGGTAGTGATTCGGAACTTGCCCACTTGCAGGGCGCCGGGTTCAGATGGGCTGCCCAGCGAGTTCTACAAAACATACCAGCAAGAGTTGCTTCTGCCACTGCTTGCTACTTTCAACAAGGCCTATGAGCAGGGAGAACTCCCGTTGTCCCTCCGTGAGGCTGTAATCATCCCACTCCTGAAACCAGGCAAACCGGCCTTGGAGCGCGGGTCTTACAGACCGTTGTCCATGCTTAACCAGGACAGCAAAATACTCACGGCGGTGCTGGCTAATAGACTGAAGAGGGTGATTAAGAAACTGATACACACAGATCAGACGGGATATGTTCCAGGTAGGAACATCACCGATAACCACAGGAGGCTACACCATGTCATAGACCAAACTGAGGAAGACACGGGCGAGCTGGCTATAGTGTCGTTAGACGCGGTCAAGGCCTTCCACTCGGTACGATGGCCCTGGCTGAAAGTGGTCTTGAAGGGGTACGGAATGGGACCTGGATACCTCAGATGGGTCCAGTTGTTTTATAGCACCCCGATGGCGAGGGTCAAGACAGGGTCCATAGTCTCAGATTCTTGGCAACTAGGCAGGGGGACCGGACAGGGATGCCCCTGGTCACCCATGCTATATATACTGGCATTGGAGCCGCTGGCAATATGCCTGCGACAACAATATGGGGAGGTGGGCATAAACACTGCCAGTGGAGAGCATCTGATATCATATGCGGATGATATGCTCCTTTATTTGCGCTACCCAGAGGAAAACCTACAGTACGTGCTAGAGGTAATAGAACGGTACGCCATCCTCTCGGGAATATCGGTGAACCCTGGAAAGTCCAGTCTGTTCCCCTTGGGCAGATATAGGAATGTCCCGGTGCAGAGGCTGCCTGTCCTGCCAATACCATGGCAGCCCATGACATTTAGGTATTTGGGAATAAATATTTACCACAAGGTCGAGGCAGAACACAAGCACAACACGGAAACAGCGATTGAGGGGATCAAGAACAGCATGGTATTCTGGTCGAGATTGCCCCTGACCATGTTGGGGAGGGCAGCCTTGCTCAAGATGGTGGTCCTGCCTAGACTTTTGCACTTCTTCGTAAACGTCCCGTTTCTGATACCCAGGAGCCTATTTGCGAAACTTCACAGCGTGTGTAGGGGTTTCGTGTGGGGCAGCTCTAGGAATAGGGTGGCTCTGTGGAAGCTCCAGAACCTGTGTGACAGGGGGGGGGGGATAGGCCTGCCTAATTTCGAACTCTATTACCTGGCGGGGCAGCTGCAGTACGTGGCCAGGTGGCTCTCGGCTGAAGACTTGGCGGAAGCCAGGCTCCTGCGTGGAGATACAGCCCCATACTTTCTGATGGAAGTGGTGTGGTTGGGCAGAGACAAACTGGTGGGCAAGGGGCGGCTACTGAGGCTGGGCTGGGAGTTCTGGCACAGGACATGGAAGATTGGGGGGGGACTCGGAGCCGTACTCCCAGCAGGTCCCTTTGGCGGCGCTGTGGGGGAGCGACCCCCAACTACTTGAATCGGTCCGCAGATACTGGGAACAGGTAGACCTAGCCACCCTCGGGGACATATGGCAGGAATCGGAGGCAGTGGACTTTCAGAGGTTGCAGGAAGAGATGGGAGTACATGGTGGCCAATATATAACCTACTCTAGGCTTGTGAAAAAGACTAGAGAAAGATGGCCTGAGACAGTGCTAGCGGAAGACCCAGACACCTCCCTGGAAACCATGTATGATGTATCGGAGGGCGGGCACGAAATATAGAGGATATATGAGCTTCTGCGAGTAAGGGCAGGGAAGGAGTTGCTCCAATTGAGACAAGATTGGGAGGAGGAGGTGGGAGGAACCATGACGGATGGGCAGTGGGAACGGGCTCAGAGGTACCACAAAAAGGTGTCCCGGAACGCGAGATTCCAACAGCTTCAACTGTATGTTACCCACAGGGCTTATTTAACCCCCGGGAACATTGCAAAGTTTGGGGAATCAGCTATGCAGCAATGCCCCAGGTGTGGGGAGGTGAATGCGGGATTGCTACACATGTTCTGGGCTTGCCTGGAGGTGCATAGATTTTGGGACGAGGTCAAGACGAAACTGGACGGCGGGGGGGGGTGGTGCTGGATGTGGAATCGGCCTGGTCATGCATGCTTGGGCTTTTCCCTAGACCACGGCATTTGAAACACATAAGCAAGATAAAGGACCTGGCTTATGTCTTGGCCAAACGTAGGATTGTCATGGGCTGGAAGGCAGCCCACAGACCTAGGGTGGAGTTATGGTGGACAGACCTCTTGAGGTGGGCGGAAGCTGAATCCGTAGTCTGGTTTGAAGCGGTCACTAGGGGGGGCGACGAGGAAGTAGGGCCCTTGCTGGCCTGGCGGCAATTGGTGGCCTCGTTGGCAAACCCTCACCAGGGTGACAACGAAACAGAGGACCCGGATGATGGCTGCCTAAGTATTGTGCCACCCAATGATGTTCCCGTAAACGACATGTGAGAACCGGCTCTAGTTTAAGGGGTGAGGGGGGAGTTGGGGAGTTTGAAAATGTGTTGGAATATGATGCTTTCTATGTTTTGAAACAGTTGTAGTGTGTTTGTTTGATTTTATAAAATAAAATAAAAATATTTTAAAAAAAAGAAAATCCTTGATACTTTCTTGTTGGTTTATAAATCGTCTGCATCCTCTGGTCTATTTATCTCTTCTATGGGTGTCAACTCAATTTTGTACGACGTCACCATTCATCTTTGCCTTTTAGTTTCTCTGCTTCTTCAGGAATCTCGTTCAAATGGCCATCATATTGTATTGTATGCAGGTATGGTTTCCTTAATGGGTACTTTACCTCCCATATTCTCTTAAGTATAGGTATTCTTATGGGTACTGCACAGATTCCACGCTCTTCTCTTTGTTGGTTGAACCGTTCTGTGTACGTCACATACTTTGGTTCATACTTTTTGGGAAATGTAGGCGGGGCAGTTGGAGTGGGGGCACTTGGCCCCTCCTGCACACTTCAGTAAATGGGAGCCTTAAGGATACTGACATTCTGTATTATTGAATGGACTGGAACTAGAAGCCAAGTTAACAACCAAAGCTAACAGAAGTAAGTGAACCTATCAAGAAACCCAGAGAATGTAATTTATCAGAGTTGATTTTTTTGGGTCTTATAACCAAGGGACATCATGTTTATGTCTCCTTAAGAAGTGATACTAACTTCTTCTCATCACCTATTGAGACTGTAACATAATAGGTAAGACTGTATTTTGAAATAGACCTTTGAATTAATTTCAGGTCACTAATAGAAATACATTCTAACACAATAACAACATCTAACAAGCTGTTTTTGGGTTATGACAATACAGGCAACAACTACATCCGCAGGATTCTGCTACATACTTTAGAAATAGAACTCGAACCGGTTATTGAACTTGAATTTAACTTCTAATATTGGCATATGTGTCACCTAACCCAATACAGTGTGTTCTGAAGTTTCTACAATTAAGAAAATATATTTAAAGGAACTAAACATGTTGGGTCACAAATACTACCTTATTTTAAAGGCTGTATCATTATGACTCATTAAAGAGACAGCGTCTTTCAGAACAATAAGTGTAAAGACTACCAATATAGTTGCAGCTACTGTATTTCCGCTGTTGAGTTCTCTGTAATAATCATTGTTTTAATCCAATCAATTAAAATATGTTTTGTTTTATTAGGCACTGACCACACGTTGGTGCAAGTAGGTAATCACATATATTTCTTAACTGAAAAAGTTATAAATATAAGCGCAAATAAATTGTGTATTACTTTTTGTTTAAATAAGAGTGCATTGTATTTTTTTCCTCTCTCTAATTTTGATAGTGTTGTTTCCTTTATCAATTTATGACAACACAGGACCTTTTTAATGTTAATGTATGATGTGTACCTGGTGTGCTCTCCTGCCAGGTTTTTTCTCTTCATTATTGTATATTAGCACATTCTTTGGATATTCCTGTTGTATTCTTATCAGGACTTCCTCATGTGATGTTCTTTACACACTGTCCAACTTGTCATTGCATGGTACGTTCTCTTGCCAGGGCTTTCTTGTATGAATACACTTACAACTTGAATCTGCCTAGTATACCCACCTGCCAGGGCTTTTCTCATATGAACACACACTTGCAACTTGAAGCTGCCTGTTGTACTCTACTTCTGAAGCTTTTCTCATAGGTACACTGCGCACGCTTGCAAACTTGACAGTCGCTTATATTTGTTGCATTCTGTCTCTTTAAGAAATGTTGAATCTCTCCTTTTCTATATACTTCACTTACTTTTATATGCCTTTGGTAGGATTGCCGAAATGGCCTGGTGCACCCAGATTCCTTTGGGTGGACTCACCGGCTCTCTGTGGTGTCATTTGGTTCTCCTGTGGAAAGCCTGCAGTGGCTCTTCGGCATCCCAATCTCTCTGTACGGGTTTGCCGCCTCTGTGCCGATCATTGTTCCCACATGCCTGCTCTGGGCTTTTACATGCTCAAGAGGCGTGTAGGCTGCCTTTCTGTATCTGCGAACGCTCTGTAGCCTCCCTTCTTCTGGCATCCTTGCAGTGTACCATCTCGTGCAGTCTACTCTTCACGGCTTCTTCTGCGAGCCGGGTAGCTCCACGGACCTCAAACCAGCCCAGCAGTCCCTTGGTCGATACCAAGAGGAAAATACTTCTCCAACAGCATTCCTCTCTGGTCAGCTGGTCCACCAGTTTAAATCTCATGGCATCATTTCATTTTCACTTCAGATTACCCCCTTTATTTGCGCTGCCCCACCCCTGCACCATACATGCTTTATGAACCAGCCCAGCAGTCCCTCGGTCGATACCGAGAGAACAAGACTTCTCCAACCAGCATCCCTCTCTGGTCAGCTGGTCCACCAGTTTAAATCTCACAGCATCATTTAATTTTGACTTCGGATTATCCGCTTTATTTGCGCTGCCCCACCCCTGCACCGTACATGCTTTACTTGGAAAATGTAGGCTCTGCAGCGAACACGGCAAGTTCCTATGACAGCCCCCCCATCCATACGAAAACAAGATGGATAATGCTCCCATAATTATGATTTTTCTCAGCCTTCTTCTTCTGCCTTCTACCACTTGTATACCCGGCTAAACTCTAATTTAAAAAAAGAAACATATTTTATGTGCAGATTATGAAGCTTTGTCCCATGAGCATAATGGACTCCCCTATAAGGACACAAGAGTGAAACAAAGTAACATATGAAATCTCGTGAGAAAAAGGTTTTTAAAAAATTATCACATTTCAACCACCACCACAAGCGCTGAGAGGAGACGTGGCTACACATAAGGCAAATAAATATATTGCAGACATCGGTTTAAGAAAATTGTGAGAGGCACGCTTTTTTTAAATTACAGATATAGGGTGTATTATATCAAAAAGAAACATTTAATTTGCAAAGAATACATTTTAATTTCCTGCTATATTTCTATTGAACTACTGAAAATTACAAGAATGGATGCTCCTAAATATATTTTATCAAACAGGGTAAAAAACAACTAAGCCATAATGGCTATAGATACTCGGTGGAAAAAGCCATAGAAAATAAAATATGGTGGAAAACTACTGCCGAGGAAGAGCATGCACCACAAATGCAATAATTTTATTTGTGCGGCATCATAACCATGAACCGAATATCAGTGGCATCGAAATTAAAGAATAAATAAATGAAATGAAATGTAAAGCAACATCAGACCAAGGTACATCAGGACAAGTAGTAAGATAAGTACTCGCGGAAATACCGGAACACCTGGCAGGCATGATGCCAAGTTCAAGTTTATTAAAAAGAATACTACTTTATAAAAAAAATCCACTTCTGAAAACCGGCCAAAAATAGACAAAATTGTTTCCGATGTTAAAATTCCACCGAATTTGTAGTAACAAACAAGGGTGAAAAATCTTTGATCTATGACAGTACTGATAAAGAAAATAGTTTCATATTTTCAACTGATGAAAACTTGCAAAACTTGTGTGAATTGGATGATCGATGGGGCATTCAAAAGCTGCCCAAATCCATTCTAGAAGCATTACAGCATACATGGCATGTTCTATCCTTTAATGTACATACTGATGTGTAACAGAATTGAAAACATATTGTGAGGTTTTTGCAATGATAAAAAGAGAAAATGCCAACACAACCAATGAATTAAATAAGTTATGGAATGGATTTTGAACTATCCGCCACAAAGACACTGGAAGGAGATCTTCCCAGAGATTCACATACAAGGATGTTTTTTCCAACTTAGTCAAAGTCTATGGAAATCATTCAAAAACATCGAATTCAAACAAAATATGTTAATGACAATGTATTTCAGTTTCAAATTAAGAAAACATGTCCACTCGCCAATGTACCTAAAAACAAAGTAATTTACAGTTACGTAACAATAGTATCTGGCACCTATTTTAAATAAAATGAAGATTAATTAGTCAACTACCTAAACTATTTTGAACCTGGACAGGGAGCCAAACAAGGTATGGCCGACATCAACCGAAAATAGTAATATATATCTGGAACTGTTATGATGCGCTAATTGATAGATCACCCAGAACAAATAATTAATTGGAAGGATGGCATCATAGCCTAACGGTGGCAATTGGGGGAGCCTAACCAACACTATAGAACATTTTGAAAGCATTGTAAATAGAACCAGGACTACAGGAGTGCAAAATGCAACAGATTAGCTGCACAAATGTTCAAAACATATCAAATGTGCCAAAAAGAAAACAAAATTAAGAGAAATTGCACAAAAATTCAATGTATTGAATTTCTCAAACTACATTGCAAGCATTGCCGTTAACATTGCTTTTGTGATTCAGTAAGAGTTAACAAAAAAAAAAGACATTTATATGATTACTGGACTTCTTACACTGCACAAACTATTTTGTTTTTATTTAAATATTGTACCTTTTCACCCCAATAAAAGGTAGGATCTGTACATTCACGCATTACACCCAATATATATTAAAGCAGGCTGTTTGGAATAAGGGTCAGCGTTTAGATGCCACAGACAGTGACTAACGTTGGAATAAACAAAACTGAGCTTTTAAGACAGAATAATGATTGTACGCCTTGGATATCAGCAAATGCAACCGTCTGCCAGTACAAATGTTTTTTTTTTTATTTCACCCATCTTGACTTGCAAAGGTAAGGAGAAAGCAGTGTGCAAGGCATTCTGGGGAATAGTTTTTAAAATTAAATTAGTTTTGCTGATTGCCTTAATCCCCATATTCAGGTTATATTTTACATTCTGAAATACAATCATAGGGCTTACAGAACGCGAAAGCCGTATGCTGCAAAGTTTGGCAGCAAGGTCAAACACTGAGCTCCAAAGCCAACAGTTTGAACTGAGAGCGAAAGGACCACATTATGACAAATTATAGTGCACCTTTGTGCTTGCCAGACTTTATACCTAATGCAGAAGTACAATTAACTGTGTCCTATAATTGTACACTGGAACTTAGGAAATCAGTTCTTACAAGAAGCACTGTGCATTGGACACTCCTAGTCAACGGGCATGCACAAAATAAAAATACATGAAGCAATATTTACTACAGTTTAAGGGAAATTTCCATTTCTGTAAACTAAAATGATGAAGCTTTGTCCTGGCCTGTAGCGGTTTGTCCATGTCGAATTTTAGACATTTTGAAAAGATAAGCGCTTTCGCTATTGGGTTGAAAAGAGGCACGTTGCGTGGGTGTAGTTTGTTTTCAGTCGTGGAAAGCTTTCAGAGAGGCTTGATCATGACCTGATAAGTGTGACATACTTAAATACAATCTCACTGTACGAAGGAGCCAGCAGGTACAATAACAGACCCAGGGCAGCCCAGGTCGAAACATAGAGCTTCCTGTACATATGTATTGTCACACTGGAGCCACCTATATACTGTATTGTCACCACTCCCTCCCAATTTAAACCGTTACAATTAACTGCCTTCACTCTACTTTAACACTGACACACTAAGTAGCATCAAATGCCTTTACCACTGGGCAGCACCGAGTGTTTTCACCACAGAACACCATCACATTCACATGCCTTTAACACAAAGCAGCACTGACAGGAGCATAGCACCTTTAGCAGCAGCATAAACATATCTTTTGCTGAGTAGCATCACAGAGCAGCATTCATGATTTATACATTAGGCTGCAAATTTGGTAACTCGGTCCTGACTTTTTCCCGCAGCAGATAACCACTTTAGAACCAGTCCTGCCCGATTCTCCTAAACTGTAGTCAGACCTCCTCCATTTGTGGAGCCCTCCTACTGAGTAGCACCCCAAAGAAATGTACCCGGCCCGGGCTATCTTAAAATACATAGACAAGCACAGACTGTCTCAGACTTGCGACCAGAAACCCAGTGCCCACTAGCGAGCATCAGTGGAGCTGCACCATAAACGCCTTATGCACAGACGAGCAACATGGACAGCCAGGTCCCTACTACCCAATGGGTCCACATTATGAGAAATCGGGTTAAATAGAATACTTGGGGCTAGGCTTGATAGAATATGGAGGGTGGAGATAGGAAGATAAAGGTAAAAGGGGAATGGAAATTTGGAGCAGGTCGACGCTTCAATTAGTAAAATGAAAGACTGCACAAAGATACTATTTCCGAAAACTTCACATCAACCAGGATACCTAGGACTTGCATTCGCCACCAGGACAGGACCTTTCCATGCACCTGGTCTTTTCAGGGAAGCTCTTCCATGTCCACACTACTTTAAGCGTGTTGTTCTGGCATTCATTTAAATTGGCAATCCTGCATGCGCACATTTATGTAAACACAAACAGGTCGGTTTAGGATTCAGTGTTCCCCTCTGCCATGGTGCACTTTTGTAAGAACTAGGACCACTATAAAGGCCGGCCCTCCACCGCTGTCTAGCCCACACTGAGTCAGGTGTTGCAAGCAATGACCCACGCAGACCACGACATGACTCCCTTCCACACCTGCTCCGGATAAAGCATTGAGTTGAAGTCAACTCATGCTCCCACCACCATGTGCCAGGGATGGGAGGGATGCTGCTTCCTGCAACAGGTGTTTGAGAAAACCGGATCTTCATTCAAAAGACACTCATTTTGCCTGATTAAAAATGTGATATTTCCTCCATATTTGTGTTTGTCTGTGCTCAAACATCCCCCTGTGGTTTGAGTTGCATGTGCGGTTAGTCATGCTGACACAATGATTGCAAAGCTGTAACGCACACTGACTGAGTGGCTGTGCTCTGGCCCTTTCTCAACTAACAGAGATAGTAACAATTAATTAAAAATACTTCACTTGACTGTTCTCGTTCAGAGTGACTGTCTCTTCTCCGACTCCCAAAACCCGCTGGCCCATTCAATTTTATGTTATTACTGTGTGTAACCCACGTGCACACATGCTTTCTCCAGAGCAGTGGTCGAAGTGGGCGGGAGCGGTGCTCCTATACTTATTTTAATTAAGTTTTACCGTTCCTATACTTTTATTTTAAAAAGAAACCGTTCCGGAATGGTTTCGTTTTAAAATAAAAGTGTAGGAAGAAGTTGAAACTTGCACTTTCAGTGCACTGCACAGGACGTTTCCTTATAGAACAGGCACATGTTTTTGGGGTTTTTTGTTGTGCATCGGAGGGGGCGCAGTGCAGGCCAGTAGGGAACATAGTTCCACTACTTCTTTTTGTACACTTCGACCACTGCTCCAGAGACTCTTCATTGCAGTTCACGGCTGGGCCAGACAGCTCGAATAGGCCCCTCATCTTTGTCGGGTGTGCACTTTGGTTGTGGTCTGCCCCATCAACACTTACTTTCTAATATCTGCACATTGTGCTGGGTTTGGCACCCAGCAACAAACCAATGCGCATGACGGCCCATGCGTCTTGAGCATGAATGGCTGCCACTGCCAGCCTGCTACAGATCAACAGACCCCCTGACCCTTCCCTGAAAGGGAGAGGCTCAAGAGTCATCCCTGGGTCAGCCCCACCCTGCCCCAGACCCAAGGCAGGCAAAAGAAAAATCGATGTAGAGCCCACCCCCACGACAGGAATGGTTGGTGTTCTCAAAGAAAACGTGAAGCTGCCTGCCTGGCGCTAAACCTGTGGATGGCTGGGGCACTGGCAGCCCCACTCATGCTATTGGTGCACCATCAAAGCAAGGTTAACACTTACTAACTTTTCTTTGTGATGTTCTCCGACTGACACTGTGTGCATTCTAATCATAAATACATCCATTTGCCACTGGCGACAGGCTGCGTAAGACAACGTAACAAGTACAACTTCAGTTACAAAAATCCAGCCCAGTTCCATGGATATTAATGTGGCTCATAAAACCGGCCCCAGAGTAGCTTATAAAATCGGCCCCAGGGCCATCCAAAGTCCATTTTGATTCTGCCGGTGGCAGAATGGCAGATAGGCCAGTCCACCACAGGTAATATTAGTATATTTAATAAAACATGTTCTGCCATGCATACAGATAAGGAATTGTATACATTATTACAAACAAATCCTTATCATGACATCATCAAGGAAGTTTACAGTTGAATGCAGCACCCTACCAAGTTTAAAGTTGCCCATAAACGCATACAATACTGTGTTGCAAAGTAAAAAACAAGAGTTGCATAGACCTTGAGGGGAATCTCTATAATAGACAGAGTAGAGTGTAAAGGAATTAGAACAGAGTTTCAGAATTGGCGAAGATTGTAGAAGTATAAACTTCTGCTGAATGATTTGTGGTCAATGCTGCGGCCCATTGTCAGCAAGGATTCCCAAGATCGTTGGCGATTAATAAACGCAGGCTTGAACTTCCAAGCTAATCCCATTTCAGAGGATAAATGGAAAGGGCACTTCCAGGAGGTCTATGCAAATATTAATGACTCAGTTGGAAATCTAGATATTCGGGGGGTGGGGGGATTGCCTGGAAGCTTGAAATATACTTTGATGTCCTGTGCGGCCTCATTTCACATAACAGCAATTCTAGGGCAACGGGGCCAAATGGCCTCTCTACCGAGTGTCTTGAAGATGAACATGTCTTTTTGGAGAAAAGTTCTGTTAATAGTTTTCCCAAATAGACTTGGTTAACAAGAGGTTTCCTGATTCTTGGTTAATCTCAACAATAGTACCCATTTATAAAAAGGAATTGAGAGTTAATCTATCCAATTACAGGTTGACCGCTCTCTTGGACGTCCCCTTAAAGCTGTTTCACTATTGTTGCAGGATTTGACAGCAGAAGAAAGCGTGGAGACATTTTTTAGACCGGTTTCCGAAAGGGGACCGGAACGTATACAAATGGTTTTGTCCTCAACCTTCTTTATAAAAAAAAAAAGACGGACAGTGGGGAGGTATAAGCCAATATATATTGCCTTTGTTGACTTCTCCATGGCATTTAACAGCATAGATAGAAAAAGGTTGTGGTGTAAACTCCAAAATTGGGGCTGTCCAACATAGTTTTTAAATAGGATTGTTGCACTAAAATCTGGTACTGTTGATCGAGTGAGATTGAACAGACAGGGGTCTCTTTCTGCACCTAGCCAAACTAAGCGTGGCCTAAAAACAAGGATGTGTTTTAGCGCCAAGGCTTGTTAATGTATTTATTTCCAATATTGCTTGTGCGTTTAATGAAACCCATAGTTTTCCGCCAAATTATGCAGACCTGATAGACTACACTTCCATTGGTCTGCAACGTCAACTTGCTGGTTTGGAAGCATAAACCAAACAAAAAAACCTTACCATTAATATAGATAAAACAAATGTGTTTTATTTTCCATCAGGAAAGAAACCTTGCTATAATAACTTTAAATGGTTTTTGGGAATGAAAGACTGAGAAGATCTCTGCAATTTGACCTATTTTGGTTTTTATTTATTTATTTGAAGGGGCTAGTCATGCAGAATTGTATAACCACTAAAAGTAAAAAATGTCTATGCTGGCAGTCCAAGCTATGCAGATCAATTAGAAATTTTGATATGTTTCAATTATACCTGTGATTGTGTTCTACAAAAAGCAAATGGTTCCGGTCAGAACCTTTTCTTCTTACTTTGTTACCAAACTGGACTAAACTTGGGCTTTTTGGCATACAGTTTTAAGTCTCCCTAGGGGAGTCTCTGCTGCCGTTTTTATAAACGAACTAAGCCAACTGCATGTGTTGTGGAATAACCTGGTTTTGCTGTCCAAGATCAACCTTTTTCCCACCAAAGTGATCCTTGGGGTAAAGGGAAGGGTTGAGTGCGAATTCCGAATCTGTGGATATTGTAAAGAAAAGGGCTGCAATTAGTCAATCTACCACTTTTTATTGGACTGTGAATCCCTTAAAGACAGACGAATGCATCATTTTGATCACCTTTCACAGGATTTTAAAATTGTGCCAAGTAGCCTGATATGGCAATATATTATGGCGTCTAGATCAAACAGCTGCTGCTTTGCAGCTGCAGCACTGTGTTTTTAAAGGAATTGTTCCTGTGGGGTAATCCATGGCTGAATGTTTTATGATTCATTTTAAAATGCTTAAATTGTTGTATATGTGTTTTAAGTGTTTGTAGATAAAAATGTTGATTAATGAAATATGTTGGTTTTAACGTGAGCTATGTATATATATTTTCTTTTTAGTTTTATTAATTTGTACTGTGAAAAAAAAGTTCTTGTGTGAACAATTTCACTTAATAGAAAATAAAAATAATTCACCCCTGTAACACAAAGGCTAGTCCTTACTTTCTTGGAACTGTCATGGAAATACATGTGTTCACAGAAAGTGACATTTTCCTTCTCTTCCTAGTTATGATGTGGTTTCTCTGCAGGAAACTTGCCTTCAGTCCCCTCTCATGCTTGATGGTTTCACTATATTATTTAGGGTATGGTCATTGCGGACGACTGACAGGTGCTTGATCACAGCAGTCATAACTTCTTTAGGGGTAAAGTTAACAGGTCTTCAAAAGAAAATCTGATTGTATGTTAGCAACTCAATTACAATGGGACCAAGGGCAGGGGTCAAGTACAGTACTCTTAATTAATCTGTATTGTAACCCACTAGGCTGCAGGCGCCATCTACAAACATCTCAAGAACAATAATAATATGGTCCTCAACATTATGTTCAAATTGAATAAGCATTTGAACAACATACATATATTAAAAAATCATTATCAGATATGCTTGTGATTTTTAATATTAGAAATCTCTTTCACAATGTCCTCTCTTTATTCAGATCTACCAAAGAGGTCTTGATGGTCTGGTGGCAAGTTTCACGGTTATGTGTTTGATAAAGTAATCATGAATGAAAAGATTAATTTAGGGCTTCCATTAGTCTCCTACATAAAAATCAGTTTTGGAATGTAAACACATTTTTACACATAAAAATAAACTGGTACAATGTTATACAAATTGGATCAACCGACATAAGGCAGCACTCCTATCAACTGACAGTGAGGCTGTGTTGCAAAACATATAGTCAAAACCATCTGATCTATTTTGGAACTTGGTAAAACAACACATCAGACAATCGGAGCAATGCCCTCATCAACCCTGTCCCTGAAATGATTTGACTTATCTACTACAATAATTGGTTTTGAGAAGTCTAAATAACTACACAACTAGACCTCTCTTTTTAAAACATGGCTGTGGGATTTCGCAAAAGATATTTTACATCTAATTAGAAATACAACAAATTCCAGAGAATCTGACCCTGATGGCCTTACAATACAAATATTTAAAGAAAATGAAGCATTGTGGGAAAAGGCATATTTCATTCAAGAAAATCATAAATGGCTATAAATCACGCACATGGCAGATTTCATGTTATTTCCATTTACAAAAAAGGGGACAGGATGTCTCCACACAACCATGGATCTATAGTCCTCTTAGACATCCCAAGTGAGCTATTTGCCTCACTACTGAGGGATTTACAAAAATTGGGCCACCTTGAGTGGTAGAACCCATACATTTCAAAAGGGCATCAGCCCTGTATTAGGAGTATTTATTTTATCCTCATAGGGCCTTAGGTAAAGCCAGCCAATCACTTTATATGACCTGTCTCGACAATTTGATTCAGTAATGAGGCCACTATTGTGGCCAAAAATGAAAAACTTGAGAATTCCAGACAGCATCCTGAAAATGCTAATTCTACTCATGAGGATTCGGTGATAAAAGTTTATACTAAACTAAGCTGGTGATCTGTTGAAACCTATCTCTACTTTTTGCTGTTTATGTCAAGGTTGTGTTCTAGAACCTTTATATATTTCAGATCTAGAACACATTCTTGGCACTAATGCGACTTTTCCAATAAAATTAGGCAATGCCAGATTATCATGGCTTGCATATGCAGATAACCTCATTCTTTTTCATGCAACTCTGATAGGTTTACAAAGAAAATTAAAAGTTTTTTAGTCATATGCTATGAATCATAGTCCAACGATAAAAGTGGAGAAATCACAAATGTTTGTCTTTGACAAGAGGAGAAATTATGCAAAATTTGACTTGAGCATTGATGGGGAAAAAAAGCTGGAGCAAGTAGAAATCGGTGTTCAGTCTACACATTCTAACTGAAAAGCGATCTGAAAAAATATTTAAGGACAAGTTATCCACAAGAGTGAAGCCTTTAAAGGCTCCACTAAAAATTATTGTTCGCAGATTCGGCACATTTTCTTATTTGCCAGCTATCAAATTCTATGAGGCAAAAATCATTCCCTTCCTGGCATACGACCTCACGTTAAAAGGCATGAAGAATGGGGTAGCATTACATAAACATGAGGGGTATTATTTGGAAAACACAACTGTGGTGTGATTTGGTTACAGCCTAAAAATGTCTGTTTTCTCAAAAACACAGGATAAGCCAAGCACCTGTTTTTTGGTAAAAACCACTGTGGTTGAGGCCAGAAGTATTGGTAAAAAGAAAGGAGAACTGCTGTGGATGTAGACAGCAGTAGTATCAAGGCTGTGGAGGAAGACCGAAAAGGACATAGTGAATTTCTGACTGTCCCTTCCTCCCATTACATCTAACCCTATGGTGCGCTGGTGTACCGCCTACAAACAGGGAACAGGATAAGAAGATAAACTACTTTCTTCTACTTATTTTAAAACATTCAGCCTTGTTCATATCATGCCCATCAACCACTCTCTTCAACTATGTGTATGCACTTGGAAGAGACAAATAGCCAGACACACGATCGGTGCAATTAGTGGTTTGGTGTACAAACATCCTCTGGGTTGTACGTAGCTTTAATGACCAATGGATTGTGTGTAAACCACGTGCACTGAAATTCTTGGTTTAAAAGAACACACAAAATTCTGACACTCCAAATTGGTGTCACATAACAATATAAAAGACAACACACACTCCACTTGGTGTTTTTAGGTGTAAATACTACATCATCAAGTGGGGTAAAGTAAAAAAATTGCTCACATACTATAAGGTAAGTTGTCATCTATTGGGTGTAGCAATTACTATCTACCAGTTTCAGCGGCAACTTGTGTATTATGGCCACTTTCTTCAGGACAGTCTTTTAGTTTTAAACAACAGAATAGGTCAATTTATACCTACCAAGTGTTCAAATCTAGTAAGATGGAATTCTACTTTACCACCTCCTTTTTGTGTCTTGGGGCTGATGCAGACGGGTGACCCTGAATATGGAAGGTTAGTTGTCCTAATGCCATATGTGTCCTCTTAGTTCAGAAATTGATGAGGATGATGTCCCAAAAGGGAGGGTGATAGTCCCTGGTCCTTGATGCTATAACTGTAGAACCTGCATCCTGACTCCCGAGAGTAACCCACTGAACTGAATTTTTTACTTCACCCCACTTGATGTTGTACTATTTACACCTAAAAACATCAAATTGAGTGTGTGTTGTCTTTTGTATTGTTATGTGACACCAATTTGGAGTGTCAGAATTTTGTGTGTTCTATTAAACCAAGAATTTCGGTGCACGTGGTTTACACACAATCCTTTGGTCATTAAAGCCATGTACAACCCAGAGGATGTTTGTACACCAAACAACTAATTGCACCGATCGTGTGTCTGGATATTTGTCTCTTCCAAGTACATACACATAGTGGAAGAGAGCGGTTGATGGGCATGATAGGAACAAGGCTGAATCTTTTACAATAAGTAGAAGAAAGTAGTTTATCTTCTTATCCTGTCTCCTGTTTGTAGGCGGTACACCAGCGCACCATAGGGTTAGATGTGGATGGAAGGAAGGGACAGTCAGAAATTCACTATATCCTTTTCTGTCTTCCTCCACAACCTCGATACTAATGCTGTATACATCCACAGCAGCTCTCCTTTCTTTTTACCAATATTTCTGCCCTCAACCAGAGTGGTTTTTACCCAAAAACAGGTGCTTGGCTTATCCTGTGTTTTTGGGAAAACAGACTTTTTTAGGCTGTAACCAAATCACACCACAGTTGTGTTTCGCCCCAATTTTTGTGTTGCCAAGTACAAAGAGTAGGGGCATCTCCATGTTAACTCATACGTCGCCCTCTTAAACTTTGTGAAGTATTATCTGGAAGAACACATAATGGCTGCCACCATTATTTCCAATTGCACTCGCAAGGATGAAGTTTGGATTAATCTCCTTCACTCCTTTGGATAACTCTACATTTCAAGATCTTAAAACATCCCGATTGCAGAAAGGGGTCCCGGAGATTAACCAACTTTACACACAAGTCACAATTGTACTTCAAGAAATAAATGCTACTGAAGAATTATTGGGCAGTCTCCCGTCTTTAATAAAGGAAAAGCTATTTTAATGGGATTGGTGAATGAATACGGAATTAGTAGGGTCTTACCATCTTTATAAAGAATATGCCGTCTGCCATCCTACGCAGGGGATCCTTCCAAAGTATGTTTCTTTGTTTCCATAGCCCCTTCTGGGAGAAACCTATTTGAGATTCTGTTTTAATTTAATCACTTGTCTAGAAATCATGGGTTTGAGATGGAATGTTCCAAAAGAGAAGATATTGCAGATTTTGGCAAAAATACATTTTAGAAGCAACCAAACACAAATTAACAAATTGAGGGGATAATATATTGATCGAGCAGAAATATTTTTCTACTTATTCATGAATTTACACTCTTACCTTTAGAATATTTATGGAACAGATTCCTGTGCAAGGAAACCGGACTTAATATGAGCTTGGTGTAAAATGTCAATTAATCAACAAGTTTGCTGTAAACTCAACTGTTTGACTAACCCTCGCAGAACAATCCGTTTCCGTCTTCATGTGTACTGTTCTCTGTAACCTAACAAACTATGTACATGCTCTATGTCATGTTGTACCACTTTTCTCTGTACTCATGTTCTTTGTTATTGAACAAACTTTGTACATATCCTATGTTATGTTTTACCGCTGTAACTAAGTAACCTACCTTCCTATGTAACAGTGCTGCAATGCTCACGAGCTGTTGTGCGCTATACAAATAAAAATGTCAAAACCTTACATTAGTACCAAGGTCCTCCCATTTATAATCACACAGTTTTATAGTTTTAACTATTGATGAAGGGGTATAGAGAACTTAGAATTACCTTGAGCTGGGAATATTTCAACTCTGTGATTTTTCTAAATATGCCATCAATTGAATCTCATTTTAAAAACAAATTCTACATTGATGGCTTTCTATTGATTGTTATTTGGTGTTCCATTATTTCTGTTTGAATGTTAATGTATGATGAAAGGTTTGTATTGACCATAAATTAAATCAAAAATAGTTTTAAAAAAAGCAGGCGGAGGGCAGAAGGATGCATTGTAGGTTTACCTGAGAGGAATGAAGGCACAAAGAGACAGGCTTTGAGAGTGTGGGGAATACTGTAGTAATCAAAGGATGCCATAAAGTGGAGGGTTTACAGTGAGCAAAGATGCAAGGTTGAAAGTAGTTTCAAAACATTGAGCCTTAGGCAACAAAATGCATTTTAGGAGTTTAGGAGTACAACACAATGATGACAGCTGAGTAAGAATTTGAAAGGACCCTGAGAGAAGATCAAGTAGACAGAGCAATGGCAGTAAAGATGCAAACCTATAACGTAGAAGGTTCCAAGTTAGGTGGATGGATGAGGATATGGACAGGCAGGATGGCCATAACACCTACCGGACCAATAGAGACATTGCCCTTAGCTTGCATGGCCTTTGCTGGGACACCTGGAGCCACGGAAAAGGTACATGATTAGAGGGGCCAACCAGGAGGCCACCTGACCTGTAAAGGCTCCCAAGCATTACAGCGTCAAGCAGATGATCAAGCCTTTTTGATGAAAGGCTCAGAGATTCTTAGAGAACTTCAGCCCAAAGGATGGGTGAGCAAGGTGTCAACTGTGGACACACTGCAGAGAGTTGCTGGGCTTTCTAATGAAGGAGTCCTCTGGACTGAAGATAATCATGAGGAATTACTGTTCCAGTTCCCGTTTGAGGAGAGTATGAGGAAAACAAATGTGTGAGACTAAAGGACCAGAGTGAGGTGGCTTGGGGGTGAGACAACCAATAACCAGGCCCCAGAAATGGTAAATGGAGGATGCCTCAGACTTCCCATCCCATTTGTTGTCTCATGTGTTGGGGATCTCCTAAAACCCCAACAATGTTATTGTGGTCTGCGAAAGACAGAAGAGGTACCAAAACAAGTAGCTGGAGAAATGAAGTGTGCTGCTTGCGCACCCTTTCCCTGGGAATTAGCAAGCTGCACAATCACTATAATGGATTCTGGATTTTAGAGAGACACAAGCTTGTGAGTGGCAGTCACAATACCTGGCCCTGGCCATGCACCCCTGATATGCAGCACGACTAATCAGAGGACCCCACAAATTCAACCACATCACTGCTACCCTCATCGAAATGCAATGGCTACTGCTGTGAGCCAATAACATCACCAAATCATGCTGCATGCATCATCTACAAGGCTGTCTCCCTGAAGTCCCCCAAGCTCCCTGTTACGCTCACCTGGCTCCCACAGAGGCGTCTATCTGGACTGGACAGCTGCGGTCTCCACCAACGTGACACGTAGGGCCGAGATGACGGACTGGACTGGCCCACCTAGCTTCGTTTGCTTGGCCCTTAGGAATATTCTTCTGTAAATGGAGAAAGGGAATTAACCACCGGTGGAGTTGAGCGTAAATCCCCCCACCCCTGCTGTTCTCCCCACAGATCACCTTTGATGTCCCCTCTTATAGTCTCACCTGATGATTTGAAAAGATGAGCTCTCCATCCTGCATTGAGCGCAGGGGCGCGTTGATAACCAGTTGCTTCACTGGCTCGAAGGAATTGATGAGTTCCAGAACAATATTCACTCCGAAAAGTATGTAGTTCGTAAGAGTTCACATGTCTGACTTTCACTCTTGTCCGATTCCTTGCAGTTTGCAGCTTGACCCCAGCGACGAGTTCCTTGTGGTAGCTGACGAAGTTCAGGTAAGGATTTGGCTTATCCTACACAGTTCAATAAAATAAGGCCAGAATGTAACCTGTTGCTTGCTCCCTTATTCAGGTGTGGAGAGAAAATATGAAGTTCGGGGAATAATGCCTCCGGTGGTAAAATTAGGTAAGTCTATTTCGGTGAGAGGAGTTCCCCTTGTTTGTCCCTTTGTCTCACCTTGTTGCCCTTTTGTTCCCCCTAGGTGCCGGAGTACGGCGAGGATGCAATGGAGACTGCGCCGACCCGTGAAGAGGAATAGTACCCCCGGCGGTAATCAGGTAAGACTATGGGGGTAGTTACTATTGCCTCTGTTTATTCCCTTGGCTCACCTTTGCTGTTCTTGTGTTCCCCTTAAGTGCCAGAGTGCGGCGGGAACATGCAGAAGGATGCGGTGGATCGTGAGGAGGCTGCGAAGGCCGGTGAGTTCAGCGCGGCGCTACAGCAGGCGAGGCGGCACGCATGAAATGCTTCTTTCTTCCAGCACAAAGGTGCGGTGGATCCGGAATTCAGGTAAGGATCGAAGGTTTTGCTCTTATTCTAACCTTTTCTCCTTTTGTTCCTTCCTTTTTCTAGGAGCTGCAGGCTCGAGGCGGGCGTGGCAGAAGACTGGATGCATGCTTGCAGACACGGTGAGCGTTACGCTGCTGGATGCAGAATAACGCGAAGCGAGTAAACAATTGTTTTGCAAACACACTGCGCATAAACACAAATTTAGTCCAAAGTGGTATAGTGAATTTAATTGTCACTGAGGTAGCCTGACACGTGTTTCGGGCACTTGCCCTTCAACTGAGGCTGTGAGTTAGGTGTGTTCAGTATGAACCTGATTAGGGTAAATGAGAGAATAATTTAACATGCGCTCCACTGTCACTTGCAATTGCACTCAAGGGTTTATATAAAAGCGTTTCCGCATATCAGCGTCTCCGCTGAATGGAACGAGTTCCGTTCCATTCAGCGGAGACGCTGATATGCGGAAACGCTTTTATATAAACCCTTGAGTGCAATTGCAAGTGACAGTGGAGCGCATGTTAAATTATTCTCTCATTTACCCTAATCAGGTTCATACTGAACACACCTAACTCACAGCCTCAGTTGAAGGGCAAGTGCCCGAAACACGTGTCAGGCTACCTCAGTGACAATTAAATTCACTATACCACTTTGGACTAAATTTGTGTTTATGCGCAGTGTGTTTGCAAAACAATTGTTTACTTGGTTCCTTACTTGGCGTTAGATTTGGCAAATCGCGCCTCCTGCATCCACCTGCAGCTTTACCCACTCCAACCAAATATATTAGATCCTTGCGCTGAACCTCAAACCCCCCCCCTTGCCACTCAATTCGGATAACGCGAAGCGTGTGCTGCTCTTCAGGCGTGGTTTAAATAGCCTCCAAAGTAGTCCCAGGTAAGTATTCCTCCCCAGCCCCACCAGAGTAAAAAATAGTCCCTAGGTAAAATAGTCCCTGCCAAGCCTCATTTGGCTTGGAGCTCTGCAGCATGGTCTGCATCAGGAAAGCTTGCAGCATGGTCTGCATCAGGTAAATTCCACTCTATGAGCCTGGCGCCATAGGCGCCTGGACCGCACCCAAACAGCCCCTACCAGAGGTTTTTGGGCTTGCTCAAAATAACGTGATGCCTGCTTCCGGGGTTGCTGGACCTGGTCTGGTTCCCCGGGGGTAGGCATCATGACACTACCTCACTGAGAAACTCAGCATCTCTGGAGGCCTACGATCCACTGGAAGTAAGTGCATGTGCAGACTTGAACTCTGCCGGTGCAGGAAGGACAGAATCTAAAGACAGGCTTTCTCTGTTTATGCCCCAAAACTCTAGAACCTTCTCAAAGCCAACATCACTGAGTCCCTCACTACTACATGTCAGAAAGGAGCTCCAGACCATCCTCTTCAAGGTCTGGCTTCTCCCAAACACCTACAACACAGCCTCCACTCCCCATCGTACTTGAAGCTGTGTGCTCTGATCCAAATAGTTCTCTCCTGGTTGCTTCTTGATCCCTTGATGACAAATTGCTTGCTATCCCCTTGTTTCTCTGCTTCACTCACCTTGTTCCTCCCCTTTAAATGGAAAGCACTCTGCTGCTTCTTGAAGGTAGGTCCGCACTCAATAAATACCCTAATAATAACTATAGTAAATGCTCACTGAAATCATCAGAAAAAAGAAAGAAAATGCATTAAGGAGAGAAAACTGTCGGAGAGCCTTGCAACCCACTTAAAGAGTCAGCTAATTAGAAGTTGACGATCAACTATTACCAAGAAGCAGGCGGCCACTTTCTACCTTGTGCATGCGAAACAACAGGGTAATTCACTGAAAAGTTTGGTGCACCCGGGAGGACTGTACTTCACTTAACCCCTACCCAATCACCACACAGTTCAAATTGATCAGAGACTTGCAGAGCCTGGCTCTGGTGCTGCTACAATATATAAGGGAAGCACAAGAGTGAGGAAGTGAGGGTTAATGTCGGAGTGCAGGTTGCAGTGCTGAGAGTGGCAGAGAATCGAGGAGGCGAAGTGGAGAGAAAGGGGAGTAGGAGGTGGAGAGGAGAAAAACAAAAAAGGCAGAGTTAGAGAAACAATTGCAAAGAGGTGAAGCAGAAAGAGGGGAGAGAGGAAGGGAGAAGAGGGACCATAAAAGAGCAAGAACAGAGAAAGAAGTAGGTCGTGAAGTCTAGAAGAGGAGGAGGGGGAGCTGGAGAAGGAAGAACAATGGAGAGTTCTTTAAGAACCAAGACCATAAGCAGGTTCTTGTCATGCCGTAGGAGACGCCCAAGGGCCTAGCATGGGCGAGGGTGCAGCATAATTAGCCCGAACTTCAAACACGATGGGAAAGCGGATTTGCCCTGGGGTTTAACTATTGTAGCATTGCCCGACACCCAACCCCCTTTAGAAGATCCAAGAGTACCAGGTGAGGTTACCATGTAGGAGAGGCCAGGGGGCACAACACGTGATCTTGACGACATCAGTAACAACCAGTAGAGACACAAGGACCAGAAAGAAGGACAGGCTACTACAAATCGCAGAAAGTGATGGTTTAACTCATCTAGAAGGCTGGCTACAACCTTAGGGAGAGGGAAGGATGTAGGACTATGGCCCTAAGAGGAGTGAAGGGTCTGGGGCAGGTAACATCTGCCCGTTGTGCAATCCTTAAAACGATCCCATGGGCTCAGTCACCCCATATTCCTGCAACCAACATAAATCCGACATTAAAATGTACATGTCTAGGGGTTTCTATTAATTTTCAGCTATGGCAGGAGTCAAGAGGCATCTGCTCAGAGTGTCTTGTGCACTCAGGGAGACTTTGATGTGAGATACCAGAAGTGAATCCGCAAAGGTTGGACCCAGCACTGATAAGAGTGTTCTGCTTGGCTGCCTAATGCAGTATGTTGCTGCTTTGTTGTTAAATGTTTATCAATACAGCCTTGCATTGAATCAACAGCTGGAATGCCCATAAAGTCACATGGCTAACTTTGATTATCCTATGACATACAATACTCACTGTAATCCTATTTCTGGTGCTTGCATCTCCTTAGATTCACATGCTGTGGATATAGTCTGACATCTAGTGGTAATCACAGAGTATTGCATCTTTTTTTCAAAGATCGAAAAGGTGGGTGCGACTGTAACACTATCGCTAACATGACATGTAGTGTACCCAAAATCCTTCACGTGTCTAGGTTCCCCTGGTTGTTTTTGTTCTGCCATGAGGGAGCCTGATAGAATGCAAGGGTGAGTACAGAAGAAAGAAGGTGTAAAATATCTGTGTTCCTTTAATTCCAAGAGGAGAGGAAGGGTGGGTGAATGTGAATCGAAGCAGATACAAGCACCAGAAATATGATTACGGTGAGTACTGTAGGTCTTCTGATGCTTGTGAATCTGCTTAGACTCACAAGCTTTGGATAGACAAGCGAGCAGTACCAGGAGATGGTGGTGGGATGTGTGAAGGAACAGTAGCAAAGCGATGTCTTAGGACCGCCTGCCCCACCTGAAAATCAGTCTTTGAGTATGTGTCTAAGCAGTAATGTTGAGTGAAAATGTGAAGAGAACTCCAGGAAGCTGCTTTGCAAATAGAATCAAGAGGAACATTTCCAATAAAAGCTATAGTAGCTCCGGTGCCTCGAGTAGTGTGTGCTCTAGGCCTAAAGGTTAAATACCTTTTAGCAAGAGACTAACATAACTGGATGCATTTAACAATCCATATTGCTGACTTAGAGACGGGGTCCCCTTCTCTACCAGCAGCAACAGAGACAAAGAATTGGTCTGTCTTCCTTAGTGGTTTAGTCTTATCAAGGTAATACAACACTGCCCTCCAAACATCTATAGTATGGAGGCTTCTCTCAGCTGAGTTAGTGGATTCAGAAAGAAAGTTGGAAGTTTGATGGATTGGTTCATATAGAACTTCAAAATTAATTTAGGCGCAAAGCATGGGTGTGTATGCAGTACCACTGTCTTTATGAATGGTAGCAAATGGGTCGTGAACGGAGAGGGCCTGCATCTCACTAACTCTCCTGATAGTGGTAATAGCCACCAGAAAGGCAGCCTAGAGGTGAGAACCTTAAGACTAGACTTATGCACTGGCTCAAAAGGAGGTCCCATTAGTCTTAAAAGAACAACATTCAAGTCCCATCCGGGAGTTGGGTGAGAATTAGGACAGTGAATTATTTGTACCCCTTTCATGAATGCTTTAATCACTGGGACTTTGCACCAGGAAACTTTGCTCCGAGATGTGCATGCAGAGAGGGCAGCAAAGTGGACCTTTAGTGAATTGAAAACAAGTCCTGAATCCAAGAGGTGTGTTCGATGAAGGACTATATATTTAGGTGAACAGTCAATAGGGCTGATGTCTTTAGTATTGCACCAGATGACAAACCGTTTCCATTTATTGTAGTAACAATGTCTGGTGTTCGGTTTCCGTGCTTCTCTAAAAATGTGCATACATCTTTCAGGTAGTTGGAGGTGCCCAAACTCTATAACGTCAGGAGCCAAGCTGCTAAACTGAGCGTTTGAGGCAACGGGTGTAGTATTTTCACTTTGTCATGACGGCATGTTGTATCGGCAAGCCAGTTTCCTGGGTGGGGAGAGTGATGCTTCAATTCATTACGTGGAGTAAAATGGCTGTGCACTTACCCATAAGTATGGTAAGTGATTGAAGAATAAGTCTCACGGGCTCCACTGTAAATTTAAATCGTGTGGGGTATTAGAGATTGTACTAATGCATAAGCAGAGCAATTAGTCATTTTGTTTTAAGGAGATGTATAACATAATGGTACCCGTCACTTGCAGTTGCAATAACAAATATTGAAGCGTTTCCGCGTTGAGGCTTAGGAAGGCAATGTGGGTGAAAAGATGAGCGTTCATCACGAGCCCAGCAAATAAGGGAAAATAGGGAAGGACAAAACAGACAGCCCAATTAGTCTAACTTGCGCGTCTGGCTAAGTAATTAATGCACGCGTAGACCAGGCGACTTGAATTGGCTGTCCCGTATTTCACACACACACAAGATGGCGGCCGCTCCTTGCCACACGTACGGCAGCGCACGTTGTTGTGCACACTTTACTGTAAATAACTTTGGCAGCAGGAGCCGCGGACGACAGGCTCCAGTTCGGATTTGCAGCGGAGACGCTGGTAAGCACCATACTTGCGCGCAGACCCCTAGAGCCTGGAGGGTCTACGCGTGCATTAATTACTTAGCCAGACACGCAGGCACCTCACTGCAGGTAAAAGATTAAACTTCTTGAATAGCCAATTCTAATTGTGTGGCCCTCCTAGAACTTAAAAGCTAATGAAACCTTTGTTTATTTTCCCTTTCCTTTTTCCTCTCCCTTATCTGATGGCTTCCTAATATACATATGGTATGGATTTTACTGAACTTACTCTGTTTATGGATGATTTATTATTTTATCTTGTCTCCTAATTGTTTAAAATTTCGGCTCTTGGCACTATGGACTGAACATTTTGCAATTTTGTCTAAATTGTGCCATGAATGACTAATGTATTTGTTCTGTTGTTCACCTTCTTTGTTTGCCTTGCCACCTTGGGTCCTCCACATGGACTTTGTTTAATTTATCTGTACTACATCACTTTGCATGTACAAAAACCTTGTAGCCTCAGTGGAAGAGCAAGTGCTCGAAACACGTGTCAGGCTACCCAAGTGCTAATTAAAACTACTACACCAACGTGGTCTTAACTAGTGTCTGTGCGCAGTGTGTTTGCAAAACCTGTGTTTAGTCCTACTTACCTGGTGGAAGACTTGGCAAGTACCGCCTCCCGCACTCACCTGCAGCGCTTCTCACCACACTTAAGCCTAACAGGTCCTTGCGCTGAACCTCGCCCTCCCCCCCCCCCCCCCCCTGCCAAATTTAGTTTTCTCATCTTGTGAAGTATCCTGTTGAGTGAGGGACTGGGGAAAAGCATAGGGAAATCTCCCTGACCATGTTATCCAGAGACTGTTCCCTTTGGACTTTCTCTGTGGGTAGCCAGAGGTGTAATCTGGGAATTTTGCATTCTCCAGAGATGCGTACAGGTCGATGTCCCCCATTCTGCAAAGTCCTTGGGTAAGATGTGTTCTTGCAAGCGCCACTCGTGCTCTATGGGTAGATGCAAGTCTCCCCCGAGTACGTCCGCCAGAGGATTGTGTTCCCCTGGAAAATGTTGCAACAGTAGTAACATGTTGTGTTTGAGTGCCCATTTCCAAATGTTCTGTGACAGTTTGGACTTCCCGGGAGAGTGAGTGCCCCAGTTTGTCCAGGTAATGCATAGCCATAGTGTTGTCTGTAAGGACCGGAAAAGTCTTCCCATGTAGCTGCATTCAAAAGGTTTCCAGGGTTTTGAACAGAGCAAGTAGTTCCAACAGATTGATATGTTTGGCTGCTACCGATTGAGAGCACATGTCGCGCACTGTCTGTTCTAGGAGGTGTGCTCCCCATCCTGACAGGGATGTGTCTGTGGTGAGAGTGGATTCCACTGGAGGAGTGGTGAAGAATTTTCCCTTCAGAAGGCTCTCCTTGCACCACCATGAGGGCTGTTGAGACAACTACTAGATCGTCCCACTAACCTCTTGCCCGACACCATTGGCTCGAGAGCCCCTCCTGCATAAGATGCACGCGCAGATGGGTGTGGGAAACTAGGAAGATGCAGGATGCCATCATCCCCAACAGCTGCATCATTTTGCATACAGTTACCCGACAACTGACTACATGCTGAGGAATCTTGAACAACCTGTTTTGAACCCTCTCGTTGGAGGGGAAGACAAGTCTGCCTTCTGTCCGAATTAGTGCTCCTAGAAACTGTTTGACATTGCTGGTGACCAGACTGGACTCTTCTCATTGATTAAGAACTCCAATTGAATAGAAGATCTAGAGTGTTTTGGGTGTTCTGCAGACATGCCTGGTACGAGTCTCCAGTTATTAGTCAGTCATCGAGGTAAGGGTACAATGGAATGGACCACCTGCACAGGTGAGCTACTGCCACTGCTAGTACCTTTGTAAATACCCTCGGAGCAGAGGCAATGCCGAAGGGGAGTACTTTGAGGTTATAGTTAGTGTTCTCCATCTTGAACCCGAGGTACAGTCTGTGCTTCTGGCAACATTGAAATATGAAAGTATGCATCTTTCATATCAAAGGTGGCCATGTTATCCCCCTGTTGTAGCAGTGGGATCAGCTCCTATAGAGTTGTCATCCTGAAATTGTGAGGTTTGACATACACGTCTGTAGGAGGCAGATATAAAAGAGGGTGCATGGTTAGATCCTTTTTGGATACAATTTTATTTTAATTTTACTTATTTATTGCATTTGTTACACGCTCAAACCCTAGGTTGTCACGGCGTAGTTACAGACATCTTTAGCATAGAAATTAGGAATATTCACTTACATATTTGCAGATCGAGAAGGTTACAAGAGTACATATTGAGGCATAGAATATTAATATACATAGCATGTTATGTTACAAAACAGGAGTCGACTTTATTCACAGTGATCGGCTCATGCTACCAATAGATAAATTGCCTATTAAACCTGGAACAACAGGTAAGGCCTATGGCGGCTGATTTTTACTAATATTGGTTGAATAGCCAGGTTTTTAAGATTTTTTGAATCCTGGCAGGTATACCTCGTTTTTGATGTTTAGTGGGAGGGACCAGGACTTGGAAGCGGCTACCTCCTGCTCTAGAGCATTTGCAGCTGGGGATCTGGAGGAGTGCATTATTATTGGATCTGAGCATCCTACTGGATGTTTTTTCTTGATGGCATTATTCAAATAAGTAGGGATTTTTTGGTGAGGCATTTGTATGTGACAATGTTTTGAATACGATTCTGGTCTAAATGGGAAGCCAATGTGCCTCCCTCCTGATGTAGGAGATGTGGTCGGTTGGAGTTTGCTAATGTTGGTGTTGGACGTTCCTAGTAATAGGGCATTGCAATAGTCCAGCGTTGATAGTATCAGAGCTCTAGCCACAGTAATGCAATTTGTAGGTGTGAGGAACTGGCAGCTTAATACAATTAATTTAGACGAGTATGATGTGGAGGATGAGAGTGCTGAGATGTGTTTAACCATAGTAAGGCTGGCATCCAAGTATACTCCTAATGGTTTGAAGTACTGGAATCATCGTGCAATCAATATTGACAGAGGAGTAATCTGGGAGAAGGGTACCTTTTTTGGTTTGGGAGCCCACAATGAGAATCTCTGTGTTCTCATTGTTAAGGCAGAGGCTGTTCAAGGCCATTCAGTTTTGGATAATGGCATAAACTTTATTGATGGTCAGTGTGTCCTGGTCATAGTTCCCTGAGATTGGTATAAGTATCTGGGTGTGATCTGCAAAATTGGTGTAGAGGACACCCATATCATCTAATGCCGAGAAGAGACGCTTCGCATATGTATTATATAAAATAGGTGAAGGGCATGAACCTTGGGGTACCTCTATGGGGACTGCTATAGGGTCAGCAGCATCTTGCCAAGGGTGACTCTGGACGTGCGTTCGGAGAGAAAGGATTTAACCCAAAGAGTAGCATTTTTGGAGAAATTAAAATCATTGGCTAGCGTGGTACATAATTTATCTTTGGTCTACAAGGTCACACGCTGCAGATAAGTCTAACAACAATAGTATGCAGTTTCCCCGAGTCTCTAATAGTGTCCATTTGGATTTTCAAATCAATGAGTGCCGTTTCTGTGCTATGGTTCGGTCTGAATCCAGATTGTCTGGCTCCCAGGAGCTGCTGATGTTCTAGGTGGGTTTGAATTTGTGAATATGCTATTGTATCTGTGATTTTGAGCAAGAATGGGACCGTAGTTATTGGTCAGTAATTAGTAGGCACAGCAGGGTCGAGTTTCTTTTTAAAACATATTTTAAGGAGCGGTGTGACCCATGCTTTTCTGATGCTGGCTGGGGCCACGTTTGTGTTTAAGGAAGCATTACCAAAATTCATAATGATGGGGGAGAGGGTAGATGCACATGCTTTAACTAGGTGGGCTGGGAAGGTATCCCCTTTGCAATTTGAGGCTTTCAGTTTGGCTATAGTGTTGTTCACTAAATCTTGGGTTACTGGTGAGAAATGGAATAGTGGATTCTTATGGTCATTAGTTTTTATCCGCTAATATTTTTCTTTTAATTACTATTTTCTTTTGTAGCAGATCAATTTTAGAGGCTAATGCATCTTGAATGGTGGTGCACCATTCTTTGCTAGTGTTAGTTGGGGAGGTGGCTGGGATAGGGTTTTCCCAACTCTTTGAGAATGGAGAACAATTCCTTTGAGTCAGAGGAGGCATTGCTTATAAGAGTGTTATATGCGTTTGCTTTATGCGTCATAATTGCTGCTTTGTAGATTTTGTTTGCAGCATTGAAGGCATTGGCGGAATCCGTATTGGGAGATTTTTTTATGGATATGTTCAAGTGAACATTTAGTGCGCCTTAGCGCTACTAACTCGTTGTTGAACCAGAAGGAAGTTTTTTTATCTGCGTGCCTCGTTTTAGTTGTAAGAGGTGCTAGTGAGTGAATTGTGGTGGTGAGGCATTTATAGTAGATGTCTGCCAAAAAGTATGGATTGTTACTAGTGACCAGATTGGTTCCTAAGGCTTTACTTAGGATAGGGTTTAAATTCTCCGCTGTGAGCTTACGGATATTTCTCATTTCGTAGGTATCCATTGTCTTGGTCTTGGGGGAGCATGTTTCATTACATGTGATGGTGAAGTTGATGCCATGATGGTCAGGCTAGGCCAGGGGTATAATTGTCTCGATAGCTTGAAGGGCTGAATGAATGGCTTCAGCTTTCTGGTATTGGTCATCATGAAAGTCTAGATTGAGGTCATCAAGGATAATACATTTAGTATTTGGTTTGATAAATGGGGATAGTAATAAACGGCATGTCAATGTCAGACTGGGAGTTAGAATTAGGTGATCTGTAAATCACCACAAAGTTAAAAGTCGATTTTTGACTGGTTGTGAAGTTGGCTAAGAGGATTTCGTAACCCATGATCTTAACTATAGGTTAGTTTTAACTATGATGGCTACAGCCCCTCCATGAGAGTTCGGTCTATCCGACCTAAGGATGGTATAGTGAGGTGGGATGGCAATGGCAAGCAGAGGTCCCGACGCTTGGTGGAGCCAGGATTCTGTGACTATTAGTAAGTCCAGTTGTTGATCAATGATGGGGTCCTGTATTTCGATGGTGTGGGCTCCTATTGACCGGGCCTTAATGAGGGTAG